>NC_133128.1:124715420-125033602 GCF_048418815.1 Hemitrygon akajei | reverse complement strand
TGAGTTACAACACCCCCTCTCTGACACCATCCCGAATCACAACACCCCCAACACCGTCCTGAGTTACAACAACCCTCTCTGACACCATCCCGAATCACAACACCCCCAACACCATCCTGAGTTACAACACCCCCTCTCTGACACCATCCCGAATCACAACACCCCCTCTCTGACACCATCCCGAATCACAACACCCCCTCTCTGACACCATCCCAAATCACAACACCCCCTCTCTCCGACCCAAATCACAACACCCCCTCTCTGACACCATCCCGAATCACAACACCCCCTCTCTCCGACCCAAATCACAACACCCCCTCTCTCCGACCCAAATCACAACACCCCCTCTCTGACACCATCCCAAATCACAACACCCCCTCTCTCTGAACCAAATCACAACACCCCCTCTCTCTGACCCAAATCACAACACCCCCTCTCTGACACCATCCCAAATCACAACACCCCCTCTCTCCGACCCAAATCACAACACCCCCTCTCTGACACCATCCCGAATCACAACACCCCCTCTCTCCGACCCAAATCACAACACCCCCTCTCTGAGACCATCCCGAATCACAACACCCCCTCTCTCCGACCCAAATCACAACACCCCCTCTCTGACACCATCCCGAATCACAACACCCCCTCTCTCCGACCCAAATCACAACACCCCCTCTCTGACACCATCCCGAATCAGAACACCCCCTCTCTCCGACCCAAATCACAACACCCCCACTCAATGACACCATCGCCAATCACTACATTCCCCCCCCACCGATCTGACACTAGCCCGAGTCAGTCAGTGCTGGCCCAGTCAGGTGCCTGTGGTAGACTCGATAGGGTCAGAGCACAAAGCCTCTGTGCTCCAGCTGTACAGTCACTCGATGGACTGGACCATTAACCTCGAGTCAAGAGTTCACACCCCATCGCAGCAGCCATGGAATTTAGAGTTCAGGTCATTAATATTTAACTTAAAAACCAGTAACCACTGGTCAGCCTCCCTCAGCAAACCTGCCAGCCTTCCCCATTTGTACGCGACACCAGGCTGGTCAGCTGTCCAACAGCAAGCCACTCATGCCAACGGGCAGGATCTGCGCCACCACATACCCAGCACTGCCGTACAACGGTCAGCTACTGGAGACTGGCATCACTCTCGTGTCCAATCAAGGTTCAGGATGGCTTATTGTCATTTTTCAACACAGGAGTGCAAAGGAGAAAGAAATCATTTCACCAGATCCACTCGTTTCCTCAGCCTAACCTTCCCCATCAAAAATTATCAGCCTTGTGTTTCGATCCTCCCAGTACCACATCAGCAAGAACCTCCAAACAGGCCACTGCACCTCTGTTCCCACTGTCAGCAGCCATGTTAACATCTTGTCCTCAGGGTTCGTCCTGTGACCCTCCACCGCTTTCTTAATTCAGGGTACCTCTGCAAACCTGGCCATTCCTCCAGCCTCAGCACTCATGGAATTTGACTCTCAAATCAAGCTCTCATAGCAAAATCAACGTGGCATTCTACATTGCTGCTGACAATTGCATGGTTTAGGACTGCAAGCCTGTATCTTTGCCCTCAGCTTGACAAAGAGTAGAACAGGATTGCACTTAAAAGATTTTAAAAAACCAAGAGGAATGTTAACCTAAATAAAACAAAACAAAGTTCCAGCTTCCATCGACTACATCTCCAGGGTGTGCAGTTGCTGGTTTAGGTGGGATTTCCTTGTGTGTGATTGGCTTCCAATCTACTGCAGCCACAGAACTTTCAAAGTCTCACTGTATCAAGCACGGGCTTCTCCTGAAAGATGCAACACAGTCGACGAACAAAGACAGTTTCTTTATACTTGCCTGGGAAAAACATCACACAGAACACTGCCTCATCTTCACCATGGATGTTCAGTCTTTGTATAGTTCCATTCCTCATCAGGAGAACTACAAGGGATTTCCGGTACTTCCTAAAATATAGAACCAGCAGGTTCCCCTCCACCAGCATTCTCGTCCACAACACAAACACGAGAGATTCTGCAGATGCTAGAAATCCAGAGCGACACACACACACACACACACACACACACACACACACACAAAATGCTGGAGGAAGTCAGCAGGTCAGGCAGCATCTGTGGAGGTGAATAAACAGTTGATGTTTCACCAGGACTGGAAAGGAAGGGGACAGAAACCAGAATAAGGTGAGAAGAGGGGAAGGAGTACAAGCTGGCAAGTGATAGGTGAAGCCAGGTGAGGGGGAAGGTGGGTGTGGGGGGGGGGGGGGGGTGAAGTGAGAAGCAGGGAGGTGACAGGTAGAAAAGGTGAAGGGATGAGAGGAAGAAATCTGAAAGAGAGGAGAGTGGACAATGGTACAAAATGGAGGAGGGATTACACCAGGGGTGATAGGTGAGAAGAATGGGTAAAAGAGGAGCCAGAATGGGGGATGGAAAAGGAGAGACGAGGGAGGGGAGTGGAATTGCCAGAAGTTGGAGAAATCGGTGTTCACTGTACACTCTCCTCTCAGATTCTCTCCCCTTCAGATTACTTTCTTAATCTGGCTTCCTCCCCCAGGGAGAGGTCAGACCAATTATTGCCCACATCACATGTTGTCTAAAGTGAGGTCACCCAACATGCCCAGTCATCTCTCTACAACTTCAATGACGTTACCTAGCACTAGCACCCAGAGGACTCGAAAGTAATTTAGTCCGATTGATGCCCTCACTCTCTCCTTAGTTGCCAGACGGAATAAGAACTCCGCCTTTTAAACCGACGACCAGCCTCAGCAGTAATTTGGGCAGATCTCCTCCAGTGAACACAAGGGGACCTTCTTCCCTCCAACTCTCACCAACCATCCAACTTTGATTTGGAGGGAAAGTGCGACATTTCTGGCTGCTGCACTCCAAACCCCCTTTGCCTGCTGGCAAGGTATCGTAGACATCTTTCCTTTGGTTCCTACAAGCTATTTGGCATGGTGGTGGTTTAAAGAGCCCTAATATATCAGGATATCCTGAAACTGTGCAAACAGAAGGAAGGCACGCGAATGCTTTTACTTTCTTTGAAGGCTAAAGGGGTTCAGCATGTCATCGACTTTACCTGTGTCCTGACCAGCTGCATCACCGTCTGGTAAGGCAATTGAAATATACAAGGACACAAGAAGCCGCAGAGAGTGGTGGCAATGCATCACTGACCCATCGCTCCCCCCACTGGCACTATGTACAGAGACCCAGGCTCAAGGCAAAGCCTATCAAAGACTTCCACCATCCAGACCATGCCATCTTCTCACAGCTACCATCAACAAGAGGTACAGAGGCCTCTCACCCCACAGAATCAGGTTCAAGAACGGCTACATTCCTTCAACCGAAACAACCAGCACAACCCTAATCGCTACCTCAATACAGCAAATCTATGACCACTTCAAACTGCAAATAAACTTTCTTTTTGTCCTAATTGTGTTCTTTCTTGCAACAACTGTGTTTAATTTGTCTAATTAATGTTTGTCTTGAGAATGTTGTGTCTCTAATGCTAGGCGCATGTGATGCTGCTGCAAGTCAGTGTCCCGTTGCACCTGTGCGTACTCCAGGCTCAACTTTGGACTCCTGTCTGGGAAAAGCTCTGCCTCTTTCTCTGCAGGGGCTCCCCGACCTGCTGCTAAAGTCAGATTCTCAGCATCCACAAGAACCCGAAACTTACACTGCGTTGCTCTCAAATGGCTTACCCCCCACCCCCCGGCAAGAACTCCAGCCAGCTCAACAAAACACGTATTAATGGAAGTCAGGGTTTGGGGTGTTAATGCAGGGCAATGCCTACTCATGGCAAGGATCAGCTCCAGAGAATGCAGATGCTGGAAACTGGAAAAACACAAAAGGAGCTGGAGGAACTCGCCAGGTCAGAAAGTATCTATGAAGGGAAATGAGCAGTTAAAGTTTCTGACTGAGACCCTTCATCATCCCAAATGTCGACTTCCATTGGAATGGAGTCCTGCCATGTGCAGAAGTTCGCTGATGACACTGCCATAGTGGGGTGTGTCAGGAATGGACAGGAGGAGGAGTATAGGAAACTGATACAGGACTTTGTGATATGGTGCAACTCAAACTACCTGCGTCTCAATATCACCAAGACCAAGGAGATGGTGGTGGACTTTAGGAGATCTAGGCCTCATATGGAGCCAGTGATCATTAATGGAGAATGTGTGGAGCAGGTTAAGACCTACAAGTATCTGGGAGTACAGTTAGACGAGAAGCTAGACTGGACTGCCAACACAGATGCCTTGTGCAGGAAGGCACAGAGTCGACTGTACTTCCTTAGAAGGTTGGCGTCATTCAATGTCTGTAGTGAGATGCTGAAGATGTTCTATAGGTCAGTTGTGGAGAGCGCCCTCTTCTTTGTGGTGGCGTGTTGGGGATGAAGCATTAAGAAGAGGGACGCCTCACATCTTAATAAGCTGGTAAGGAAGGCGGGCTCTGTCGTGGGCAAAGTACTGGAGAGTTTAACATCGGTAGCTGAGCGAAGGGCACTGAGTAGGCTACGGTCAATTATGGATAACTCTGAACATCCTCTACATAGCACCATCCAGAGACAGAGAAGCAGTTTCAGCGACAGGTTACTATCGATGCAATGCTCCTCAGACAGGATGAAGAGGTCGATACTCCCCAATGCCATTAGGCTTTACAATTCTACCGCCAGGACTTAAGAACTTTTTAAAAGCTATTATTAATGCTTTTGAGATAGTGATTTAGATGCATATCATATTTTTTACTGAGTTAAGTATTGTATGTAATTAGTTTTGCTACAACAAGTGTATGGGACATTGGAAAAAAGTTGAATTTCCCCATGGGGATGAATAAAGTATCTATCTATCTTCTTATAACCCTCCATAGATGCTGTCTGACCCACTGCATTTCCCCAGCTCTTCTGTCCGTTGCTCAAGCCAATCGTGTTTTCCTTGGGGTGGTAGCTGCTGTGGAGGTCCTAACAGAGTTATGCAAATTATATGCGGGGCGTCGACTGTACACAAGTTACAGAGTTTCTCCTTACAGAATTTATGAACAACCCCTCAGAAATCTGAGATATGGAATAAAATTCAGTCTCGTGGATTTCATGGGAAAAAGTGCAGTAAACAAGTCAACAAGGAAGTTATTCCTTTGCAACTGGTGTTTTGTGAAGCATACATATGACAGTTTTGCATTATGGGCAAAAAAAAAATCAACATGTGCACCATTTTCTAGACATGCAAATCCCTTGTAACGTAGGAAACACATTCTACAAATCTAATTTCCTGGAAAATCCTCCGCCCAGCAGAGATATCTAGAGTTAGAGGGCATTGGTTTAAGTATACATGTTACATTATGTATACATTATACATGATAGTATATACATATACTATCTTTTGAGATTCATTTCCTTGAAGGTATTCACTGGAAGTAAAGATACACAGTAGAATTTATGGGGAAAAAAATGCATGAACGACTGACAAACAACCAATGTGGAAAAGACAAATTGAGCAGATAATAAATAAATAGATACTGAGAACACGAGCTGTAGATTCCTTGATAGTTAACTGTAAGTTGTGGAATCAGTTCAGAGTTGAGATGAGTGAAATTGTCTAATGTTGGTTCAAGAGCCTGATGGTTGTAAGGTGATAACTGTTCCTGAGCCTGGTGTTGTGGGATGTTTCTCTCTGAACTGACTTGTACAGTTTTTCCTTTGTTTTGTGGCTATCTGAAGAAGAATCTCAGAGTCGTGCACTGCATACATTTGGTGGCACCGTTAGTCTTGCGAGACCATGGATCTGCGCCTGGAATGGTTTCCAGGGCGCAGGGCTGGGCAGGGTTGTAAGGAAGACCAGCATTTGCCCAAGCAGCAAGTCTCCCCTCTCCACGACACCGATGTTGTGCCAGGGTTGCAAGAGCCGATACAGCTTGGCACCAGTGTCGCCACAGGAGTTGCCAGCTCCGGATTTGTCCTCAGGGTTTATTCCCGAAGCCTTTCCCATGAGTGGGTATGGCCGCAAGGCAGCGGAGGTTTGAAATCAGAGTTTCCCTCTCTTAAATGGACTGCCTTCCCAGGCTGACGAACTCCATCTACGTACTTTGTTAATAAATGAATCCTTGATATCAAAAGCTCCAATCCTGCCACATTGGACACTCACTAAATGTGCTTACCGACAGAACCACTCTGCAACAGATGCCATAGCATGTCATTCACCTACCTGGCCCTGACACACTTCATGCCAGAATGCTGTTTCTGGATTTCAGTTCAGCATTCATCACTATTGTTCCACAGACCTTGGTGAACGAACTCCTACTCCTGGGTCTAAATACACCACACTGTGCAACTGGATGTTGGACCTCTTAACCAACTTATCTCAGACAGTCAGCAAGCACAACTGCTCCTCCTCCCTCCTGCCCCCCCCCCCCCCGGGCTCTGTGCTGAGCCCATTGCTGTGCACGCTACTCACACATGACTGCACGGCCAAACACCTGATGACACAACAGTGGTGGGGCTCACCACCAACAACGAGACAGCCCGCAGAGAGGTGGTGAAAGAGGTCCAGGCCTGGTGCCAGGCAAATATCCTCTTCCTCAAAGCCAACAACACAAAGGAGATAGATGGTCATCGACTTCAGGAGGATCCTCTTTCCTGAACATCGGCGGCACAGCAGTGGAAACTGTGAGCAGTTTCAAGCTCGAAGTGCACATCTCACACAGCCTCTCACGGTCCCAGAACACATCCTACACAATCCGGAGAACTCACCAATGTGTCTCCCGGCTGAGGAGGCTGAAGAGAGCTGGACTCCACACAGCTATACTTGCATCATTCTACAGATGTTCAGTAGCGAACGTCCTATCGAGCTGCATCAGTGCATGGTACGGAAACTGTACTGCCACAGACAGGAAGGTTCTTAAATGGGAAGTGAAAACTGCCCGATGCATCACAGGCAGCAGCCTACCCGCCATCGAGGACATACATACAGAAAGGTGCCAGAAGAGGACTAGTAATATCATGAAGGATCACACCCACCCTGCTCATGGACTGGCTGTGCCACTCCCATCAGGGAGGAGGTTACGTAGCATCCACACCAGGGCAATCAGACTCAGAAACAGTTACTTTCCTCAAGCAGTAAGGCTGATCAACACGTCCACCCACTAACCCACCCCTTCACACCCCCAACCACCATTACTTTATCATTTCCTGTCAGTCACCTTATGTACAGACACTCCTGTGCCTAGCGTCACTTTATGGACATACAATCAATGTAAATAAGCTATCCTTTGTATTTATATTTATTGGTTTATAATTATGTTACCTTTTTTTTTAAAAAAACGTTGCTCAAATCCAGAGTAAAATTTATTTCCTTTACACTTGTGTACTGGAAAAGATGTTAAACAATCTTGAGAACACAAGACAGTCGAAACAGGAGGTCAGCCATCAGTGTCTCACCTGCCCTGCCAACTGATACAATCATGGCTGTTTTACCTCAGGCCTCAACTTCTCCTCCACTGCCCTCATTGTCCTAATCTTTCAAAAATTCATTCAGCTCCAGTTTCCAGCCTAGACAATTCCAGAGTTCCACCATACCACAGGAGAAGAGATTTTCCCGCTTTCAAGTGACTAACATCCTAAACTTCACCGCATCCCTTGTTCAAGATTCTCCCACTGGTGGAAACATCTCATCGCCCATCCTGTCACACTCCTCCAACTGGTTAATAGATCACCTGACATTCTTCTAAATATCTGTGGATTTCATTGCTACAACAGCAGTGGAGGCTAATTTTCACTGGCTATATTTAAGGTGGAGGTTGATAGGTTCTTGATTGGGAAAGTTTAATGGTTGTGGGGAAGTGAAAGAATGGGGCTTATATATTAAAAAATCAGAATGGGGGCAGTTGACTTGATGCGTTGAAAGCCCCAATTCTGCTTCTAAATTTTATGGTCCTCCAAGACAATCTTTTCTTCTAGAAATTTGCCTAGTGAATCTCTTGCCATGGCATAGAAAGCTGATAGATTAGAAGCAAATGAATGAGATAGTATACTGCAGATAGTTAGATGAAAGCCAGCACAGATAGGCTGACGAGCCTGTTCTTGTGCTGATGGAACCATTACTATGATCTAAACGAACAGCCCTGCAAGTTCATGCGACAGAGAAGCCTAAACGCTATGTTATGCTCCCAGTCTGACTGGCAGTTGTTCTCAGGATGGGAATTGTGTATAAAGCAATCAAACACCCAGCCAATACTGTCTTCTCATTACTGTCATCAGACAGGAGGTATGAGAGGCTGACGTCCCACGCCACCAGGTTCAGAAACAATATTACTCTACAGCACCAGTGTGGATAACTTCACTCACCTCAACTCTGAAATTATTCCCGAGCTGATTGGCTCACTCTCAAGGACTCTACAATTCATATTCACAGTATTATTTATTTACCTTTTTCTTTGTATTTGCAGAGTTTATATTCTTTTGCACATTGGTTGTTTGTCAGTCTGTGTTTGTGTGTAGTTTTTTCATTGATTCTATTGTATTTCTTTGTTCTAAAATTTCTTTGTTGGAAAGTTAATCTGCATGGTGATATATAGGCTCAGTGGCGATTTTATTAAATACGCCCTGTCCCTAACAAAGTGCCCACTGAGTGCATGTCCATGGTCTTCTGCGGCTGCAGCCCATCCACACCAAGGCTTGATGAGTTGTGCATTCAGAGCTGTTTCTCTGCACACCACTGTTGTAACATGTGGTTATCTGAGTTAATGTCGGCTTCCCGTCCGCTTGAATCAGACTTGCCATCCTCCCCTGACCTCTCTCATTAACAAGGCATTTGCACCCACAAGAACTGCTGCTCACTGTTTTTTTTGTGTCTTGCACTATCGTCTGTAAACTCTTGAGACTGTTGTGAGTGAAAATCCCAAGAGATCAGCAGTTTTTGAGATACTCGAACCGTCCCGCCTGGTGCCAACAATCAATCAATGGTCACTTCGATCACATTTCTCCCCCACTCTGATGTTCACTCTGAACAACTGAACCTCTTGACCATTTTATGCATCGAGTTGCTGCCACATGACTGGCCGATTAGATATCAGAATCAGGTTTATTATCACTGGCATGTGACATGAAATTTGTTAACTTAGCAGCAGCAGTTCAATGCAATACATAATCTAGCAGAGAGAGAAAAGTAATAATAATAATAATAATAATAATAATAAACAAGTAAATCAATTACATATATTGAATAGATTTTTTTAAAAATATGCAAAAACTGAAACACTGTAGATTAAAAAACGCGAGGTAGTGTCCAAAGATTCAATGTCCATTTAGGAATTGGATGGCAGAGTAGAAGAAGCTGTTCCTGAATTGCTGAGTGTGTGCCTTCAGGCTTCTGTACCTCCTACCTGATGGTAACAGTGAGAAAAGGGCATGCCCTGGGTGCTGGAGGTCCTTAATAATGGGCGCTGCTTTTCTGAGACACCGCTCCCTGAAGATGTCCTGGGTACTTTGTAGGCTAGTGCCCAAGATGGAGCTGACTAGATTTACAACATTCTGCAGCTTCTTTCGGTCCTGTGCAGTAACCCTTCCATACCAGACTGTGATGCAGCCTGTCAGAATGCTCTCCATTGTACAACTATATAAGTTCTTGAGTGTATTTGTTGACGTGACAAATCTCTTCAAACTCCTCGTAAAGTATAGCCGCTGTCTTGCCTTCTTTATGACTACGTCAATATGTTGGGACCAGGTTAGATTCTCAGAGATCTTGACACCCAGGAACTTGAAGCTGCTCACTCTCTCCACTTCTGATCGCTCTATGAGGATTGGTATGTGTTCCTTCGTCTTACCCTTCCTGAAGTCCACGATCAGCTCTTTTGTCTTACTGACGTTGAGCTCCAGGTTGTTGCTGTGACACCACCTCACTAGCTGGCATATCTCACTTCTGTACGCCCTCTTGTCACCACCTGAGATACTACCAACAATGGTTGTGATCATCAGCAAATTTGTAGATGGCATTTGAGCTACGCCTAGCCACAGAGTCATGTGTATACAGAGAGTAGAGCAGTGGGCTAAGCACACACCCTTGAGGTGCACCAGTGTTGATCATCAGCGAGGAGGAGATATTATCACCAATCCGTACAGACTGTGGTCTTCCGGTTAGGAAGTCGAAGATCCAATTGCAAAGGGAGGTACAGAGGCCCAGGTTCTGCAACTTCTCAAATCAGGATTGTGGGAATGATGGCATTAAATGCTGAGCTATAGTCGATGAACAGCATCCTGATGTAGGTGTTTGTGTTGTCCAGGTGGTCTAAAGCCGTGTGGAGAGCCATTGAGATTGTGTCTGCTGTTGACCTATTGTGGCGATAGGCAAATTGCAATGGGTCCAGATCCTTGCTGAGGCAGGAGTTCAGTCTAGTCATGGCCAACCTCTCAAAGCATTTCATCACTGTTGATGTGAGTGCTTTTGGGCAATAGTCATTAAGGCAGCCCACATTATTCTTCTTAGGCACTGGTATAATTGTTGCTTTTTTGAAGCAAGTGGGAACTAATGCCCGTTGCAGTGAGAGGTCAAAAATGTCCTTGAATACTCCTGCCAGTAGGTTGGCACAGGTTTTCAGAGCCTTACCAGGTACTCCATCGGGACCTTCTGCCTTCTGAGGGTTCACTCTCTTTAAAGACAGTCTAACATCGGCCTCTGAGACGGAGATCACAAGGTCGTCAGGTACAGCAGGGATCTTATTAGCAAGCAGGTGTACCTAATAAAGTGGCCACAGAGTGTATGTACTTCAATAAATTTATCTTGACTGGGTAGACCCAGCCCACAAGTTGGGCTCGATCATGTGACTGATAACACCATTTGTGCCTCTTTCTTAATAAAATCACCCTGGCAGCTGGAGCGATAGGCCAAATCGGGGGTTCTGACAGTCCCACGGGACAGCTGCAGGTGTGAATGGGATCCCATATGGCGATGCTGTCAGTGGATACCAGATTAAAAAAAAGACTCAAAAGAATCTCAAAAAAAAACACACACCAGCTCAGGACTCTTCAGGAGGTTGTTTTTTTTCTCTCGTGCCACACCTGATCTGACGTGTGAGGTGTTAAAAAAAACTCAGCTGTGGTTTCACTGAGAACGTGTGAAGATGTGTGGCCCAGTGACAGCAAGGCCTGTGTTCTGGAAGTCATGTGACACTCCCTGATGACATCACTACAGCAATCAGCATTCACTTTCCAAACCAGAAGTGAAAACTCATTTCCACTTTCACTTCTCAGCAGCTTGTTGTTAGACACAACCGAGAGGAGGGCTGAAACCATGGGTGGGGGCATGTAAGAGAGGGAGGGCACACCAAACCTTTCAAAAAATTCTCTTTAAACACTTCACACAACTTTCCAGTTTAACATCACTCTGAGTCTGCCTACCTCCCTGGATTACTGGAGTCTCTGGGAAAATCTCCACGCAAATGTGACAACAACATGGAATACACTGAAAAAGATGTGTCTTCAACCCTCCAACCCAGGGGTTTTCTTCGAACACTGTCAATATGCTCCACAAGCATTGGGAATTAGGGTCTTTAATACAGCATCAACAACTGCTCTATTGGGAACGAGGAGCCAGATCATGCCACAATAGTGAATGGGTGAGGAAGGTGTTCAGGCATAGGATACATTGTGTTAAAACCTCCAGTTTAACCAGAGCCAGTAAGAAGCTGAGCAGCTTAAAGTACAAGAGCCAGTAAGTCTCCATTCCACAAATCTGGTTCAAACCACACTGGCATGTGCAAATCTGACCCAAGATTACACCCAAGGATATAATTTTATATTTGGGACTACTCAGTGAGACTGTCACAAGTGCAGATCCCTGACCTGTTTACCATCTTTCTTAACCATATATAACCATATAACAATCACAGTACGGAAACAGGGCATCTCGGGCTTTCTAGTCCGTGCCGAACGCTTACTCTCACCTAGTCCCACCGACCTGCACTCAGCCCATAACCCTCCATTCCTTTCCTGTCCATATACCTATCCAATTTTACTTTAAATAACAATATCGAACCTGCCTCTACCACTTCTACTGGAAGCTCATTCTACACAGCTACCACTCTCCGAGTAAAGAAATTCCCTCATGTTACCCCTAAACTTTTGCCCCCTCTCAACTCATGTCCTCGTTTGAATCTCCCCTACTCTCAATGGAAAAAGCCTGTCCACGTCAAATCTATCCCCCTCATAATTTTAAATACCTCTATCAAGTCACCCCTCAACGTTCTACACTCCAAAGAATAAAGACCTAACTTGTTCAACCTTTCTCTGTAACTTAGGTGCTGAGACCCAGGTAACATTCTAGTAAATCTCCTCTGTACTCTCTCTATTTTGTTGACATCTTTCCTATAATTCGGTGACCAGAACTGTACACAATACTCCAAATTTGACCTTACCAATGCCTTGTACAATTTTAACATTACATCCCAACGCCTGTACTCAATGCTCCGATTTCTTCTGCCACCAGTTACAGAACAGTCAACTCTACCTGAAGTTTTTCGTTGTACATCCTCCCGAACCTCAACCCCCAACAAACTCAGTTCATTCACTCCATCCCAAACTCCCAAAGGAAGCTCAAAGTTAAATTTACTATCAACGTACATGTCACCATATATCACCCCGATATTCATATATAGCGTATTCATTTTCTCACAGGCATTCACAAAACAGAAATACAATAGAATCAGTGAAAAACTACAAGACTGACAAAATAGCAACGCACAAAAGACAAACTGTGCAAATACAAAGAAAAATAAACAATAAATAAATAAGTAATAAATATTTACAACGGGAGTCAGAGTCCTTGAAAGTGGAACAATGGGTTGTGGAATCAGTTCAGCGTGTTAGGTGAGTGAAGTTGCATACGCCAGTTCAGGAGCCTGATGGTTGAAGGGTAATAACTATTCCTGAACCCGGCTGTCAGGGAACTGAGGCTCCTGTACCTCCTTCCTGATGGTAGCAGTGAGAGGAGAGCACGGCCTGGGTGGTGGGGGTCCTCGATGGTGGATGCTGCTTTCTTGTGGCAGCACTCCGTGTAGATGTGTACGATGGTGGGGGGGGGGGGGGGGGGGGGCTATCTACTGCCCCCCCCCCCAGGTGTTCTAGTCTCCTACCACATACCGACAATGTGTCAGTCACAGGCTTAACTGGACGCTACAGATTGCTTCCAATGCAGAGATGAATTGGGTGGAAGGAGAGGTTGCTGGCATGTGGGAAGAATAGAATTCATGCAAATGAATGGTTGATGGACAGAACAGACACTGTGGGCTGAAGGGTTTGCTTCCAGGGCAAATAACTCCATCACCTCATCACTTCTGCCAATCTTCCCTCGTACAAGAAAACACCTGGTTGTGTTTGAGATGCAAACTCAGTATTGGGACTCCTATTGGCGATAATCCTGCATCACTCGAAGATCAGACACACACCAGCTTTGGATCAGAAATGCCTGGGCAGACTATCCTCTCCTACGTCCCCCACTTCTTGGGCTCACAAAAAACTATACGCTCCGATTTCAGAAGAGACAAAGACTTAAAGATGCACTGAGAAAGTTTTGGAGAATTCCTGGCCCACTGGCCTTGTCGGTTGAAGGCAGGGGCACAGAGTGATGGGTTAAATCCAGACAAGATGGGGGCAGAGAATTCCATGGGTTACAGAGCTGGAGACTGGAGTACAGCCAACCCTCACCTTGTGTCTGTTCAGATAATGGAAATCCACCCCTAGAGAATGGATAAATCGCTGCCCAGATATTCAAAATCCAGAATATTTGCTCTCATAGTATTTATATTTTAAAAAGTAGATAAAAAGTTCTTATTCAAGGGAACACACACTAAATGCTGGTGGAATTGAACAGGTCAGGCAACATCTATGGAAAGGAATAAAGAGTTAATGTTTTAACTTGAAAGCTTCCATCCGGACCTTCATGAGTTGCCTCAAAACTTTGTCTCATTATTTCTTTCCGTAGATGCTGCCTGACCTGCTGAGCTCCTCCAGCATTCTGAGTGTGATTTCCAGCATCTGCAGAACCTCTGATGTTTACTAGTTTTTTCAAAAAAATAACTGTGTTTCTTGACACACGAACCAATAGTTTGGCTTCGCATTAAATAGAAAACTGCAATGCAGCCTGTTTTTCTGTTGAGGAACACCCAGCTCGTAACAACATTTTCAGTCCCTGTCAGTAATCAGCAAACACTGATTAATTTGTCCAGCTTATCGGATATTAAGGGGATTGTGTCACTGTTAGTACAAAGCTCGGTGGCGGGGCAAGGACTGATTTCCAGAAACACAATTTGTAGAAAGTGTCTGAATGACTATACCAAGTCAAAGACCCAGATTCCCACACCACACCAGAGGGTACAGTGCCCACAGCAACCAGAGAGCTACAAAACCCACCAGGAACACGGCACTGATGGCCTGATGGCAGCGAAGTACAGGAAAAAGTTGCAGTGGGTTCCAAACTCAGCCAACTCCAGCATGGGCACTAGACTCCCCAGCATCGAGGACATCTTCAAAAGGCGATGCCTCTAAAAGGCAGCATCCATCTTTAAGCACTCCCATCACCCAAAACATGCCCTCTTCTCCATCACTACCATCGAGGAAGAGCAACCATCTGATTTCTGAACAGACAATGAACCAACCCACAAACACTAGCTCACTATTTATCATTTTCTATATATATTTTGAAATATGGTGTACGTACACACACACACACACACACACACAATTCCAGTTAATTGGGCAACCGGTTAATTGGGACTGCCGCCTGTTTGGGACATCTCTTAAAGAACAACTAATTGAGAAAACAGCCTTTGTTTATTTGGGACACTATGCCTCTTAAATGGGACAGTCACATACACTCACGTGACCGTTAGTCACTACACTGTGCTTCAAAACATCAGTTTTTAAAATCACATGAGTTGTGTGTGTTTGTGTTTAAAAAGCAGAGACTTTTTGTCACAGATAATTAGCAAGTAATAAGCAGCGAGACATTTCCAAACTGTTTTGCTCACTGTGGTTTCAAGCATTTAGACTTGGAGATGTCATAAACAGCCAGGAGTGAAAATGAAACTATTTCACTACTTCAACTATTTCCAGGGTTGAGTGCTCAGTCCACTGTTGTTCACTCTGCTGACCCACAACTGTGCTGCAACACACAGCTCAAACCATATCATCAAGTTCACCGATGACACAACTGTGGTGGGTCTCATCAGCAAGAGTGAGTCAGCTTACAGAGAGGAGGTGCAGCGGCTAACGGACTGGTGCAGAGCCAACAACCTGTCTCTTAATGTGAACAAAAGAGATGGTTGTTGACTTCAGGAGAGCACGGAGCGACCACACCCCGCTGAACATCGATGGCTCCTCGGTAGAGAACGTAAAGAGCACCAAATTTCTTGCTGTTCACCTGATGGAGAATCTCACCTGGTCCCTCAACACCAGCTCCATAGCAAAGAAAGCCCAGCAGCATCTCTACTTTTTGCGAAGGCTAAGGAAAGCCCATCTCCCACCCCCCATCCTCATCACATTCTACAGAGGTTGTATTGAGAGCATCCTGAGCAGCTGCATCACTGCCTGGTTCGGAAATTGCACCATCTCGGATCGCAAGACCCTGCAGCGGATAGTGAGGTCAGCTGAGAAGATCATCAGGGTCTCTCTTCCTGCCATCACGGACATTTACACTACATGCTGCATCCACAAAGGAAACAGCATTATGAAGGACCCCATGCACCCCACATACAAACTCTTCTCCCTCCTGCCTTCTGGGAAAAGGCTCCGAAGCATTCAGGCTCTCACGACCAGACTATGTAACAGTTTCTTCCCCCAAGCTATCAGACTCCTCAATACCCAAAGCCTGGACTGACACCTTGCCCTACTGTACTGTTTATTATTTTTTGTAATGCCGGTACTGTTTTGTGCACTTTATGCAGTCCACTGTAGGTCTGTAGTCTAGTGTAGCTTTCTCTGTGTTGTGTTTTTTTTTAAATTACGTAGTTCGGTCCAGTTTTTTGTACTGGGTCATGTAACACCATGGTCCTGAAAAACGTTGTCTCGTTTTTACTATGCACTGCACCAGCAGTTATGGTCAAAATGACAATAAAAGTTGACTTGACTTGAACAAGTTAGGAATTACAAAGAATTAAGGTATAGACAATCATCTTGAATGTTACAATGAAAATGAAGATTTGGAAGATGCAGTCCCTGCAAGCATTATATGAAGACAATCCATTATCTGCACTAGGTGTCTGCACTGATTTTGTTCACTTACAATCAAACAAAAGCAGCATCATGCATTGGATGAACTCCTCTTGTCGATAACTATCAGGAACTAATGTCATTTTCTAGCATTCTAACACTATCAGTTGTGTTCCAATTGTTCTGTATTTCATTTAAATACAGAAATTGTTACTCAGTTAAATGGTAGCTTGTCTTTTTTTTAGTATAACTTTTAACTACTGCCATGAAACTTTGGCTAATTGGTGCAACCATAAATATACTGCTCCTGATGAGTCCCAATTAGTCAGAATCCACTGTTTCTTATTTAAGTTTATAGTTGGGTTTTTTTTAAAATGTCTTGCACTGTACTGCTGCTGCAAAACAACAAGTTTCACATCATACTCTATTCGAATTCTGAAGTACTAACCCACAGTTCCCCAATGCCCCCAGTAAGTGCTTGGTGGCACTCACCAACCAACTGGCCATTACCAGAGGGCAAAGGTGTGAATCATCTGAACTCCAGCCCCCTTTGGACATGAGGATTTGCGGGGGGGGGGTTGAAATTCTGAATCACAAATGGTGGCGGGGGTGGGGGGGGGTGCAGCAAGCAGAGGGCACAGAATGCAATGTTGGGGATTGTTACTGAATACTGTCCAGCATCAACTTTCTGGACATCCAATCTGTCCATGTATACAAGCTAATCTTATGTGTATACAGCCACACAACAGCGACTTGTACATTGTGTTTTATCGGATTGCTTTTATATTTATTGTTTCCTTTATGCTTATTGTGTTTTTTAGTACTGTATTGGATCTGCAGTAACAATCATTTTGTTCTCCTTTACACTTGTTTATTAACACTCTTCAGTACACAATCTTGAATTAGACTGAATGACAATAGTGAAGTTATGGGGCAACTGTTCCAGATGGTCGAGAGATTGCCTAACGCATGGTTCCATGGATAAGGATGGATTTACCTAGCATGGAGGGATCACTGTCTTTCTGCCTCTCCACTCCCTCGCTTCATGAAGAGCAGAAATGTGTCCATTCATAGAGTCAAAGAGGACGACAGCGCAGAAATGGGCCCATCAGCCCATCTGGTCTGTGCCTAGCCCCATCGATGTGCTCCTGGACCACAGCCCCTGCAAAAACCTCCCATCCACGTACTTATCCAAATGATGAATTCAAATCTGCATCCACCACTCCTGTCCCTGATGGGCTGAGTGGCCTGTTCCTGTGATACACTCTTCCATGTCCCTGACTTCTCCAACACCCGGTTAATGCCAACCCACGTCCTCAGGATCCCTTCAGATCCTAACCCACTAATTCATTGGATTTGTGGTCCAGAGTTCGTCTCAACTTTGCATCATCCCAACCCCTTCTTCAGCATCTCCAAACTCCTCCCAGTCACCATGACATTCTCCAGCGCCAAAAGAAATAGGCTTGGCCTCACATAGTACAGGAGTGCAAAACTGGGCTTAAAGTGAATGATATCTCATGGCGATGACCAAAATAAAGACAAGCACAGACACACTTGGCCTGCGTTCCCCTGGGCTGAGGTTTGAGAAGGAAAGAGGATTAGGCATCTCACTAGCTCCAGAGGGTCAGGATAGGATCGCTGAGAAAACCACCTCGTGCCAAACAGAAACGAGCAATTCAAAGCCCAGGACCTCAACGGGAAATCAGAAAGAACAGTCATAAATAGAGTGACGGACCAAGACAACCACCAAAGCAAAATAGCACAGCAACAGACCTGTCCCCACCAGTACTGTACCAATGTTACAGTGACAGACCCGTCCCCACCAGTACTGTACCCCAGTGTTACAGTGACAGACCCGTCCCCACCAGTACTGTACCAATGTTACAGTGACAGACCCATCCCCACCAGTACTGTACCCCAGTGTTACAGTGACAGACCCATCCCCACCAGTACTATACCCCAGTGTTATACAGTGACAGACCCGTCCCCACCAGTACTGTACCCCAGTGTTACACAGTGACAGACCCATCCCCACCAGTACTGTACCCCAGTGTTACAGTGACAGACCCATCCCCACCACTGTACCCCAGTGTTACGGTGACAGACCCATCCCCACCAGTACTGTACCCCAGTGTTACAGTGACAGACCCATCCCCACGAGTACTGTACCCCAGTGTTACAGTGACAGACCCATCCCCACCAGTACTGTACCCCAGTGTTACACAGTGACAGACCCATCCCCACCAGTACTGTACCCCAGTGTTACAGTGACAGACCCATCCCCACCAGTACTGTACCCCAGTGTTACAGTGACAGACCCATCCCCACCAGTACTGTACCCCAGTGTTACAGTGACAGACCCATCCCCACCAGTACTGTACCCCAGTGTTACACAGTGACAGACCCATCCCCACCAGTACTGTACCCCAGTGTTACAGTGACAGACCCATCCCCACCAGTACTGTACCCCAGTGTTACACAGTGACAGACCCATCCCCACCAGTACTGTACCCCAGGGTTACACAGTGACAGACCCATCCCCACCAGTACTGTACCCCAGGGTTACACAGTGACAGACCCATCCCCACCAGTACTGTACCCCAGTGTTACAGTGACAGACCCGTCCCCACCAGTACTGTACCCCAGTGTTACACAGTGACAGACCCGTCCCCACCAGTACTGTACCCCAGTGTTATACAGTGACAGACCCGTCCCCACCAGTACTGTACCCCAGTGTTATACAGTGACAGACCCGTCCCCACCAGTACTGTACCCCAGTGTTACAGTGACAGACCCATCCCGACCAGTACTGTACCCCAGTGTTACACAGTGACAGACCCATCCCCACCAGTACTGTACCCCAGTGTTACAGTGACAGACCCGTCCCCACCAGTACTGTACCCCAGTGTTACAGTGACAGACCCATCCCCACCAGTACTGTACCCCAGTGTTACACAGTGACAGACCCATCCCCACCAGTACTGTACCCCAGTGTTACAGTGACAGACCCGTCCCCACCAGTACTGTACCCCAGTGTTATACAGTGACAGACCCGTCCCCACCAGTACTGTACCCCAGTGTTACACAGTGACAGACCCATCCCCACCAGTACTGTACCCCAGTGTTACAGTGACAGACCCATCCCCACCAGTACTGTACCCCAGTGTTACAGTGACAGACCCATCCCCACCAGTACTGTACCCGAGTGTTACAGTGACAGACCCATCCCCACCAGTACTGTACCCCAGTGTTACAGTGACAGACCCAGCCCCACCAGTACTGTACCCCAGTGTTACAGTGACAGACCCAGCCCCACCAGTACTGTACCAGTGTTACAGTGACAGACCCATCCCCACCAGTACCGTACCCCAGTGTTACACAGTGACAGACCCGTCCCCAACAGTACTGTACCCCGATGTTACACAGTGACAGACCCGTCCCCACCAGTACTGTACCCCAGTGTTACAGTGACAGACCCATCCCCACCAGTACTGTACCCCAGTGTTACAGTGACAGACCCGTTCCCACCAGTACTGTACCAGTGTTAGTGACAGACCCATCCCCACCGGTACCGTACCCCAGTGTAACACAGTGACAGACCCCTCCCCACCAGTACCGCACCCCAGTGTTACAGTGACAGACCCAGCCCCACCAGTACTGTACCAGTGTTAGTGACAGACCCATCCCCACCAGTACTGCACCCCAGTGTTACACAGTGACAGACGCATCCCCACCAGTACTGTACCCCAGTGTTACAGTGACAGACCCAGCCCCACCAGTGCTGTACCAGTGTTACAGCAACAGACCTGACCCCACCAGTACTGTACCAGTGTTACAGTGACAGACCCAGCCCCACCGGTGCTGTACCAGTGTTACAGTGACAGACCCATCCCCGCCAGTACTGTACCCCAGTGCTACAATGACAGACCCATCCCCACCAGTACTGTACCAGTGTAACACAGTGACAGACCCGTCCCCACCAGTACCTCACCCCAGTGTTACAGTGACAGACCCATCCCCACCAGTACCGTACTCCAGTGTTACAGTGACAGACCCAGCCCCACCAGTACTGTACCCCAGTGTTACAGTGACTGACCCATCCCCACCAGTACTGTACCCCAGTGTTATACAGTGACAGACCCATCCCCACCAGTACTGTACCAGTGTTAGTGACAGACCCATCCCCACCAGTACTGTACCCCAGTGGTATACAGTGACAGACCCATCCCCACCAGTACTGTACCCCAGTGTTACAGTGACAGACCCGTCCCCACCAGTACTGTACCCCAGTGTTACACAGTGACAGACCCATCCCCACCAGTACTGTACCCCAGTGTTATACAGTGAAAGACCCATCCCCACCAGTACCGTACCCCAGTGTTACACAGTGACAGACCCATCCCCACCAGTACTGTACCCCAGTGTTACACAGAGACAGACCCGTCCCCACCAGTACTGTACCCCAATGTTATACAGTGACAGACCCGTCCCCACCAGTACTGTACCCCAGTGTTATACAGTGACAGACCCATCCCCACCAGTACTGTGCCCCAGTGTTACAGTGACAGACCCATCCCCACCAGTACTGTGCCCCAGTGTTACAGTGACAGACCCATCCCCACCAGTACTGTACCCCAGTGTTACACAGTGACAGAACTATCCCCACCAGTACTGTACCCCAGTGTTATACAGTGACAGACCCGTCCCCACCAGTACTGTACCCCAGTGTTATACAGTGACAGACCCGTCCCCACCAGTACTGTACCCCAGTGTTACAGTGACAGACCCGTCCCCACCAGTACTGTACCCTAGTGTTACACAGTGACAGACCCATCCCCACCAGTACTGTACCCCAGTGTTACAGTGACAGACCCAGCCCCACCAGTACTGTACCCCAGTGTTACAGTGACAGACCCGTCCCCACCAGTACTGTGCCCCAGTGTTACAGTGACAGACCCATCCCCACCAGTACTCTACCCCAGTGTTACAGTGACAGACCCATCCCCACCAGTACTGTACCCCAGTGTTACAGTGACAGACCCATCCCCACCAGTACTGTGCCCCAGTGTTACAGTGACAGACCCATCCCCACCAGTACCGTACCCCAGTGTTACACAGTGACAGACCCGTCCCCACCAGGACCGTACCCCAGTGTTATACAGTGACAGACCCAGCCCCACCAGTACTGTACCCCAGTGTTATACAGTGACAGACCCATCCCCACCAGTACTGTACCCCAGTGTAACACAGTGACAGACCCATCCCCACCAGTACTGTACCCCAGTGTTATACAGTGACAGACCCATCCCCACCAGTACTGTACCCCAGTGTTACAGTGACAGACCCATCCCCACCAGTACTGTACCCCAGTGTTACAGTGACAGACCCATCCCCACCAGTACTGTACTCCAGTGTTACACAGAGACAGACCCGTCCCCACCAGTACTGTACCCCAGTGTTACAGTGACAGACCCAGCCCCACCAGTACCGTACCCCAGTGTTACACAGTGACAGACCCGTCCCCACCAGGACCGTACCCCAGTGTTATACAGTGTAAGACCCATCCCCACCAGTACCGTACCCCAGTGTTACACAGTGACAGACCCATCCCCACCAGTACTGTACCCCAGTGTTACACAGAGACAGACCCGTCCCCACCAGTACTCTACCCCAGTGTTACAGTGACAGACCCGTCCCCACCAGTACTGTACCCCAGTGTTAGTGACAGACCCATCCCCACCAGTACTGTACACCCGTGTTATACAGTGACAGACCCATCCCCACCAGTACCGTACCCCAGTGTTACACAGTGACAGACCCATCCCCACCAGTACTGTACCCCAGTGTTACACAGTGACAGACCCGTCCCCACCAGTACTGTACCCCAGTGTTATACAGTGACAGACCCGTCCCCACCAGTACTGTACCCCAGTGTTACAGTGACAGACCCGTCCCCACCAGTATTGTACCAGTGTTACACAGTGACAGACCCGTCCCCACCAGTACTGTGCCCCAGTGTTACAGTGACAGACCCATCCCCACCGGTACCATACCCCAGTGTAACACAGTGACAGACCCATCCCCACCAGTACCGCACCCCAGTGTTACAGTGACAGACCCATCCCCACCAGTACTGTACCCCAGTGTTACACAGTGACAGACCCATCCCCACCAGTACTGTGCCCTAGTGTTATACAGTGACAGACCCATCCCCACCAGTACTGTACCCCAGTGTTACAGTGACAGACCCATCCCCACCAGTACTGTACCCCAGCGTAACAGTGACAGACCCATCCCCACCAGTACTGTACCCCAGTGTTATACAGTGACTGACGTGACCCCACTTCCCCACCAGTACAGCTGCTCTGTACTGCACAGTGACAGACCCGTCTCCAACTGTACAGCCCCTTCCTGCCCCAGATATATGCTCTGGTATTCCCGCTTCTTACACATTTGTGATATAATACACATCCGGTGCTGGTCCAAATTCCAGGGCACAAAATAACCACGATTTACTGATAGTTGTTTAACTCTGCAAATTCCACAGTCATCACTTGTCAGCACTGCCGCCTCAGCTATTACTTCCTGTATTAATGTCCGTCCTGTATCATCCTGTCCCTTCATCCCCCACCCCCAGTCCCGGCAGATCCTCAGCTTGCTCTGATCTTCCTTTGAGGACGTGGCTCAGGATCATGGTTATAAATACTGACACTGCCTGGCTTTTGCCCTGACTTCTCACTTCTACTGTTCTGATCCCCCAGTGTCATCTCTTAATACTGAGCTCCTTACCGAAGCATTCTATACACAAACACACACACAGAGATGCACACGCGCACACACTGATAAGCTCAAACTGAAGTCAATAGCCTACTCCGAGCTCAGATAGTTACATTCCTCACACACCACAGCAGCCCAAACTAAGGCTTCCTCCCTGAATTTTCTGTTTTTAAAGTCAACAGCCAATATTCATCAGAAAAATATGAATCACAGACAGTACCGACTAAATATAAATATGCCTCCAGTAAAAATGCACAACATCTCATTGCCACTTTGAGCCCAGTGTTTAAATCCGCGTCGCTTTTGATTATGTCAGTACCCACCAACAAAACTTGACACGCTTACATTCAGAGTCTGTCTATCTACTATAACTAGTTGTATGTCATTTTAGTGTAAATTTAGATTGGCAGAACCCAAATAGAAGATTGAATACTCATCTAGAATTAGCTATATTTATATGTAGTTTATATATAAATTATCTATTAACTTGTATACAAATTATCTAATTTATATAATCAATACATATAATTATCCACTTACACATATATTTTGTAATAATTATCCAATTATTTTTAACCCTTCAACTTATTTTTCAACTTCACTTCAAAAACTTGACAGGTGATAACTTATGACAAAAATTTTAAACTCCATTCATTGATCTTGTACTCTCTTTTTAAAATTATTTTAACTAAGGATCTTTAAAACTGTTTTCTAAAGTGGGAAAAGACCATTTAAGAAAACGGAGAGGGGGGGGGGAGAGAATGCTGGAAATACTATCTCTGATGAGTGAAACAGTTAACTGTTCGAAGCGGGTAGTGATTTGTAAAAACAGAATTCTAAGTGGGACTTGGAGCATCCCTGTAGGAAATTAATGACTGAAAATTTGGGAAGATTTAATTCCTAAAATGCAACATCTTTTACCAGCTCAACTACTGATTAAACAATGTCAAATCATCAGCTGGTTCCCTCCATTCAAACTCATATCCAGTTCAAACACTGACAATGACCAGGTCAACAAATGTGAACCAGCCAAAGAAAAAAGCCACAAGCAAAGTGTGAACTCACAACGTTAGTGCTATTAATTGAAGAGTAGTACGTAGTCATATTTACAGACAACAGACTCTAAATCTATTTCACTTCGATTTTTTTTACTGGAGCGGCATATAAAAAAATCCAGAGAGCCCACCGTCCAGGCCATGCTCTCTTCTTGCTGTTGCCATTGGGAAGGTGATACAGGAGCCTCAGGACCCACACTGCCAGGTTTAGGGAAAGTTACTACCCCTCACCCATCAGGCTCCTGAACCATCATGGACAGCTTCACTCAACTCAACTCTGAACAGATTCCACATCCTAAGGATTCACTTTCAAGGACTCTACAACTTGTGTTTTCTGTTTTACTTAATTCCTTTTGTATTTATACAATTTGTCTTCTCTTGTACATCGCTCATCAGTTTTTTTGTTCCTGTGCAATTTTTCATGGATTCTATTGCATTTCTTTGTTCTACTGGGAATGCCTGCGAGAAAATGAACCTCACAGTTGTATATGGTGACCCACGTGTACTTTGATAATAAAATTTACTTTAACCTTTGAAAAACAGCAAATGTTTTTGAAGCCCAAACTGAAATAGTTTCCATCCTACAGATGTTGGGGGTTGCAAAGACAATCTACAAGCCTCACTCACACAACAGCAAAACTGCAAGGTGGAATGAAATATGGGACTTTTAGGAGATCAGATATGTTTTAAAAATGGTGTTAATATATAACCATATAACAATTACAGCGCAGAAACAGGCGATCTCGGGCCTTCTAGTCCGTGCCGAATGCTTACTCTCACCTAATCCCACTGACCTGCACTCAGCCCATAACCCTCCATTCCTTTCCTGTCCATATACCTATCCAATTTTGCTTTAAATGACAATACCAAACCTGCCTCTACCACTTCTACTGGAAGCTCATTCCACACAGCGACAACTCTCCGAGTAAAGGAATTCCCCCTCATGTTACCCTTAAACTTTTGCCCCCTAACTCTCAACTCATGTCCTCTTGTTTGAATCTCCCCTACTCTCAATGGAAAAAGCCTATCCACGTCAACTCTATCTATCCCCCTCATAATTTTAAATACCTCTATCAAGTCCCCCCTCAACCTTCTACGCTCCAAATAATAAAGACCTAACTTGTTCAACCTTTCTCTGTAACTTAGGTGCTGAAACCCAGGTAACATTCTAGTAAATCTCCTCTGTACTCTCTCTATTTTGTTGACATCTTTCCTATAATTCGGTGACCAGAACTGTACACAATACTCCAAATTCGGCCTTACAATTTTAACATTACATCCCAACTCCTATATTCAATGCTCTGATTTATAAAAGCCAACATACCAAAAGCTTTCTTCACCACCCTATCCACATGAGATTCCACCTTCAGGGAACTATGCACCGTTATTCCTAGATCACTCTGTTCTACTGTATATAGAAGGACAAGAACATTGAAGTGCATAAAGAATAGAATCCCTTCATTTGAAGGCCAATACACAAGAACATCCACAATAGCTAACATGCCATTTAGCTGTATTTCTAGAATCTTTTATTTTAGTCAAGTACGATCCACACAGGTTCCTCAGGAAAACACCGCACATTCTCTGGCTCCTCCAACTTAGCCAAACAACGCAGCCCCCCACCCCCCCAGCAGTGAACAGTATCATTAACCATGTACTGCCGCTGGTCAATTTGACGATAGCTTCATCTCTGGGGGTGGACTCTCTGCTCCTCTGACATTTCAGTCACATCCAGACAGTGTTCAAGAGCAAACTACCCTCTGCCACAAAGACGCCTGCTCAAAAATCACTTCCCTTCATTACCCCCGACATGAAAAGCTTTGTTAAAAAAAAAGTTTTGTACCACTGCTTCAGAGACCAATCCAACAATGCCACATTCAACTGTAAAGGAGACAGCACCATTACCACCCCAGTGCGAACTCTAGTTTGGGGGCTTAGTATGCCCAGAACAAGCAGTGGTCTTCAGGAGACAGATATTTCTACACATATACTCAATGGCAACTTTATTAGGTACACCTGCTTGCTAATGCAAATATCTAATCAGCCAATCGTGTGGCAGCAACTCAATGCAGAAAAGCAGGCAGAAATGGTCAAGGGGCCCAGTTGTTGTTCAGACCAGATATCAGAACAGGGAAGAATGTGATCTAAGTGAGGTTGCTGGTGCTTGACGGGGTACTTTGACAGAAACTGTTGATCTCCTGGAATTTTCAAGCACAACAGTCTGTAGAGTTTGCAGAGAAAGGTGCAAAAAAAAAAAGAGAAAACACCCAGGGAATGGCAGTTCTGTGGGGAAAAATGCCTTGTAAATGAGACACACACAAAATGCTGGAGGAACTCAGCAGGCCAGGCAGCATTGATGGAAAAGAGTAGTTGATGTTTCAGACTGAGACTCATCTTCAGGACTGGAAAGGAAGGGAGAAATCAGAGTAAGGAGGAGGGGGTAGGGGAGGAGGTAATAAAAGGTGAAATCGGGAGAGGGGGAGGGGGTGACATAAAGAGCTGGGAAGTTGATTGGTGAAAGAGATACAGGGCTGGAGGAGTGGGGAATCTGATAGGAGACTGTGGAAGAAAAGGAAGGGGGCACCAGAGGGAGGTCATGTGGCATATAGGGAGCTATGGAGAGAGGGGGAAAATCAGGAATAAGGAATAGTGAAGGAGAGGAGCATCTGCAGATTTTCTTGCGTTTGTAAATGAGAGAGGTCAGAGAAGAATAGCCGAACTGGTTCAAGCTGACAGGCAGGTGACAGTAACTCAAATAACCACACGTTACAACAGTGGTGTGCAGAAAAGCAACTCTGAACACACAACATTTCGCTCCTTGATGGATGAGCTACAGCAGCAGAAAACCATGCGTGCAGTGGCCACTTTATTAGGTACAGGAGATAACTAAAAGTGGCACTGAGTGTATGGCGAATCAACTCACTCAAGACAAATCACAGGACTGTCTAGACCACAGAAATATGAGTCAAAGATTTCATTCCCCTGCATAAATCTGATTGTTTACTCTGAACTGCTCACAGCCAATGACAAATAATTTACCTACTTAAAAAGGAAAGGCTGTAACTGAATGCTTGCTATCCAGAAAATATTTTTCTCTCATGCTTCATTTCCAATGTATGCCCAATAAATGCCTAAAAATCATGCAGATGATGTAATATATTAAATGTTAAATGAAAAACATTTAAAATACTTTTTCACAAACTCAGTTCCATTTTTTTTTTTGCTTTTCACAACATGAGGAATTTTCTTTTGGTTATGATTTAATGACAGCATCAACCAGACAACTTCAACGTTCCCCAGTAGATATGGAAATTTCTTTGGAAAAGATGGGAACTGAGTGAATAAAACAAATTATGAGATGACGCGGAATTAAGTAAATGCCAACTCAAATGTACGCTCCTTTCTGCAAGTTGAATGAAATATCTCTTCATCAGGAGTGGATTTGGGTGAAGATGCAAGTTGTGTAGATAATGAAAAAAGTCAAACACGCATTGATAATAAGAAATTGCACCATTTTTCCCCCTAGTCTCAGGCAAACTATGTTAAGGAAATGACACAGGGAATTTTTAAATGTCAAAAAATCAGCATAACATCCAACTACAGATTTGCCTACAAAGTAACTGGACTTCAAAAAAAATCACCAAGTTACCCAGAATTCTCAACAAACACCGTACAACAAAGTGGTCAAGTCAAAATTCAAGCTCCCCCTCATGCGAGTTGTTATTACCAGGAGCCTAAAAGACTTACACTCAATTCAGACGATTTCTTTCTCCCCACCATCAGGTTTCTGAACCGTCCATGAACAATACCCCATTGCTCCCTTCTCTTTGTACTTTTGTTTTGAAATTTATAGCAATTTTAAATCCTTTGCACTGTACTGCTGACGCAAAACAAATTCTCCATCACACATGTTAATGATAAAAAAAATCCGATTTTGTTTTAATTAGATTACATACATTTAACACAGTAGCATTGTTGTCCAACGTTGTAAAACTCTGTACGTCCTCCCTACATAAAATTTCAAGTCCGGATGAACGCAGGCTGAAAGTGATGGGCGAGCAATGCACAGGGAGGTGGTGGGACATATGGAAATTTCTAACCATGAGAATGTGATGATGCTCTGCAGCTCATAGCCTGCGAGGGACACGGAGACTAAAATAAAACTTGCCAGGCAGAAATGGACAGGAAAATCAGCTGCAGAGCTTCAGGACAAAGAGCAGTCACACAGGACTGAGCG
This sequence comes from Hemitrygon akajei, assembly GCF_048418815.1. Classification (NCBI taxonomy): domain Eukaryota; kingdom Metazoa; phylum Chordata; class Chondrichthyes; order Myliobatiformes; family Dasyatidae; genus Hemitrygon; species Hemitrygon akajei. The sequence goes on along the minus strand of NC_133128.1, from coordinate 125,005,351 downwards.
GATGACTCAACTAACCTTTCACCCAGTAATTATTCTGTGGCTCCTGAGAAGCGCTAGCCAACTAGCCCCACAACATTTGCCCTTTCAGCAGAGCCAAAAGCCCTCCTCCACCTCAACTGTTCAGAAAGCATAAATTGACCAGCAGAGCTCGGTATGAAACCCTGCCGTTATACACATCAAATAGGACAGGGGCTGTGATTATTGAAAGAGCACGGGGAACGAAATTGAAAATAAAACCCGCCCCATTCCACTGCACCCGATACCTCAAAGGCAGAGGGCAAAAGCAAAGTTTACATGAGGAAGATGCTCTTATAAATTCTGTCATTCTGGTCATTTGCAAGTACACTTTATCTATCAAACTGCTAACAAAGTATAACAAGGGGGTTTGTGGAATCCATGAAAATCCTCAAAGTAGACATGTTAGCGATTCATTTATAAAGAGAACCTCAGATTAGCATTATTCTGAAACTCCATGCAAAATGGGTGCAGGAACTGGTCTCTCTCTCTCCCCCCCCCCCCCCAGCCTGTTGTACCCGAGAAATTTCAGCAGTGTGCTTTTTCCAAATTGTTTCTTTCACCCAAAACATAGGTGGCAACGAACAGAACCACTAAGAAAATAATGAGTTTCCTAGCCATTGATAGGCTTTTCCCATCTAAATTATGGAAAACAAATTTAATTGATTTATCCAGGAGCTCTCAGCCCAAAACACCAACTATTCATTCCCATAGATGCTGCCTGACTTGCTGAGTTCCTGCAGCATTTTGTACTTGTTCCTACGGCTTTCCAGCATCTGCAGAATCTCCTGTAGTCAGATAATACAATTCCTTTTGCAAAGTTACAACATCGACAAACTCTTAAATCCAAACTGCCACTGTGCTCGCATGAACTTGATTTCATAACGAGTTACCAATATGTTCAAATACATAAAGCACCTCCTTTTCAAGATTATGCTTGGTAGTCAATACTTTTTTTTTAATCCTTAATTGTAAAACCAGTATTTTCTTGTCACTATTCTTCAAATATCCTTTTTTTCCTCTGTCATCTATTGTATTGCAAAAGTAAAATCTCTTCAATAACAATTAAACGTGCAGCCACATCACTGCCCAAGCAACTTGCCGAAGTTCACCACTCCTTCCCCGAACGACAAGGGTGGGTGGGACACTCGGGAAGCAACACTGGACCCAAGACCCAATACAAGGTTTTTGTTGGAAACCAACTACCAGGCGACAGGCGTACCAGGAGCGAGCTTGTTCTGGCTTCTCACGTGCACCAGATCATTAAGAGAAAAGCAAATTTCTTCCCTTATAACTAACAAAACAAAAAAAAAATTAATTAAAAATAAAAGAAAATTATTTTGCCATTTTATAAATGGAGACAGACATTTTCACTATTGGTGTTGGAATTCCCATTTCATTAATAAAAAAGCATATTTTATGTAGTTTATACATCATAGGACAATGTAAAGAGCAAAGCAAAGATGCAACATATTCCATTGCTACACATTTAAAAATACATTATTTTCCGTAACACTGAATCACCTTTACACTGAATAATTGGTAATGTATTGGTTTCTGAGTAACCTCACCCCATGCTATCTGCACCATTTAATACTGTGTAGTGCATCCTGCTGTTTTCAGTTTTTACTTTGTGTGACATACACCTACAACTCCTGTCTATGGATTCCTGTTCTATCTGGAAGCATATTCCCAAAAAAATTTTGGGAGTTGTGTTTTTATTTTTGGAGGAGATGTTGCTGATGTTTCAAGGTCTCCGTAATGGCTAGCAACTGAACAAGTTTATCAGGCACTAGTAATGGAAGGACTTTCCAGCACAAAGTGTGGCTTTCTCCTGTTGAAGTTACTTTTCGCAGATGCTGCCTGACCTGCTGAGTTTCTCCAGCATCGCGCGTGTGTGTGTGTTACTCTGGGGTTGCTAGTATTTACTTGCTCCCCGTGACCTGCCGCCACAGAAAAAGCAGGAAACGGCACAAAGCATACTCTGGAGCTCACCCACAATATTCTGAAGCTTCTTCCTACTTTGCAATGATTCTCTCACTCCCAATCACATCTCACATCGCATGAAGTAAACCCCACCATCTTCACTTAATCGGGCAAGTGATTAGTACAAATAGCATTAATTTCGTAGACTGATAAAACCACCCTTCCAAAATATATATTTCTTTTATTTTAATTTTTTTTAAATTTAGAGGTGACAGGCCCTTCAGACTCAATGAGCACATGCCGCAGAATACACCCATGTCACCGATTCACCCACTATCCCGTGCATCTTTCTTCCCATGCTCCAAACTGGTGCACTTGGAGTTAAACGCGGATTGCTGGCGCTGTAACCGCTCTACACTAACCGCTATCCCACCGAGCTGCCCCACAGGCATGGTACAAGAGATGTGGACGGGTACAACGGGAACCAAACGATCGGTTGTTCACCGCAGTCCACAGAAACACCCCAACGCCACAGGCAAATTGTCCAGATGTGCCACAGCTGACAAACACACAACCACATTCTTTGAAAACCAACCTGACATTTTCAAAATCCTATCCGCTGTGTATCACTTGTAGATCAGTTTTTTTTAAATTTTTGAATCACAGAAATTAACACCTTCAGAACAGTCCAGCATTACAGGAACAGGGCATCTTTGCAAACGGACTGAAAACATGGCTGACTACAGCTGAAATTATTCGAACTTTAAATATATATTTGTATTTGATGAATGCATTTACAATCACAAAGTGAAAGAAAATTCTGTTGAATTATACTGACCACCAGGACCCCTCTGCCAATGGGCCAGTTTTGCTTTAACCTATTGCTCCCTGGTGTTGTGTAATGCATTCCCCATTTTCTTCATGAACATTATTTGTTAATCTCTGGGTCAATTAACCAACTTTTCATCTTACACGTGTGTCAAAGTGTCACTGGACTATTTTTATTTGAGATTGATACTTAAGAGGAGGACGTGGAGCTCAAACAACAAATTTTCACGACAAATGCCAGCAATACTAAACCTGATTCTGATTAAACAGTGTTTTTTTTTTTAAAAAGTTTGGAGCAGAAAGATTGAGGATGGAATCTTTTAAATCAGTGTAGTGAACAATGTCTATCAATAATTATTGTAGTAATTTTAGGAAAATTAGTTTTGCATATATTAGGGACACCAATCTCTGTTCTTTCAACGAGTGAAGTATAAACTGCAAAACAGGAAACTGCAAACTGAAAGTCTCAATAATTACTGACTTTTGCAAGTTTATTCCAGAGCAGCCCCCCCGTGTAAAACAAGATAATCCATGTGTTTTTTAATTATAACGTATTATTACCCGGTTACTAACACGTGGTACCCTTTAATGAAAATTATATTTGGGTTATTTTTACACAAACGCACGGGACTCTTCGAAAGTACGATTACACCGATACATATAAACTGAAGAAATAATTATGATCAGGCGTGTGTGTGTGTGTTTTGGGGGGGGGGGGCATTTTAAACTGGCTTGCAAAACGCAAACCGAAAATCGATTCAACAGTGAACGATTTAAGAAAATATACACGAATTCAAAATGTGGAGGCTCACCTCTGCTTTTTGGGCACAGAGTAGTCTACTTCGATCAGCTTGCCGTGAAGTTCCACTTTGCCTAGTGGGGAGAAGGCAGGAGATGTTAAATTGGTTGGGGAGAGCGGTGGCCGGCTGACACATGCCCCCGACGTTACACATGAAACTGCAACAATTCCACACAAGTTGCCCCATGCGCTCCTCGTTCCCTCTCTCGGCTGCCCAGCTTTATAGCAGGACATTGAAAGATGGCCAAACCCGGGCTTTAAAACAAATAGAAATAAATGTTTGCATTGGGGCTAGGGAATCTTGTTTTTTTTTTGTAACGGGCTGGAATTGAACCATTAACGGAGCATGTACTAATGTCATCTGAAGCAATGCAATCCGTGTGTTAAAGGAACACACACACAAAACAAAAAAAAAGCGCGGCGCCAAAGGGGAGAGAGTGAGATCTCTTTTTTTTGATTCACAAAATGAAGGACGGAGCCGCCATGCTTCTGAACGACCTCCTGAGCCCGCTCGGAAGAGCAAACGAGGGGAAGAGGTGGTGGGGGCACCTCACACCCACCCCAGCGGCTGGGAAGGTTCTCCACTCCAGCCCTTGGAGGGGGTTGGTAACACTCTTTCCCCCTCCTTCCTCACCACCACCACCACTTCCCTCAGCCACCCAATAATGCACACCCCACCCACCCACACTTTCTCCCCCCCATCTCTTGCATTCGGGGTCCCAGTGTTTTGAAAGTTGTGTGTGGATGGTTGAGAAGCTTCCAGCATGTTCAGAATGTGTGTGTGCCATGGCCTGGCGGCGCAGTTCTTCCCCTCCATCCCTTCTTCCCTCCCTCCCCTCCTCCCCCACCACCACCACCTCCTCCTCCTCGCTACCGATTCGCAGCCACTTTGCTCCCGAACGGCGGCTCCTAGAGTCTGGGCACCTCGTAAAATGATGGGCACCTTCCCGGGGATTACCGACGCGGGCTTTTCTGCGCCTGAACTCTGCCAGCGGTCCATGAATAAAATCGGGACAAAAAAAATCGGGAAAAAATAAGAGTGAGAGAGAGATGGGGCTGCGCAGTGCGCTGCCACGGGCTCCTCGGAACTTCGGCTCCCGATTGCAGAGGCGTCCCGGCCGGGCCCGGCCCCCGGGGGGAGCCGAACACCCTCCTCTCCCACCACCTACCCCTATTTCCCCGTCCCGCAGGAGCACTCTTTTATTCTTTGCTGCGATTTGTTTTGCCTGGTGAATCCCACACCTTGTGTGAGAGAGAGAGAGAGAGAGAGAGAGCGCGAGAGAGAGAGAGGAGGGAGGAAGCGACTCGGCGTGTAGGCAATGGGTGAGAGTGTCCCGACACCAGAGGAAGGCAACAAAATACCCCCTTCCTCCTTCCTCCCCCCGCCTCCCCTCCTCCATTAGTCAGGAGGATCCCACTCACCGGACAGCGCCTCGATGACTCTGATAGCCGCGTTGTCGTCGGGGCAGTCCACGAAGGCATAGCCCGATTTGAGCAGAACTTGCCCGACTGAGAGCTTCTTCTCCCCAAAGAGTTGCTGGATATCGGCGGGGGTCACAGACGAGCTCAGATTCCCAATATACAACTTATTCATGATCTCACTCCTTTCCCCCCCAACCCCCGCCTCCTCCTCCTCTCCTCACACACACAATCGAAAATTATCAACAACTCAAATCCTATGTAGTCATAAATTAAAATAGGAACTCACTCCTCAAACCTCCCAGCCCCCAAGAGAGAGGAAAATATAAGAAGTGGGGGGGAAGGGAGGGGGGAAATAAAAACAAACTAAACCCACACAACATACAAGTCAGCCTGCAAACAACTAAACTGTAGCAGCAGCAAGACAAAAGCGAATGAGTCCGGCTCCAAGTGTCACTATGACGCTCCTTTGGGTTAAGCGCCGCCTCTAAATAAAATCAGGCTTAAAAAATCGAGAAAAAAAGAGATTGGATCCCACGTGGTGCTGTGAGAGGGCGATGTGAAGTGGTGTTGTCTGGAGGACCAGGATGCCTGTAGCTCCAGACCCCATTCCTCTGTGCCCACCAAGTGGTTGGGCCCTCCCCAACCCCCCTGGAATGGGGTGGTGACTGGTGATGCGTTGGGCAGAGGGTTCCTTCAACCTCGTCCTCTCTCTCCCCACGACCAACTCCCACCGCTTGGGAGGGGTTAACTGCCAGAAGCCCACTCTCCACCCGGAGACCTGGGAACAGGAGTGGACCATCCTTCAACGGGATTGACGACCTCCTGGCCTAATCCCCGCACCCCAGTGTCCAGAAATCCGTCCACCTCCCTTCGGATTGGGCTCGGTTCTGATTCTCTGCAGGGGAGGGAACTCCAGAATTCACCACCTTCTGATGGAAATCCTTTGTCAGCCTCCGATGGCTCAAACCAATTCTGAAATTTCGAGCCCTGGATCCAGAGCTTGCAGTCGGGGCTTCTTCACCCCTGTTGATACATAAGATCCCTCCTGTACTCTAGAGAAGCAGCCCATGTCAGCAGCTACCTCAGACATCTTCCCTTCACCTACCTCCCTTAAGGCAGAAGATACAAAAGTCTGAAGACATGTATCACCAGGCTCAAGGACAGCTTCAGTCTTGAAGTTTAACACTTGAACAGCCCCTAGTTCAATAGAATAGACTCTTGACCTCACAATCTACCTCGTTATGGTCCTTGCATCTTATTGTCTGCCTGCACTGTACTTTATTCTGTGTGGTTTTCCCTTGTACTACCTCAGTACACTGTTGTAAAGTCTTGTTGAAGAGTTTTGACCCAAAACGTCAACTCTTCACTCTTTTCCATGCATGCTGAGTCCCTCCAGCACTCTGTGTGTGCTGCTTGGACTTCCAGCATCTGCACATTGACACTTAGTTGTAAGATCATCTTTATGGACGACATGCAAAGCAAGTTTTTCACTGTACCTCAGTACGTGTGACAACATTTTACCAATGCAGGTTCTAGTTTCTGCAAGAGATTCTGCAAATGCTTGAGTCTTGATGAACTATCTCAGCCCAATATGTCGACTCTTTATTCCTCTCCATAGATGCTGCCTGACCTGCTCTGTTCCTCCAGAAATGGTTCTGTGTTACCCTATTTTATTCTCTCCTCTTATAGCAAACACACCATCCCTGGAAACCAGTCGGACAAACCTCCATTTATGGCAAGTCCATCCTTTCGTGGATAAGGGGCAAGAAATGAATGCAATACCCCAGGTGTGGTCTTACCACAGCTTCACCCAGTTACAGTGACTTAGTTGTTCACAGATCCTCCAGCAAAAAACAACAATGACCCATTTACTTTCTGAATCACCTTCTGCACTCGCACGCTGACCTTCAGTGACAAGCGTACAAGCAAATCATTTGAATATCAATACTACACCATCTACCAAGATTCAAGATTGAAGATTCAGTACAGGAGTGTAAAGGAGAACAAAATGATTGTTGCTCTGGATCTGATGTAGCATAGATAAAATACAAAAAGCATAAAACACAATAAATATAAAAGCAATCCTATAAGACACAATGTTCAGGTAACTGTTATATACAGAGACTGATTGTATGTACTGCAGATAAAATGATACTAGCTGATGTGTGTGTCGTGGTGGTGGGTGGGTTAATGGGTGGAGGTGTTGATCAGCCTGTCGGCTTGGGGGGAAGTAACTGTGTTTGAGTTTCGTGGTCCTGGTGTGGATGCTGCACAGCCTCTTCCCTGATGGGAGCGGGACTAACAGTCCATAAGCAGGGTGGGTGGGATCCTTCAGGATATTGACGGCTTTTTTCCGGCACCTTTCTGTATACACGTCGTTGATGGTGGGTGGCCGGTGCCGGTGATGCGTTGGGCAGTTTTAAACACCCGTTGTAAAGCCCTCCGGACCACCGCCATGCTGCTTCGGTACCACACAGTGACACAGAACGCTAGGATGATCTCCACTGCGCACCTGGAGGTCATGAATGTATACAGAGCATCTCTCTTCAGCCTCCTCGGAAAGTAGAGGCAGTGAGCCTGCTTGACTGTGGAGGATGCCCAGTGGGACCACGAGAGGTTGTACAAGATGTGCACTCCCAGGAGTTCGAAACTACTCGCAGATTTCACTGCTATGCCGCTGATGTGAAGAAGGGTATGAGTGCTGCAGATTTTTCCGTGTTTTTCTGTTTCATGCACCTCACATTTTTCCACCTTGCATCCCATCTGTCAAGGATTCACCCACTCATTTAGCTCATCTGTATCCCCTTCTATCCCCTCCAGCTCCTCTTCCGACACTCACAGTCCCACTTAGAGTAAAGAATATCAGTCCCCTTAGCTAAAATCTTAATGCAATCGGGTAGAGCTGTGTCTGTACCATCAGTGCCTGTGGTGCACCAGTACACCGCTACTCACAGTCTGCCAGCCCGAGAAAGATTTGTTTATTCCCACACCTTGCTTTCTGTCTGGGAAACAATTCTTAATCCACATTACCTAAAAACACTCTTGCATAAATATCATGAAGCCATCCACAATTTATTTCCACTAATTTGTCAATGCATCAATTTATTCGCCATTGATTGCTATATTACCTTGATACACACCTGATATATACTCTGTGCTCAGTAGCATACTGGGATATGCTGATTGCACTGGAGAGGGTGCAGGGGGGGCTTCATCTAGGTGGACATTTCGGTTTTGAGTAGAGACTGTGTTTATATCCCTGGAACAGTGGTACCCAGGTAAAAATTAATAAATTGGTTTAATATTGTCACATATCCCAAGATACAGTGAAAAACTTTTTAGTTTGCATGCAATCCTTGCAGGTCATTTCATCACATATGTGCATTGAGTTAGTACAAGGGCAAACAGTAATAGAACACAGAATAAAGTATTAACAGTTACAGAGAATATACAGTGCAGGCAGACAATAAGGCAGACCATCAAATAGAAAATACTAAAGCCCGAAGCATGGACCACCAGGCTCAAGGACAGCTTAACATGTACAAACAAGCTGGATGAACTCAGCAGGTCGGGCAGTATCTGTTGAAATGGACAGCTTTTGAGACAAGGACAGCTTCTACCCCACTGCTGGAAGACTATTGAATACTCTTCTAGTATGCTAAGATGGACTCTTGACCTTACAATCTACCCGTTATGAGCCTTGCATCTTATTGTCTGCCACTCTTTCACTGTAACTGGTTATTGATTTTCCCCTATACTAGCTCGATGCACTGACTTCATGAAAAGACCTACTCGGATGGCACACGAAACAAAGGTTTTTACTCTACCTCAATACATGAGACAATAGATAAACCTCCCTACCAACTTCATTGCATGTATGTGTTGAGTTTCTTCAGGGCGATGTCTGGATGTAGGATTCACTTCCCTCCTGCACTGGGCAACCTGAAGTAGTCCCATCCCATGTGGACGTTTGCAACAGGATTTTAGTGGGAAGCACATCAAGGCACTGGGGATATCCAGGGACCTTCTTGATGGTTAAAAGATCAGCCCCTGGCTACCATTTCACAGGGCAGTGTAGGAGGGGCAGCTGCCCTTGGATGCTTTTCAAATTCTGGATCCCCCTGGTCAGAGAGGAATGCTTTCGATGTTGGTGATAACACAGTTACTTCTGAGACAAAAAAAACCCAGGACCATCTGATGATTTAATGGCATGACTTAATCAGATGGCTCACTGCTGTATAGAGTCATCGCGTCATACAGTCATGAATCAGACAGCCTCTTTAGCCCAACTGGTCCATGCTGGCCAAAATGCCCATCTAAGCTAATCCCATTTCCCTGTGTTATCCCCATATCCCCCTAAACCTTCCCTATCCATGTACCGGTCCCTGTTGTTAATCTACCAGCCACAAAGACTTTCTCTGGCAGCTCATTCCACAGTTTCTATTAAATCTCTCTCCTCTCACCTTAAACCTATGCCCTCTAGTTCTTGATTCTGCAATCCTGGGAAAACAATTTCAAGCATTCATCCTAAATGATTTTATACATCTCTGTGTGATCATACCTCGTTCTTCTCCTTTCCAAAGAAACAATTTCCCAACCCACTCATACTCTCTCTATAACTCTGTCCCCCAAGTTCCAGCAACATCTTCATATCTACCCCGTGCTCTTTCTAGATTAATGGCATCTTTCCTCCAGCAGCGTGACCAAGACTGAAAATAATATTCAAAATACAACCTCACCAATGTCTCGCAGATCTGCCGCATAGCCATCCCAACTTCTCTACTCCAACATTGACTGATGAAGGCAAGTGTTCCAAAAGCCTTCTTCACCACCCTGTCTACTTGTAATGCCTCTTCTACTCCTAGTTCCCGCTGAACTACCAATCATTGTGAACGTTATAGCCTTACTGTCGAACTGAAATGTATAGGCTCAGTGTTGATACACTGAGACCAGTGCAACAATGCACACTCTCACAGTAGTTTGTAGTGCATTCACCCAAGGATGGCAGGTCAGAAAGAGAGAAATAAACACAGATACTCATACACGGCAACAAATATTCTGCTGGAGGAACTCAGCAGATTGAGCATCATGTGTGGGGGGAATGGAACTGTCCTTTCTGGTCCAAAACCTACTGGACCAGCAGGTCCACAGCAGATGCTGTCTCATTGGCTCTTCACTCAACCCTGGAACATCTGGACAGCAAAATGCATACATCAAGATGCTCTTTATAGACTGCATCTTCTCAAAGCTTATCAATAAGCTTCAAGACCTTGCCCTCAATACCTCCTCGTGCAATTGGATCCTCAGTTTCCTCACTTACAGACCCTAATCAGTCTGGATTGGCAACATCATCTCCTCCACAATCTCCATCAGCACAGGCTCACCAGAAGGCTGTGTGCTGAGCCCCCGCTCTATTCGCTTTACACTTAATGTCTGTGAGGCTAAGCACAGCTCCAATGCCATATTCAAGCTTGCTTACAACACCACTGTCGTAGGCTAAATCATATAAATCAGCATATAGGAGGGAGATTGAAAATCTAGCTGAGTGGTGCCACAACAACAACCTCTTACTCAATCTCAGCAAGACCAAAGAGGAAACCAGAGGTCCATGAGCCAGTCCTCATCGGAGTATCAGAGGTGGAGAGGGTCAGCAACTTTAAATTATTCGTTGTTATTATTTCAGAGGACCTGTCCTGAGCTCGGCATGTAAGAGCTTGCAGAGATTCGGCACGATATCTAAAGCTTTTACAGACTTCTACAGATGTGCGGTGGACAGTGTATTGACTGGCTGCATCACAGCCCGGTATGGAAGCACCAAAGCCCTTGAATGGAAAATTCTATAAAAGGTAGAGGATATGGCCCACCCCATCATGTGAAAAGTCCTCCCCACCATTGAGGACATCTACATGAAACTTTGTCGCAGGAAAGCGGCATCCATCATCAGAGACCACCACCACCCAGGGCACGTTCTCTTCTCACTGCTGCCATCAGGAAGAAGGTGCAGGAGCCTCAGGTCTCGCACCACCAGGTTCAGGAACAGTTACTACCCCTCAACCATCAGGCTCTTGAACCAAAGGGGATAACTTCTCTCAACTTCACTTGTTCCGTCACTGAACTGTTCCTACAACTCATGGACTTAGTTTCAAGGAATCTTCATCTCATGTTCTCGTTATTTATTGCTTATTTATTTATTATCATTATTTCTTTCTTTTCGTATTTGCACAGTTCATTGTCTTTTGCACACTGGTTGAACACCCAAATTGGTGTGGGCTTTCATTGATTCTATTATGGTTATTATTCTAATATGGATTTATTTGAGTATATCTGCAAGAAAATGAATCTCAGGGTTATATATGATGATATATATGTACTTCGATAATAAATTTACTTTGAACTTTGAAACTCTGAATCAGGATTGAAACCAGTACAGAGACTTATATACTTCCATCTCTTTTGCAAGGAAGGTGTTAGACTCTCACCCTTTGGGTGACCTATACTACGATCTCCGAATGTCCTGTGGGGAAAGGTAGGGCCATCTGAGTTTGGAGTCATAGTCATAGAATTTTATGGCACAGAAACATGCCCTTTGCCCAGCTAGTCCATGCCAACCAAGATTTCCATCCAAGCTCACCCCATAAGCCTGTGTTTGTCCCATATCACTCTAAACCTCTCCGCTCCATGTACTGTCCCATTGTCCTTTAAATGTTGTTAATGCAGTCTCCCTCAAACACTTCCTGTGGCAGCTTGTTCCACCCACCGGGGAGAAAAAGAATTAGCCCTCAGGCTCACCTTAAATCTATGATTCCCCAACCGAGGGGAAAATGACTGAGTGCATTCACTCTCTCGTGATTTTATACACCTCTGTAAGATCACCCCTCATTGTCATACACTTCCTTGAATAAAATCCCAACCTGCTCATTCTCTCCCCATTACTCAGTCCCTGAAGTCCCAGCAACATCTTTATAAATCTCCTGCGTGCTCTTTTTGGAGGAGGTATATTGGTGGAGGTTGTGGGGAATGATGGTTCACACACAGTTAATTGACCCTCTGACATCTCTCTGCTCAGTCGGGCTTGTAAGATTCAGATTTTTTTATCACATGTACATTGAAACACACAGTGAAACGAGTGGTTTGCCTTAACAACCAACACACCCTGGGATGTGCGGGGCGGGGGAGCCCACAAGTGTCACCACACCACACCACACCAGCATAGCACGGCCACAAGGTTTAACTGTTGCAGTGTGCAAGGGTGTCATCTTCCCATCAGGGTGCTCGATGTGCAAAGGGTGTGATTGAGGTCGATGGCTCTCATGCTGTTAATTTGTGCTGACGTGGAGATTGGGATGGTCAGGGAGAGGGTGTAGGACCTTACGAGATTTAGAATTGATTTACTGCTATCACAGTGAAAAACTTGTCTTGCACACTGTTCTTAGTCTTGCATTCTGTTCATACAGACAGTGCATTGAGGTAGAACATGGCAAAACTGTAACAGTACAGAGTGAAGTGTAACAGCTACAGGGAATGCAGTGCAGGTAAACAATAAGGTGGAAGATGAGAGGTTGTGAGGAAAGGAATCCCTCTCATTGTACTAGGGAACAATTCAATAGACTTACAACAGTGTAGAAGCTGTCCTTGAGCCTGCTGGTACGGGCTTTCAGGCTTTTGTATCTTCTGCCTAAGGAGGATGGAGAAGAGAGAATGCCTGGGATGGGGATGGGGGGGAGTCTTTAATTATGCTGGCTGCTTTACTAAGGCAGTGAGATTGTAGACAGAGTCCATGAAGGGGAGGCTGGTTCCTATGATGTGCTGAGCTGTGTCCACATCTCTCTGCAGTTTCTCGTGGTCACGGGCAAAGCAGTTGCCATATGGAGCCGGGATACGTCCAGGTAGGATGCTTTCTGTGGTGCATTGATAAAAATTGATAAGGGTTGATGGGAGTATGTTGAAGGTCTTTATCCTACTGAAGAAGTAGAGACTTCAGTGAGGATCAGGACAGGTGATGTTCACTCCCAGGAACTTGAAGCTCTCAACCCTTTCAACCTCAACACCTTTGGTGTAGACAGGAGCATGTGCATGTCCCTTCCTGAAGTCAATGACCAGCTCTTTTGTTTTGCTGACATTGAGGGAAAGGCTGTTGTCATGACACCTTGTTGCCAAGCTATCACCATCCTATACTCCAATGCATTGCTGTTTGAGATATGGCCCAGTACAGAGGCATTATCTACAAACCTGCTGACGGAACTAGAGCAGAGGCTGGCCACGCAGTCTTGAGTGTGCAGGGAGTCGAGTAGGTGGCTGAGGACAGCTCTTCACTAGTACACTCTCACGCAGGCTAAGCACTTTACGCATCCCAAGTAACTGACACAAACTGCTGGAGGAATTCTATGGAGAGGAATAAAAGGTCGACTTTTCCGACTGAGACCCTTCCTCAGGACTGGAAAAGAAAGGGGAAGGAGCCAAAATAAGGAGGGGGGAGGAGAAGGTTTACCAGCTGAAAGGTGATAGGTGGAACCAGGAGAGGAGGAAGGTAGGTGGGTGGGGGAGGGTGGAGGAATTGAGAAGCTGAGAGGTGATAGGTGGAAGAGATACAAGGGTTGAATAAGGAAGAGTGTGATAGGAGAGGAGAGTGGACCATGGGAGAAAGGGAAGGAGGAGGGGTGCCAGAGGGAGGTGATGGACAGGTGAAGAGAAGAGAAGGTGTAAAAGGGGAGCCAGAATAGGAAATGGGAGAAGGGGGAGGGGGGAGAAATTACCACAAGTTGGAGAAATCGATGTTCATGCATTAGGTGGAGACGACCCAAACGGAATATGAGGTGTTGCTCCTTCAGCCTGATCATCATGGCAGTAGGGGAGGCCATGGACTGACTGAGATGTCCAAAGGGGAATGGGGTTTGGAATTAAAATAGTTGATCACCGAGAAATCCTCCCTATTGTGGGTGGACTTTACACATCCACTGTCCTTTTGTGGAAATGCAATGAAACCAAGAGCATGGTGAGATGTCAGGGGGCCAAGTTACAGTGTGTGTGAGCCATTAGTATCTACGTTCCCCATATCCAGCCAGCCCTGCGTCTCCCAGAGCTCACTGGGATGACAGTAGCACGGGTCAGACTGACGGTGGTGCTTTCTTCCCTCTTGTCTGCCTTGCCTAATTGTATTCACTGTTGTTGCCCGGTGCTCTGGATTGGCTTTGATCGCCCCAGTCCCATCTGCCCCCATGCCTGCCCTGTGCTCCTTTACTCCGACACCATCCAAACTCCTCCGTCTGCCTCGTCTGTCCCTCCCCAGTGCTGCCATTTTGGTAAATCCATCAATGGAAGAGGCTCTGCAGATGCTGGAAATTCTGAGCAGCACACACGAGATGCCGGAGGAACTCAGAAGATCGAGCAGCATCTGTGGAGGGGAATAAACAGTTTCCAGACCCTTCCCTAGGACTGGAAAAGAAGGGGGGAGGAAGGTGATAGGTGAAGCCAGGTGAGTGGGTGGGGGAGGTGGGGGTGACATGAGAAGCTGGAAGGTGATAGCTGGCAAATTCATTCCCCCCCTCCCTGAATACCTTCAACCCATGTCCTCCTCTTGAGTGTTTAATTGCATGACCCTCCTCCCCATCGCTTACTCCTCTCCCTCGGGTGTGCCCCGTCACCCTCCACTCATCCATACAATTATCTCTGCGGCATGGGGGAAGGGCCCCAAGTGCCTCCGCAGTTGATATGGGCTGCCGGGTGGCATTGGCTGGAGCAAGGGAAGCCCCCGAGCAGATGGTGGAAGGGCAGCCCCCATTCTGCGACCATGCATCCCGTACATGTGTTCCTTCGCGTCCTGTGGGGAGGCGACAGCACAGGTACAGCAGGTCACCTCCCAGATGTTACAGCAACGACTGGTGTCCTTGATCATTGAACATAGAACACTACAGCACCGTACAGGCCCTTCAGCCCATGATGTTGTGCTGACCGTTTAACCTACTCTAAGATCAATTGAGACCTTTCCTCCTACATAGCCTCTATTTTTCTATAATCCACGTGCCTATCTAAGAGTTTCTTAAATGCCCCAAATGTATCTGCCTTTGTACCACCTCTGCAGGGCACTCCGTGCACTCACCATTCTCTGTGTAAAGAATTTACGCCCATCATTCCCCCCTCCCCCCAAATTCTTTCCTCCAATCGTTTTAAAATTATGCCGTTTGAGCCACTAGGGAGAATGTACTTGTGCACGGGGCAAAGCTTTCTTGTGTCTTGTCCTCGCTCCTTTGGCCAGGGGCTCCGTGGACAGGTTCGAGCTTCTTCTGTGACAGGGTCAGCGCAGTGTGCCCCGTGGATAACAGAACGCCCATGCAAGGCTGGAGCCGAGCCCATCACACAGTACACACAGACTCCAATGAACTCTTGCTGCTACACAGACCAACCGCTGGCTCGCAGTTCAAAGTTCAAAAGGTCAAAGTATATATATATTATCAAGGTATATATATCATCACATACGACCCTGAGATTCACCACTCCCCTTCCCCTCTTTATTCCCCTCTCCACTCTCAGTCAGGGTTTCAAAGTTCAGAGTAAATTTATTATCAAAGTACATATATGTCAACATATATTACCCTGAGATTAGTACTCTTTCGTGCATTCACAGTGGAGCAGAGAAATACGATAGAATTTATGAAAAATCACACAAAGCAAAGAATAGCAAACAGATAATGTGCAAAAGAGGGCAAACTGCGTAAAAGCAAGTAAATAAATAAATGGAGCTGAGAACTTGAGTCCTTCAAAGTGAGCCCATAGATTGTAGAGTCAGTGTTGAGTGAGTGAAGTCATCGACGCTGGTTCAGGACCCTGATGGTTGAAGGGTAATAACTGTTCCTGAACCTGAAGGTGTGAGACCGAAGCTCCTGTGCCTCCTTCCCGATGACAGCATTGAGAAGAGAGCATGGCCTGGATGGTGCGGGTCCTTAATGATGGATTAATGATAACAAGGGGGTATGATTTATTGGCTATTACAGAGACTGATTGCAGAGTGGACAGGATTGGGAATTAAATATCCAAGGATATCAGGTAATGTGGAAGGATGCCCATAGTATTCGAAACGAGGTCAGTGAACTTGTGGCTCAACTCAGTAGAAAGAGGTATGATTAGTGGTCATCTCCATGGTTGCAGGGTTGAAGGGATCGGAAATTAAATATCCAAGAATATCAGGTAATATGGAAGGACAGACAGGAAGGTAAGAGAGGTGGGGTAGCGCTCTTAATTAAAAATGAAATAGAAACATGGAAAACCTACAGCACAATCAGGCCCTTTGGCCCACAATGTTGTGCCGAACATATTCTTACTTTAGAAGTTACCTCGGGTTGCCCATAGCCCTCTATTTTTCTATGTACCTATTTCCATGTACCTATCCAGGAGTCTCTTAAAGGTATCCGCTTCCATGACTGTCACCGGCAGCCCATTCCATGCATTCACCACTCCCTGCATAAAAAACTTACCCCTGATATCTCCTCTGTACCTACTTCCAAGCACATTAAAACTGTGCCCTCTCGTGTTACCCCTTTCAACCCTGGGAAAAAGCCTCTGACTATCTACACGATCAATGCCTCTCATCATCTTATACACCTCTATCAGGTCACCTCTCATCCTTTGTCACTCCAAGGAGAAAAAGCCACGTTCACGCAACCTATTCTCATCAGGCATGCTCCCTAGTCCAGACAACATCCTTGTAAATCTCCTCTGCACCCTTTCTATAGTTTCCACGTCCTTCCTGTAGCAAGGTGACCAAAACTGAGCACAGTACTCCAAGTGGGGTCTGACCAGGGTCCTATTTAGCTGTAACATTACTTCTTGGCTCTTGAACTCAATCCCACATTTGATGAAGGCCAATGCACCTTATGCCTTCTTAATCACAGAGTCAACCCGCGCAGCAGCTTTGAGTGTCCTATGGACTTGGACCCAAGGTCTCTCTGATCCTCCAAACTGCCAAGAGTCTTACCACCAATATGATATTCTGTCATCATATTTGACATACCAAAATGAACCACTTAACACTTATCTGGGTTGAACTCCATCTGCCACTTCTCAGCCCAGTTTTGCATCCTATCAATGTCCTGCTGTAACCTCTGACAGCCCTCCACACTATCCACAACACCCCCAACCTTTGTATCATCAGCAAATTTACTAACCCATCCCTCCACTTCGTCATCCAGGTCATTTATAAAAATCACAAAGAGTAAGGGTCCCAGAACAGATCCCTGAGACACACCACTGGTCACCGACCTCCATGCAGATTATGACCAGTCTACAACCATTCTTTGCCTTCTGTGTGCAAGCCAATTCTGGATCCACAAAGCAAGGACCCCTTGGATCCCATGCCTCCTTACTTTCTCAATAAACCTTGCATGGGGTATCTTATCAAATGCCTTGCTGAAATCCATATACACTACATCTATTGCTCTACCTTCATCAATGTGTGTTTAGTCACATCCTCAAAAAATTCAATCAGACTCGTAAGGCACAACCTGCCCTTGACAAAGCCATGCTGACTATACCTAATCATATTATGCCTCTCCAAATGTTCATAAATCCTGCCTCTCAGGATCTTCTCCATCAAATTACCAACCACTGAAATAAGACTCACTGATCTATAATTTCCAGGGCTATCTCTACCCCCTTTCTTGAATAAGGGAACAACATTTGGAATCCTCCAATGCTCTGGAACCTCTCCCATCCCCACTGATGATGCAAAGATCATTGCCAGAGGCTCAGCAATCTCCTCCCTTACTTCCCACAGTAGCCTGGGGTATATCCCGTCTGGTCCCAGTGACTTATCCAACTTGATGCTTTCCAAAAGCTCCAGCACATCCTCTTTCTTACTGTCTACATGCTCAAGCTTTTCAGTCCACTGTAAGTAATTCCTATAATTGTCAAGGTCCTTTTCCGCAGTGACTACTGAAGCAAAGTATTCATTAAGTACCTCTGCTACCTCCCCCGGTTCCATACACACTTTTCCACTACCACACTTGATTGGTCCTATTCTCTCTTATCTTATCCTCTTGCTCTTCACGTACTTGTAGAATGCCTTGGGGCTTCCTTTATCCTGCTTACCGAGGCCTTCTCATGGCCCCTTCTGGCTCGTCTAATTTCATTCTTAAGGTCCTTCCTGCGAGCCTTGTAATTTTCTAAATCTCTATCGTTACCTAGTTTTTTGAACCTTTCGTAAGCTTTTCTTTTCTTCTTGACTAGATTTTCAACTGCCTTTGTACACCACGGTTCCTGTACCCTACCATCCCTTCCCTGTCTCACTGGAATGTACCTGTGCAGAACGCCACGCAAATATCCCCTGAACATTTGCCACATTTCTGCTGTACATTTCCCTGAGAACATCTGTTCCCAATTTATGCTTCCAAGTTCCTACCTGAAAGCTTCATATTTCCCCTTACTCCAATTAAACACTTTCCTAACTTGTCTGTTCCTATCCCTTACCAATGCTACAGTAAAGGAGATAGAATTATGATCAAGTACAGCCTCTCTTCTTGTAGGCTTATCTACATACTGTGTCAGGAAACCTTCCTGAACAAACTTAACAAATTCCATGCCATCTAAACCCCTTGCTCTCGGGAGATGCCAATCAATATTGGGGAAATTAAAAAGCCCCATCATGACAACCCTGTTATTACTGCACCGTTCCAGAATCTGTCTCCTTATCTGCTCATTGATGTCACTGTTACTATTGGGTGGTCTATAAAAAACACCCAGTAGAGTTGTTGACCCCTTCCTGTTTCTAACTTCCACCCACAGAGGCTCCGTAGACAATCGCTTCATGATTTCCTCCTTTTCTATAGCTGTGACACTATCTTTGATCAGCAGAGCCATGCTCCCACCTCTTTTGCCTCCCTCGCTGTCCTTTCTGAAGCATTTAAAGCCTGGCACTCTACGTAACCATTCCAGCCCCTGAGTCATCCAAGTCTCTGTAATGGCTGCAACATCATAGTTCCTAGTACTGATCCACGCTCTAAGCTCATCGGCTTTGTTCATGGTGTTTCTTGCATTAAAATATACAAATCTCAAACCATCGGTCTGAGCGTATCCCTTCTCTATCACCTGCCTATCCTCCCTCTCACACTGCCTACAAGCTTTCTATTTGTGAGCCAACCGCCCCTTCCTCCGTCTCTTCCCAACCCCCAGCAATTCTAGTTTAAACTCTCCCCAATAGCCTTAGCAAACCTCCCTGCCAGGATATTTTCCCCCCTCGGTTTCAAGTGTAACCCGTCCTTTTTGTACAGGCCACACCTGCCCCAGAAGAGGTCCCAATGATTCAGAAATCTGAATCCCTGCCCCCTGCTCCAATCCCTCTGCCACACATTTATCCTCCACCTCATTCTGTTCCTATAGTCACTGTTGTGTGGCACAGGCAGTAATCCCGAGATTACTACCTTTGAGGTCCTGCTTCTCAGCTTCTTTCCTAACTCCCTGTAGTCTGTTTTCAGGACCTATGTCATTGGTACCAATATGTACCACAGCCTCTGGCTGTTCACCTTCCCACTTCAGGATATCATGGATGTGATCAGAAACATCCCGCATCCTGGGAGGCAAACTACCATCCGTGTTTCTTTCCAGCATCCACAGAATCTCCTGTTTGACCCCCTAACTATAGGGTCCTCTATCACTGCTGCCATTCTCTTCCTTCCCCTACCCTTCTGAGCCACAGGGCCGGACTCTGTGCTAGAGGCGTGGCTACTGTTGCTTCTCCAGGTAGGTCGCCCCCACAAACAGCACTCAAACAGGAGTACTTATTGTTAGGTGGGACAGCCATTGAGGTACTCTCTAGTATCTGACTCTTGCTCTACCCTCTCTTGACTGTTACCCACTTATCTGTCTCCCGAGGTCCCGGTGTGACTTCTTGCCTATAGCTCCTATCACCTCCTCACTTTCCCTGACCAGACGAAGGCCATCGAGCTGCATCTCCAGTTCCCTAACACAGTTCCTAAAGATCAGGGCAACACTGAGAGATAATATAAGGTGTAAGGAGCAGAATGTTCAATCCATCTGGGTAGAGATTAGGAACAGTAAAAGGAAAAAAATCACTGGTGGGTGTTGTCTATCGGCCACCGAATAATAAATTACAGTGGCATAGGCAATAAACAGGGAAATATCTGAGGCATGTAAGAATGGAACGGGAGTTATCATGCGGGACTTTAACTTGCACATAGATTGGGTGAATCAAGTTGGTGAAGCAGTCTTGAGGAGGACTTCATAGAATGCATCCCTTTCTTGAACAGCATGTTACTGAACCCACAAGGGATCTGGTCCTGTGCAATGAGACCAAAAAATGAGATAAAAAATTAGTGATCTTGTAGTTAGGGATCCTCTTGGAAAGAGTGATCACAGTATGTTTTAGTTTCTCATACAAATGGAGGGTGCAATAGATTGATCTAAGACTAGTGTATTATGTCTAAACAAGGGAGACTACAATGGGATGAGGGAGGATTTGGCTAGTGTGGACTGGGAACACAGGCTATAAGGTGGGACAGTTGAGGAACAGTGGAAGACTTTCAAAGAGATTTTTCACATTGCTCAACAAAAGTATATTCCAGTTAAAAGCAAGGACAGTAAGGGTGGAGAGAGCCATCTTTGGATAACTAAGGATATAAAAGGAGGCATCAAACTAAAAGCTTGTGCATACGAAGTTGCCAAGAGTAGTGGGAAACCAGAGGGCTGGGAAAATTTTAAAAAGCAACAAACAAGCAATAAAGAAAGGGAAACTAGATTATGAAAATAGACTAATACGAGATATAAAAACAGATAGTAAAAGCTTTTATAATTATATAAAACAAAAAAGGTTGGCTAAAGTGAAAGTAGGTCCCTTGGAGGACGAGAAGGGGGAATTGATATTGGGTAATGGGGAAATGGCTGAGGCTTCGAATGACTATTTTGTGTCGGTCTTCACAATGGAGGATGCATCTAACATGCCAAAGAGAGATGTTATGAAAGCGAAGGGAGGTGAAGATGTCGATACAATAGCTTGCTAAAAACGTAGTGCTGAGCAAGCTTGTGGGCCTGAAGATAGACAAGTCCCCTGGTCCTGATGGAATGCATCCCAGGGTACTGAAAGAAATGACAGAGGTTATAGTAGAGGCTTTGGTGATAATTTACCAAAATTCTCTGGACTCTGGGCAGGTCCCAGAGGGTTGGAAAATGGTGAACATCATGCCACTTTTCAAAAAAGGACGTAGGTAAAGGGCAGGTAACCATAGGCCTGTTAGTTTAATATCTGTAGTTGGGAAAGTACCTTAAGTTATCATTAAAGAAGAAATAGCAAGGCATCTGGAAAGAAATGGATCCATCAGACAGACACAGCATGGATTCAGCAAATGCAGGTGCTGTTCGACAAACATACTGGAGTTCTTTGAGGATATAATGAGTGTAGTGCATAGAGGGGAACAGATGGACGTTATTTACTTGGATTTCCAGAAGACATTCGATAAGGTGCTGCTTAAAATATTTATCCAAAAGATAAGGATGCATAGAGTTGGGGGTGATGTATTAGCATGGATAAAGGATTGGTTAACTTATAGAAAGCAGAGAGTTGGGATACATGGGTGTTACTCTGGTTGGCGATCAGTGGTGAGTGGTGTGTCACAGGGGTTGGAGCTGGGTCTGCAACTGTTCACAATATACATGAACGATCTGGAAGAGGGGACCGAGTGTATTGTATCTAAGTTTGCTGATGACAGTAAATTGATTGGAAAAGCAAATTGTGCAGAAGATACAGAGAGTCTGCAGAGAGATGTAGACAGGTTAAGCGAATGGGCAAGGGTCTGGCAGATGGAGTACTATGTTGGTAAAATGTGAGGTCATTCACTTTGGAAGGAAAAATAGAAGATCAGGTTATTATTTAAATAGGAAAAGACTGCAGCATGCTGCTGTGCAGAGGGTCGTGGGAGTGCTTGTGCATGAATCACAAAAGGTTGGTTTGCAGGTTCAGCAGGCTATCAAGAAAGCAAAAGATATGTTGGCCTTCATTGCTAGGATTGAATTTAAGAGCAGGGTGATAATGCTGCAACTGTACAGGGTACTGGTGAGGCTGCACCTGGAGAATTATGTGCAGTTCTGGTCTCCTTACTTGAGGAAGGATATACTGGCTTTGGAGGCAGTGCAGAGGAGGTTCACCAGGTTGATTCCAGAGATGAGGGGGTTAGACTATGAGGAGAGATTGAGTCACCTGGGACTGCACTTGCTGGAATTCAGAAGAAAGAGAAGATATCTTATAGAAGATTCTGAGGAGTAGATTTAGGACGGAGATGAGGAGGAAATGCTTTTCCCAGAGTGGTGAATCTCCACCCGATGAAGCAGTGGAGGCTTCCTCAGTAAATATATTTAAGATAAGGTTGGATAGATTTTTGTACTGAGATACAGTGAAAAGGTTTTGTTTCCCCTGCCCATCCACACAGATCATGCCGTACGCAAGTACATCAAAGTGGTAAAAAAATAAAGCAGAATCGCTATGTCGTGTTGCCATTACTGAGAGAGTGCTGTCCAGGCAAACAGATAGAGTGGATGATGAGATAGACTGGCAGTTCAGGAGTTTGTCTCCTAGCATAGGAATGCTGTGTTCAAGAGCCTGAAAATGGCCGGACAGAAGCTGTCTTTGAGACTGTGCTGTGTGCTCTCAGAACCTTGTATATTAATAGTCATAGAGTAATACAACACAGGAATAGGCCCGTTGTCCCAACTTATCCCTGCCGACCAAAATTCCCATCCAAGCTAGTCCCATTTGCCTGTGTTTGACCCATATCGCTTAACCTTTCCTATCCAGGTACCTCCTGCCTGAAAGGTGAGAATGAATGGGGTGGCATGATCGGGGCTGTTGATTTTATTGACGACTTTCCCAAGGCAGCAGGAATGCAGACAGAGACTCATTTACCCCTTCCTGCATTTTCTCATGGTCTTGGCAGAGAAGCTGCCATCCCAAACCCTGATACATCTGAACAGCGTGCTTTCTGTGGGCCACCTGTTGAAATTGATGAGAGTCATCAGGGAAGCAAGGAGGCAGGATTTGTCATTGGGTCCTAATTGAGAGAGTTTGGACCCTTTTTCTCTGCCTGCCTCTCAATGGAGAAATTTGTCAGGAAACTCATTATTTCTTTATGGGTTGATCTTGCTGATAAGACCCTTGATCCCAGAGATGCCCGCCTCTGAGTACACTTACAAGGAGCACTGCCACAATAAAGTAGCCTACACCATCAAAGATCCCCACCATCCAGTCCATGCTGTCTCCTCGCTGCTGCCGTTAGGAAGGAGGTATAGGAGCCTTAGGTCCCACACCACCAGGTTCAGGGACAGTTATTACTCTTCAACCATCAGGCTCCTGAACCAGGGTGAACCACTCTCCTCAACACAAAACTGATTCCACAACCTATGGACTGACTTTCAAGGACTCTAAGCTCATATTCTTGGTATTATTTATCTATTTCAATGGTTCCATTTAAGTATTTGCACAGACGGTCTTTTGCACATTGATTGTACATTTTCATTGATTCTATTGCATTTGTCTGTTCTACTGTGAATGCCTGCAGGGAAATGAATCTCAGGGTAGCATATGGTGACATATGGTACTTTGATAATAACTTTACTCTGAACTTTGATATCTTTCATGGCCTCCCTGTCAACTTTGGCCAGCTGATGAGTGAGTCCATTTGCAACTACGTAAAGCTGCTTCTAGTCACCAGATCATGAACTTCAAGTGCAGGATCTACCATAGAAGTGGCTGGTCTGGATGCCCTTTGTCCTCCCAGATGATCTTGCAGCACCCAGGTGGTCATAACGTACAATATTAGAGTTGTCGGGTAAGTCAAACTTTAGGAACGATGGCACCAAGATTGCCCATAACTCATGCACTTGCTACATCTGCCAAATACCATTCCAGAACTGCCTCTCAAAATATTATCTCTGTAAGGAAACAATATTGCTGGCCGGTGGTGTAGTGGCATCAGTACTGGACTTTGAGGTCCCAGGTTCGAGTCTGTCTGGCTCCTTATGTGCTGGGTCGAGCATCGTGCCAGCAACTCAGCCTCATAAAAAGCAGACAAAATATTAAAGAAATGGCGAGGTTGCTGCCTGATGCGCCACAAGGTGCGGGAAGGAAAAACAAGGAAATATTATATAATCTGCACATGACAAAGTTCAAGCTCTCCAATTCCACCGCTGTTCTGCAGATTTACTGAAAGAAAATGTTTCCACAGATTGGCTTTGAATGTTACCTGTATGTTGGTGCGAAGCTGTAGCACATTGTCATGCTCTACATTATTACCCAGTACTTTCCTCTCTGGATCCTAGAATCATCACATCACCTCTCTAGCCTCTCTGTTCCAGTGGCAATGTGCCCAGTTGCTATTGATTCAATAAATTCCAAGCTTCTTTAAGTAAGAAATAGAAAAGGCCCACGTGAGCTTATATATGCACTCAGTGGCCTCCTAACCAGTTACGTCTGTACACCTGCTCATTAATGCAAATATTTAATCAGCCAAACGTGTGGCAGTAACTCAGTGTATGAAAACATGCAGACACGGTCAAGAGGTTCAGTCGTTGTTTAGACCAAGCATCAGAATGGGGAAGAAATGTGATCTAAGTGACTTTGACCGTAGAATGATTGTTGGTGCCAGGCAGGGTGGTTTGAGTATCTCAGAAACTGCTGATCTCCTGGGATTTTTGCACATTACACTCTCTAGAGTTTACAGAGAATGGTCTGAAAAACAAAATCAGTTGTTCTGTGTGCAAAACACCTCCTTAATGAGAGAGGTCAAAGGAGAACGGCCTGATTGGTTCAAGCTAACAGGGAAGTGACAGTAACTCAGATATCCACATGTTACGACAGTGGGGTACAGGAAAGCACAAATATACACTCAGTGGACACTTTATTTGGTACAGGAAATGCCTAATAAGGTGGCCGCTGAGTGTAATACTGAAAATGCTGGAGCTCCTTGGAGATCTAACAGGTTTGCTGAGTTAACATTTCAGATAAAGGACCGTTCATTAGGACTGGAAAGGTCAGAAAAGAAGTTGTGCTTTAAGTTGCAGACAGGAGAGGTGTGGGAAGAATGGAAGTAACGTCTATGGCTAGAGAGTTCAGGTGACCACGCGGTACTGTCTAACAGCCTGACAAATATTTCTGAGTTGTCTGCAGGGGAGTAAATACAGATCATTAAACCTAGGGAAAAGACTAAGTGGCGTCCACACCAGGACTGCTAACGCCAGACTCAAGTACAGTTACATCTCCCAAGCCATTAGGCTGGTCAACACTTCCGCCCATTAGACTACACCACCAGCCCACCAGTCACCACAACTTCATAATTCCCTGTCAGAATCAGAATCAGGTTTATTATCACCGGCATGTGACGTGAAATTTGTTAACTTAACAGCGGCAGTTCAGTGCAACACATAATCTAGCAGAGAGGGAGAGAAAAAAAATTAAAAATAAAATAAAACATAATAATAAATAAACAAGTAAATCAATTATGTATATTGAATAGATTTTTTTAAATGTGCAAAAACAGAAATACTGTATATTAAAAAAAGTGAGGCAGCGTTCAAAGCTTCAATGTCCATTTAGGAATCGGATAGCAGAGGGGAAGAAGCTGTTCCTGAATCGCTGAGTGTGTGCCTTCAGGCTTCTGTATCTCCTATCTGATAATAACAGTGAGAAAAGGGCATGCCCTGGGTGCTGGAGGTCCTTAATGAGAAACTGCTCCCTAAAGATGTTCTGGGTACTTTGTAGGTTAGTGCCCAAGATGGAGCTGACTAGATTTACAACCTTCTGCAGCTTCTTTCGGTCCTGTGCAGTAGCCCCTCCATATCAGACAGTGATGCAGCCTGTCAGAATGCTCTCCACAGTACAACTATAGAAGTTTTTGAGTGTATTTGTTGACATGCCAAATCGCTTCAAACTTCTAATAAAGTATAGTTGCTGTCTTGCCTTCTTTATAACTACATCGATATGTTGGGACCAGGTGAGTAACAATTATTTCATTCTCCTTCACACTCGTATACTGAAGAATGACAATAAGCAATGTTGAATCTCGAATAGAACACTACAGCAAAGGAAGAGGCCCTTCAGCCCTCGATGTCCGTGCTGTATATGATGCTGAATTAAACTAAATTAAACTAGACTAGACATGATCTGTATTCCCCCCATACTCTGCATATTCAAGAGTTGATAGAAAATCTTCTATAAATGAAACTATCATAAGACAATAAGACATAGGAACAGAATTAGGCCATTAGGCCCATCAAGTTTGCTCCACCATTTCATCATGGCTGATCCTGGATCCCACTCAACCCCATACACCTACCTTCTCGCCATATCCTTTGATGCCCCGACCATCATGAAACCATCAACTTACGCTTTAAATATACTCATGGACTGGACCTACACTGCAGTCTGTGGCACAGCGTTCCATAGATGCACTGCTCTCTGGCTAAAACAATTCCTTCTTACCTCGGTTCTAAAAATTCACCCCTCAATTTTGAGGCTGTGCCCTCTAGTTCTGGATACCCCACCAGAGGAAACATCCTCTCCACATCAACCATATCTAGTCCTTTCAACATTTGGTAGGTTTCAATGAGATCCCCCCCCCCCCCCCGCATTCTTCTAAATTCCAGTGAGTACAGGCCCAAAGCTGCCAAACTCTCCTCATAATTTAACCCCATTCATTCCTGGAATCATCCTCGTGAACCTCTTCTGGTCTCTCTCCAATGACAACACATCCTTTCTGAGATATGGGGCTCAAAACTGTTGACAATACTTGAAGTGCGGCCTGACTAGTGTCTTATAAAGCCTCAGTATTATGTCCTTGTTTTTATATTCTATTCCCCTTGAATAATTGTCACCATTGCATTTGCCTTTTTTTACCACAGACTCAACTTGTAAATTAACCTTCAGGGAGTCTTGCATGAGAACTCCTAAGTCCCTCTGCACCTTCTCCCTATTTAGATAATATTCCACACTATTGTTCCTTTTACAAAAATGCTTTATCATATATATCCCAACACTGTATTCCATCTGCCAATGTTTTCCCCTTTCTTTCAATTTGTCTAATCCTGCGGCAATCGAATTGCTTCCTCAGCACTACGTTCCCTTCCACTTATGTTTGTATCATCTGCAGAATTTGCCACAGAGCCATCAATTCCATTATCCAGATCATTGACAAACAATGTGACAAGTAGTGGTCCCAATACTGAACCCTGAGGAACATCACTAGTCACTGGCAACCAACCAGAAAAAGACTCCTTTTCTCCCACTCGCTGCCTCCTGCCTGTCAGCCATTCCTCTGTCTATGCCAGTACTTTTCCTGTAACACCATGGAATTTTATCTTGTTAAGCAGTCTCATGTGTGGCACCTTATCAAATGCCTTCTGAAAATCCAAGTAAATGACATCCACTGCCTCTCCTTTGTCCACCCTGCTTGTTACTTCCTCGAAGAACTCTAACAGATTTGTCAGGCAAGATTTCCCTGTACAGAAACCATGCTGTCTTTGATTTACTTTATTATTTGTCTCCGAGTACTCTGAAAGCTCATCCTTAATAATAGACTCCAACACTTTCCTAACCACCGAGGTTAGGTTAACTGGCCTATAATTTCCTCTCTTTTTCTTTCCTTCCTTATCACAGAGTGGAGTCCCATTTGCAATCATCCAGTCCTCTGGGACCATGCCAGAATCAAATAATTCTTGAAAGATCATGACCGATCCTTTATCTCTTCAGCAACTTCTCTCAAGACTCTAGAATCTTGTCCATCTGGTCCGGGTGACTTATCCTCCTGAAGACCTATGAGTTTTCCTGGCACCTTCTCCTTTGTAATAGCAATGGCACTCACTGCTCCCTGTCACTCACAGACCTCTGGCATACAGCTAGTGTTTTCCACAGTGAAGACTGATACAAATACTTCTTAAGTTCATCTCCCATTTCTTTGTCCCCCATTACTACCTCACTAGCATAATTTTCCAGTGGTCCAATATCAACTCTCACCTCCCTTTAACCCTTTATATAACTGAGAAAAATTTTAGTATCCTGATTTATCAGCCAGTTGGCCCTCATATTTCATCTTTTCCTTTTTTTAATAGCTTTTTTAGTTTCCTTTTGTTGGATTTTAAAAGCTTCTCAATCATTCAGCTTCCCACTCACTTTTGCTACCTTATATGCCCTTTCCTTGGCTCTTATGCAGTGTCATGAGACTGCATAAGTGTCCCTTGTCAGCCACGGTTGCCTCATCCTACCATTTGAGAATTTCTTCTTCTGTGGAATGTATCTATCCTGCACCTTGTGAGCTATTCTCAGAAACCTCAGCCACCTCTTCTCTGCTGTCATCCCCACCAGTATCCTCCTCCAATCCACCTGGGCAAGCTCTTCTCTCGAGCCTCTGTAATTCTCTTTATTCCATTGCAATACTGATGCATGTGACTTATGCTTCTCCCACTCAAAATGCAATCTGAATTCAATCATATTATGATCACTGCCTCGTAAGGGTTCCTTTACATTAAGCTCCCTAATATGATCTGAGTTATTACACAACACCCAGTCTAAGATAGCCTTTCCCCGAGTAGGCTCAAGCGCAAACTGCTCTAAAAAGCCATCTCATAGGCATTCAACAAATTCCTTCTCTTGTGATCCAATACCAACCTGATCTTTCTAATCCCCTTGCATATTGAAGTCCCCCATTACAATTGTTTCGTTACCTTATTACATGCCTTTTCCAGCTCCCTTTGCAATCTCAACTCCACATCTTGGCTACTAATTGGAGGCCTATATATGATTCCCATTATGCTTTTTTTCACCCTTACAGTTTCTTAACTGCATTCACAAAGATTTGACATTCTCTGACCCTATGTCACCTCTTTATAGAGATGTAATTCCATCTCTAAACAACAGAGCCACACCACCGTCTGTGCCTTCCTGCCTGTCCTTTTGATACAAAGTATAGAATCATAGAACATAGAAATCTACAGCACATTATAGTCCCTTTGACCCACAATGTTGTGCTGACCATGTAACCTACTCCAGAAACTGCCTAGAATTACCCTACCATATAGCCCTCTATTTTCCTAGGCTCCATGCATCTATCTAAGAGTCTCGACACAATTGTATCCACCTCTACCACTGATGCTGTCAGTGCATTCAACACACCCAACAATCTCTGTGTAAAAACTTACCTCTGACTTCCCCTTTGTACCTGCATTCAAGCACCTTAAAACTATGCCTCCTTATGTTAACCACTTCAACACTGGGAAAAAGTCTCTGACTATCCACACAATCAATGCCTCTCATCATCTTATACACCTCTATCAGGTCACATCTCATCCTCCTTCGCTCCAAGGAGAAAAGGCCAAGTTCCCTCAACCATTCTCATAAGGCATGCTCCCCACTTCAGGCAACATCCTCGTAAATCTCCTCTGCACCCTTTCTATAGTATCCACATCTTTCCTGTAGTGAGGTGACCAGAACTGAGCACAGTACTCCAAGTGGGGTCTGACCATGGTCCTATATAGATGCAACATTACCCCACTGCTCTTGAACTCAATCCCACAGATGATGAGGCCTATCACATCATACGCCTTCTTAACAACACTGTCAACCTGCGCGGCAGCTTTGAGTGTCCTATAGACATGGACCCCAAGATCTCACTGATCCTCCACACTGCCAAGAGTTTTACCATTAATATTATATTCTGTCTTCAAATTTGACCTACCAAAATGAGCCACTTCACACATCTGGGTTGAACTCCATCTGCCACTGCTCAGCCCAGTTCGGCATCCTATCAATGTCCTGCTGTAACCTCTGACAACCCTCCACACTATCCACAACAGCCCCAACCTTTGTGTCATCAGCAAACTTACTAACCCTCCTTTCTACTTTCTCACCCAGATCATTTATAAAAATCACAAAGACAAGGGATCCCAGAACAAATTCCTGCAGAACACCACTGGTCCCCGTCCTCCATGCAGAATACAAACCATCCACAACCTGCTCACCAAGGCCTTCTCAAGGCCCCTTCTAGCTCTCCTAATTTCATCCTTCAGCTCCTTACTGGCACCCTTCTAATTTTCTAGAGCTCTAGCAATACCTCGTTTCTTGAACCTTTTGTAAGCTTTCCTTTTCTTAACCTGATTTAAAATAGACACATCTCAAACCAACTGGCTGAGTGCATCTTTGCTCTCTCATCTGCACATCCTTCCTCACAAGCTCATTGTGAGGAACTCATTAAGAGGCATTGATCGTGTGGATAGTCAGAGGCTTTTCCCAAGGGTGAAGTGGCTAGCATGAGAGGGCACAGTTTTAAGGTGCTTGGAAGTAGGTACAGAGGCGATGTCAAGGGTAAGTTCTTACGCAGAGAGCAGTGAGTGCATGGAATGGGCTGCCGACGATGGTGGTGGAGGTGAATACAATAGGGTCTTTTAAGAGACTCCTAGATAGGTACATGGAGCTTAGAAAAATAGAGGGCTATGAGTAACCCTATGTAACTTCTAAGGTAAGGACATATTCAGCATAGCTTTGTGGGTCGAAGGGCCTGTATTGTGCTGTACTTTTCTATGTTTCTATGTTTCTTAACTCCCTACAAGCTGTGTCTACCCCTCTCATGCCTATGTAATTGGTACCAACACCTACCACGACCTCTGGCTGCTCACTCTCCCCTTCAGTTATATTCTGCAACCACTCAGAAACATCCTGGAACCTAGCACCCGGGAGGCAACACACTATCCTGGTGACTCTTTTGGTGCCACAGGATCTCCTGTCTGACCTCCTAGCTATCGAATCCCCATGACTATTGCTCCACCTGACTTCACCCTACCCTTCTAAGGCTCAGAGCTGACCACAGTGCTATTAGTCTGGCTGCTGCTGCCTTGCCCAGATAGGTCATCCCCCTCAGAAGTATCCAAAGGGGTATACCAGTTGCTGAAGGGAATGACCACAGAGGAACCCTGCACCGACTTCCTTCTCCCTTTACCTCTCTTGGTGTTCACCCACCTACTCCCCAAATTCTGCACTCTGGGTGTAACCACCAGATTGAAAGTTGAATCTATCAATTGCTCTGCCTCCCAGATGATCCTAAGTTCATCTAACTCCAGCTCCAGCTCCTTAATGCTATCTTTCATGAGCTGGAGTTGGGTTCACTTCCTGCAGATGTAGTTATCAGAGAGACTATCAGGTTCCATGAATTCTCACATCCTCAAGGAGCATCCCACTGCCATATCTGCCATCCTGCTTGCACTGTACAATGGGCAACCAAGACCAGATCTCCTAACCTGTGTTTTTGGCCTCAGCCCCTTCTCACCGAAGCCTCTTGGGTCAAAGTCTGACTGCTGGCCCACTCCCAACAATGGCCGCCCCGCTTGCTCTGTTCCCTCCGCTGAACGGCCCTCCAGAATGTCTGAATGCCCGCAATGCTCTCCTTTTATTCAAGGTGCACTGACCTGCGAGTAACCTCCTCAAACTGCTCTGTCCCGGCTGCTGAGTGGGCCTCCGGAGTATTTCCTTTGATGTTAAGTTCCCAACTATGGCCTTCTTTCAGCCACAACTCAGTGATGCCCACAACATCACAGCCTCCAATCTGTAAACATGCCGCCAGTTTGCCCACTTTATTCTGAATGCCACATGCATTTAAATATAACACCTTTAATCCTGTGTTCTTTGCCCTTTTGAATTTCGCCTCTGTGGTACAATTTCACTGTATTTGTACCCAGTCATTGGCTTGTCCTTCCTTACATTCATGTAACATCTATCATCTACTTGTAAACCAGCTGGCTCCTCCTCAGCTCTATCATACTGGGTCCCATCCCCCTGCCATATTAGTTTAAACCATTCCCAACAGCTCTAGTAAACCTGTCTGCAAGGATATTGCTACCCCTCGGATTCAAGTGCAACCCGTCCCTTTTGTACAGGTCCCACGTGCCCTAGAAGAGGTCCTGATTATCCAGAAATTTGAATCCCTACCCCCTGCTCCAATTCTTCACCCACACATTTATCTGCTTCCTCATTCTATTCCTATCCTCACTGTCGCGTGGCACAGGCAGTAATCCTGAGATTACTACCCTTGAGGTCCTGCTTCTCAGCTTTCTTCCTAACTCACTGAATTCTTTTTTCAGGACCTCCTCCCTTTTTCTACCTATGTCGTTGGTACCAATATGTACCCCAACTTCTGGCTGCTCACCCTCCTTTTTCAGGATTTTGTGGATGTGCTCAGAAACTTCTGGGATCCTGGCACCTGGGAGGCAAACTATCTTCCCCATTTCCTTTTGGCATCTACAGAATCGCCTTGACTATAGAGTCCCCTATAACTGCTGCCACCCTCTTCAGTTCCCTACCCTTCTGAGCCACAGGGACAGACTCAGTGCCAGAGGCATGGCCACTGTTGTTTCCCCATATCAGTTTCCACCACCACCCCTTTAAGCATATTCCAGACACCTCCCACCCTCTGTGTAAAAACACTGGTCCTACACATCTCCTTTAAACATACCCCCTTTCACCTCAAATGCATACCTCTAGTACTTGACATTTCTACTCTAGGAAAAACACGTGGACTGTCTACCCTATCTATGCCTCTCGTAATTTTATAATCTTTTAACAGTCTTTCCTCATCCTCCAACACTCCAGAGAAAATAGCCCAAGTTTGTCCACTCTTTCCTTGCAGCTCCTACCCCATATGAGAGGGTCTAGAGAAGGTTCACAAGAAAGGAGGGTCTGTTGTCTCTGGGCCTGTGTTCAAAGGAGTTTAGAAGGGTGAGCGGGTATTTCAGGGAGACCTACTGGATATTGAAAGTCCTAGATCAAGTGGACATGGAGAGGATATTTCCATTAGTGGGATCCAAGGGCTTGGCTTCAGAATAAAAGTTTATGATCAAGGTCAAGTTTATCATTGAACCACACACGTATCCAGCTAAGTGAAACATCGTTCCTCTGGGGCCAGGGTGCAAAGCACAGTGTATATAGTCACCCGCAGCACATATAGTTACGACCCAGCACACAGAGTCACAAAGTAATATGAACACAAGTCCCTGAGTGACATGGCCTGAAGATCGACAGGTTGACATGAAGTGTGAGGCGCGTATTTATGTAAGACGGTATAATGTTACTGTCGCAATTATAATAAAACAAGCAGTGGTGGAAATATGTGGAACAGCGGCAATGCAAGATGAAAAGTGAGCAGTGCAGGATGAGAGTGTGTCTGAGAGTTGGGGAGGGGTCGGGCTGAACATTCACATGTGCTGGGAGGCAGCAGGGTGTTAAGAAGTCTAACGGCCTGGAGGAAGAGCTGTTACCCAGCTTGACAGTTCTGGTTCTTGTGCTGTGGTACCTCTGCCTGATGGCAGGAGGTCAGAGAGGTTGTGGGAAGGATGGGAGGGGTTTTTGAGGCACCAGCTTCTGATATATGGCCTGAATGGATGGGGGGGGGGGGGGAAGAGGCCTCGCTTGCCTCAGTCTCCTCAGGAGGTGGAGGTGCTGCTGCGCTCTCTTGGCTAAAGAGGTGCTGTTGAGTGACCAGATGAGATTGTCAGTAAAGTGCACGTGGTGCTCCTAACTCTCTCCACGACTGATGTTTAGGGAGTGGTCTAACAGCACCTTCCTGAAATTCACAATCTTCTCTTTAGTCTTGTCCATGTAGAGACTCAGGTTATGTTTACACCGGTCCACAAGCTGTTTTACCTTCTCCCTGTATGCTGTTTCGTCATTGTTGCCAATGAGGTCAACCACTGTTGTGTCATCAGTGAACTTGATGTGGTTAGAACTGGCTTTGGCAGAACAGTGCTTTAACGGACAATCATTTAAAACTGAAACGAGAAGGAATTTCTTCAGCCAAAATCTATAGAATTTGTTAACCAGAGGTCTGTGGAGGCCAAGTCATTTAGTTAGAGATCAATTGGTTCTTGATTATTCAAGGGGGGATTATGGGTATTGGGGAGAAGGTGGGAGATTGGGGTTGAAAAAATCCATAATTTGAAGGTGGAGTAGATTTGATGGGCTGAATGGCCTCATTCTGCTTCTATATCCTGCTCCTATGGTTTTACCCTTTAATCCAGGCAGCACCTTGGTAGAAGTCTTCTAGACACCTTCCTAAATTGAATGAGGGCAGGTAGGAGTAGAACAATATACTGGGACAATGAGATATACCACACTACAGCTGCTGGAAATAGAGTTGTAGAACACTGCTGTTGTGTTCTTTATATTAATACGTACTGTGGGTTTCTAACAAAGAACTATATTCTGGAAGAAAAGAACTTTTATTTAACAACAACCACATGTGTCTTACAATACCATGTTTTTCTCAATCTGCACATGCTCAGAACTCTCTCCAATCACGTGATATCACCACATCTTCCTTTCCTTAAAAAAGAAAAACAGCAACATTGACCATACCAAATGCATAATTTAACATGTCTCTATCAGTCTCTCTGGGGGTTTACATACACGAGTAGACCTTCTCAGTGGTTCACACAGCTCTTGTATTTTGTTGTTATTTCTAGGTTTTGTCTGGTCTGCATCAGTTAACTGAAACTCTGAAGTTTCTTTCTTGAGGTCTTTGCGATTTCTTCTTAACACTGCTCCTTCTTCTGTTTGGACCATGTATGATCTGGGTTGTACTTCTTCAGGTACTATAGCTTTCTTAATTCCTTCCACTTCCATTTGTAATGAAATACGAATCTTTTTTTCTTCATCTAATTCATTCATTAACTGTGTCATCTCTTTTTTATGCTGAGACTTCATTGTTTCAATAAAACTTCTCAATTCCTTTACCTGTGCTTTCACTTCTTCAATTGGATCCTGATTCCTGTCACTCTTTGGCTTCAGATCAGTGTTGTACTGTACCGGCAAGATTGGCCTCTGTCCTCCTGCAGAGGTGAGATTGTGATGGAATGCATGGCCCGTTGATGCATGTGCGTTACTTCCAGAGGGCAACATTGCAACTCCTGGTTTTGGTGGCAATGCTTTGTCGGATGCTGGTAACAAAGGGATGAGTCTGGGAGCTTTCTTTATGACTTCTAACCATTCCATTCTGTCAAGCTCTGTTTTCAGTTGATGACGTAATGCGAAAGGCACTTTTCTACATGGATGTACTACGGGTGGCACTGTGTTGTCAATTTTAATCGAGTGCTCTCCTGGAAGACAACTAAGCCCTTTGAACAAGTCCTCATACTCTTTCATCAAGTCACTGTATTCTGACTCTGTGTCACTGTCCAGGACTAATACTCTTTTCACCAAATTCACTCTCACAGGCAGGTAAACCCAATATTAACTGTACATTCTTTGGCACTACCACAAATGAAAGCGTGTGCACCATATTTTTGTGTGATACCTTTGCCACAGGTGTTCCTTTAACTGGAATGTCTGCACCTGAATACCCAGTCACTTTTATATTTGTCTGATGTAACTTTGGTCTTGGCTTTAATGCATTAAACTCAGATTCTGCAAGAACATTTATTTGTGCTCCAGTATCCAGTTTAAACAGAATAATGTTTTGGTTCACTTGCAATGGCATAGTCCAGTCATTCTTACTTTGTTTTCACAAAGCACATCGATATAAAACTCCTCACATTCATTTTCAAGCACTGCATTTACGTGTTTTATTTTCTTTCTACTTCTTCAACAGCGTGAATGATGATTACTTTTACCACAGTCACTGCACATTCTCCCATACGTTGGACACTGTTTTGGCCGATGCTGCCACCCACAGTGATCACATAACTTTTTTTCACTCAGACGACATCTGTCATTTTTGTCATTGTTTTATTATTTTTTCTAGTATGTTCACACTTTCTCACAGTGTCTACATTGCAGCTCGCAATGGGAAGTTCTTTAGCCTGCGACATCACAGTTTCTGAAGCTTTGCAGAGCATCAAAGCTTTTTCCAAGTCTAAGTCTTGTCCTCTTAACAGCCTTTCTCTCAGACCATTATCCAGCATGCCACAAACAATTCTGTCTTTAATGAGAGAGTCCGTCAATTCTCCAAACTTGCGTATTTCACTCCGGTGTCTCAACTCAGTAACATATTGATCAATAGTTTCACCAGCTCTGTGCCGCTCACACATCACATTACGCTTCAGTATACTCAATGTTTCACATTTGTCCATTATCAATTTTAAATTTAAATTATCTCCATTTTCAAAAATAAAATGATTATATACCTCAATTGTGTCATCACCTGTTACGTGGAGTAGAAGCACAGCTTTAGTTTTTTCCAATTTTTTACCTGCATCGATCGCCAATAAATATAATTCAAAACGTTGCTTAAATTTTCTCCAGTTCTCAGCTACGTTCCCAGACAATTGAAGTGTCGATGGAGGCTGCAAACCTTCCATTTGTAAAACTGCTAGCAACACCAAAACAGTCTGAGCTCTTTTTTCAGAAAATTATCTTTGATTCTCCCATGTTAGGAAATGTATTATTCTTCCAGACCGACTTCTGACACCATGTTGTGTTCTTTATGTTAATATGTACTGTGGGTTCCTAATAAAGAACCATATTCTGGAAGAATAGAACTTTTATTTAACAGCAACCACACGTGTCTTACAATACCATGTTTTTCTCAATCTTTCTATCATATCTGCGCATGCTCAGAACTCTCTCCAATCACGTTCTTACACGTGGTATCACCACAACTACAGCACAGAAACAGGCCCTTTGGCCCATCTAGTCCATGATGAACCATTATTCTGTCTATTCCAGTCAACCTGCACTCAGACCACAGCCCTCATACTCCTCCCATCCATTGTATTTCTCCAAACTTCTCTGAAATGTTGAAATCAAACCCGCACCCACCACTTCTGCTGGCAGCTCGTTCCGTACTCTCAACCTCCTCCCCGAGTGAAGAAGTTCCCCTCAAACACTTCACCTTCCACTATTAACCTATAACCTTTAGTTCTCACCCAACCTCAGCGGAAAAAGCCCGCTTGCATTTACTCTAACCATACCCCTCATAATTTTGTATAAAGTACCTCTATCAAATCGCCCTACACACCAGAGTAAAAGTACTAGCCTATTCAACCTTCCCCAATAACTCAGATTCTCAAATTTTCTCTGCACTCTTTCAATCTGATTGATATCTTCCCTGTAGGTAGGAGACCACGGCTGCACCCAATACCCCAGATTAGGCCTCCCGTCATCTTGTACAACTTGAACATCACATCCCAACTCTGGGTATTCAATACTTAGATTTATTAAGGCTAAGGTGCCAAAAGCTTTCTTTAAGACCCTATCTACTTGTGATAGTAAAAGAGAATGGTGGGAATATCCAGCAGGTCAGGTAGCATCTGTAGAGGGAAAAAGCTGAATAAACATTATAGGTAGTCAGTCCTTCACCAGGACAGATCATTACGGACGTTGGGGCAGCATGGTAGAACTGCAGTTAGTGTAACACTATTACATCGCCAGTGAAACAGCTTCTGTTCTGCAGCTGTTGCTAAGGAGTTTCTGCGCTCTCCCCATGTACGTTCCTTCCGGT
The DNA here is from genome assembly GCF_048418815.1 of Hemitrygon akajei. Taxonomy (NCBI): domain Eukaryota; kingdom Metazoa; phylum Chordata; class Chondrichthyes; order Myliobatiformes; family Dasyatidae; genus Hemitrygon; species Hemitrygon akajei. Next base: position 124,967,899 of record NC_133128.1, on the reverse strand, counting down.
CAAGATGGCTCTGCTCCTTTGGTCGACAGCTTCTGGATAGATCATGAAACCATCTTCTTCACTTCTTTTGCATTTGTTTCTCATCTTGAATGTGATTCAAGAACTAGTTGAAGGCCGTGTTTTGCCGTTTGGAGATGATTTGGGTGATTCAGCACTTTGCACTCTCCAAGAGGATTCCGGGAGGCAGAGGCTGCATGGCAGGATACTTGGTAGTGTGGAGGAGCAGAGGGATCTGGGGGTACGTGTCCACAGATCCCTGAAAGTTGCCTCACAGGTAGATAGGGTAGTTAAGAAAGCTTATGGAGTGTTAGCTTTCATAAGTCGAGGGATAGAGTTTTAACAGTCATGGGGTAATGATGCAGCTGTATAAAACTCCAGTTAGGCCACACTTAGAGTACTGCGTCCAGTTCTGGTCGCCTCAGTACAGGAAGGATGTGGAAGCATTGGAAAGGGTACAGAGGAGATTTACCAGGATGCTGCCTGGTTAGAGAGTCTGCATTATGATCAGAGATTAAGGGAGCTAGGGCTTTACTCTCTGGAGAGAAGAAGGATGAGAGGAGACATGATAGAGATGTACAAGATATTAAGAGGAATAGATAGAGTGGACAGCCAGTGCCCCTTCCCCAGAGCACCACTACTCAATATGAGAGGACATGGCTTTAAGGTAAGGGGTGGGAAGTTCAAGGGGGATATTAGAGGAAGGTTTTTCACTCAGAGTGGTTGGTGCGTGGAATGCACTGCCTGAGTCAGTGGTGGAGGCAGATACACTAGTGAAGTTTAAGAGACTACTAGACAGGTATATGGAGGAATTTAAGGTGGGGGGGTTATATGGGAGGCAGGGTTTAAGGGTCAGCACAACATTGTGGGCTGAAGGGCCAGTACTGTGCTGTATTGTTCTATGTTCTATGTGAGTGAACCTCGTGGTGAGAAGACTGCAGGATGGCGGGGGGGGGGGGGGGGTGCGAGTCAATGTTTGGTTCCATTTTGCCAACTAAAGCTCCCATTGTTCACTGGTTAAACCGACGAGGGAGACTGAAGCATCAAAGTCAGTGAGCGCCGGCTGCTGGTCTTTTGCTTGCTCTGTACCAGAGATAAAAAGCTCTGCTGCTGTCCTCAGGTTTTCTGTGTTGTGGGTGTGGACTTCCACTATAGATTCTATTTTGCAGTCTTATAGATTTATATTCTGGTTTTTTTTTGTCCGATCTTCTTGTTTTTTTGTACAGGGAGGGGGATGAGGGGTCGACGTGCCTGATCCGTTTTGTTTGTTTTTTTTGTGCAGGAGGAGGGATTTGGGGGGATTGATGTGCCTGATACGTTTTGAGTGGTTTTTGTGTGGGAGGAGGGATTTGGGGGGGGGGGGGGGAGGTCAATGTCCCTCATACGTTTTGAGTGGTTTTTGTGTGGGAGGAGGGATTTGGGGGGGATTGATGTGCCTGATACGTTTTGAGTGGTTTTTATGTGGGAGGAGGGATTTGGGGGGGGGGGGAGGTCAATGTCCCTCATACGTTTTGAGTGGTTTTTGTGTGGGAGGAGGGATTTGGGGGGGGGGTCAATGTCCCTGATACGTTTTGAGTGGTTTTTGTGTGGGACGAGGAATTTGTGGGGATTGATGTGCCTGTTCCATTTCATTGTTCTTTTTTTTGCCGGGTGGTGGGGTTTGGGGTTTGATGTTCGTGCTGCCTTTCTTTTCTTACTTGCTTTCATGGCTAGCTAGAGAATTGAAGAATTTCAGAGTTGTATACTGTACTTTGATAATAAATGAACCTTTGTGTCACAGTCCGGTCCGTAAAGTCTGCAATCCAGTTCACGGTCCGGTCCATGAACTCCGCATTCCGGTTGTTTCTGTTTTCCCTTGTTCCGCTGGGCGATTTAATTGAGGCAGCTGATCCTCATTTCAGGCTTGGCAACATAAATAGCTCAGGGGTCCAGCTATTCCTTTGCTGGACCATCCCCGTCAGAAGCCCACACCAAGAAGCACAGCATCAGAAACTCATACCAAGAGTCCCGGCTCTGTGTCCAAGTCTAGTCAAGTTGGAGTCTGAGCCTGGTCAAGTCAAGCCTGAGGTTCAAGCCAAGCCAAGTCCGAGTTCTAGTCAAGAGCCAAGACAAGACCCAGGTACCGAGTCCCTGTCAAGTTCATGTCCCAAGTCCAAGTCCCGGTTTTCCAGTTTTGTTATTCTATGTCTGCGTCTGTGTTATTATTTTGTCCTCGCTCCTTGGCTTCCCTGGTATTCTTAATAAACATAGTCCTGTCCCTAGTACTTCAGTGTCTGTGTCTTGCATTTGGGTCTGCTCCAGTCCCAATGCCCCTTTGTGACACTTCGAGTGTGTGGGTTTTCTCTGGCTACTCTGGTTTGCTCCCACATCCAAAAGCGTATGGATTTCACGTGGGTGTTGTGGGGTGGCACAAAATCCTTTGCTCCTGTTACCATACGGTGTCTCGAAATACATAAATGTTACTGCCATTAACAGAAGAGACTCCTCATCTGAGTTTGTTCAATTCAATACAGAGTCCAGTGAACTGTGATATGCCTGGATAGAACATAACAACTATGTAGTCATAGAGCTACAGAACACAGAAACGGCCTCTTCAGCGCGACTGGTCCATGTTGACCAAGATTCCCATCTAAACTGGTCCCACTTGTCAGCGCTTGGCCCAAATCTTCCTTCACCCTTCCAATCCATGTACCTGTCCAGATGTTTTTTAAAACATTGTTATTGTATGTGCCTCAATCATTTCCTCTGGTGGCTCATTTCACATCGATACCACCCTTTGTATAAAAACTTTCTATTAATTCTTTCTCCTTAAACCTATACCCTCCAGTTCTTGATTCCCCACCCCTAGGAAAAAGACTGAGTGCATTCCATAAGATCATAACATGTAAGAGCAGAGGTAGGCCATTTGGCTCATCGAGTCTCTTTGGCATTTAATCATGGGCTGATCCAATTCTTCCAGTCATCCCCACTCCCTTGCCTTCTCCCTGTACCCTTTGTTACCCTGGCTAATCAAGAACCTATCTATCTCTGCCTTAAATGCACCCAATGACTGGGCCTCCACAGCTGCTTGTGGCAACAAATTCCACAGATTTACCACTCTCTGACTAAAGTAATTTCTCTGCATCTCTGTTCTAAATGGATGTCCTTCAATCCTGAAGTCATGCCTTCTTGCCCTAGACTCCCCTACCATGAGAAACAACTTTGCCATATCTAATCTGTTCAGGCCTTTTAACATTCAGAATGTTTCTAAGAGATCCCCCGCCACCCCCCCCCCCCCCCCCCACCCACTTCATTCTCCTGAACTCCAGGGAATACAGCCCAAGAGCTGCCAGACGTTCCTCATACAGTAACCCTTTCATTCCTGGAATCATTCTCGTAAATCTTCTCTGAACCTACTCCAATGTCAGTATATCCTTTCTATAATAAGGAACCCAAAACTGCACACAATACTCCAAGTGTAGTCTCACAAATGCCTTATAGAACCTCAATATCACATCCCTGCTCTTATATTCTATACATGTAGAATTGAATGCCAACATTGCATTTGCCTTCTTCACCACCGACTCAACCTGGAGGTTAACCTTTAGGGTATCTTCACAAAGACTCCCAAGTCCCTTTGCATCTCTGCATTTTGAATTCTCTCCCCTTTCACCATATCTCTGCCCCTCATAATGTTATACACCTCTATGAGATCACTGCTCTATCTTCGACATTCCAAGAAATAATGTCCTAGCTTGTCCAACCTCTCCCTATCATTCAGTCCCTCAAGTCCTGGAAGCATCCTCATAAATCTTTCCTGCACTCTTTCCGGTTTAATAACATACTAAGATATGAACTTCCGGTTTAAGATGACGCGACTGAAGATGTGCGACAGCTTACTGGTAAATCATAAAGCGCGAGATTCAACCAAAAGCATCACTTATAACATCTTTTCTGAAGCAAATTGTGGAGAACTATCACTGCGGACAATGAGGAGGAGGTGGAGGCGAGGCTGGATCGGGGGACGAACTGCCCTAGGGCATTGTGAGGTACAACGTATTCAAGCTGGAGTAGTGGACGGAGTTCGTTTCTCTACCAGAGATGGAGTGGGCGATTTGGAGAGGAATCAATGCAGAAGAGTTTTGATGTTCGTCCACCTAAACCCGGGTGCAAGGTTGGATCCACAAGCTGAGATGATTTGGTGCAGCAGAGAAGAGCTTCAGGCTGGGCACCTGGATTGGGGTCCTGGAGCATGGACATTTTAAACATGGGCACAGATAGACCAGAAGCCCAAGTGTTGGGTATGGAGGCAAGGGTCAGGCTGACTTCGTTTGCCCTCCTGCAAATGTTCATTTCTTTCTCTGCGGCGCCGAGGCTGTGAACTGATCTGGCTGCTGTGAGCTTCTGTGATGAACTGGGGACCAAGGCTCGGGCCCACTCGGGCTGCTCCGGGAGCGGATCTGGGACTCGGTCGGTTCAGGATGTGTGTGTGTGTGTGTGTGTGTGTGTGTGTGTGTGTGTGTGTGTGTGTGTGTGTGTGTGTGTGTGTGTGTGTGTGTGTGTGTGTGTGTGTGTGTGTGTGTGTGTGTGTGTGTGTGTGTGTGTGTGTGTGTGTGTGTTTTCTCTCTCTCTTTATAATCTTCTCTTTATAATTGGGTTATCTGGGTTTCTTGCTTAGTGGTTGCCTGTGAGCAGACAAATCTCAAGGTTGTATAATTTATACATTCTTTGAAAATAAATGTGCTTTGAATCTTTCTTATGGCAGGGCAACCAAAACTGAGCACAATAGTCCAAGTGTGGCCTCACCAGCCTCGCCACATAATCTCCAAACGTTTACACTCGGTGCCCTGACCGATGAAGGCCAATATGCCCATGCCAAAGGCTACCGTCAGCACTCTGTCTACCTGTGACTGCACTTTCGGTGAACCATGTACTTGCACCCTACAGTTCACTGTGAAATTCCTACCTGGCCTTCATTTTCCAAAGTGCAACACCTCACATTTATCACAGCAGTTCGGAGCAAGATGTCACTTGATCCACCATTCAATAAGATCATGATCCAATCAACTCCTCATTCCTGTCTACTCCTGGGAAGTTTTCACCCCCCATAGTTATCATTGTCTAACTATCCCTGCCTTAATGGATGATCAATAGCATCGCCTTCCACCTCTACCATTACCTTTCCTCCCCTCTCTTCTCTCCTCCGTCTTCCACCTACTCTGCCACTTCACACTCCCTCCCCCTCTGCTTCACCTTCTGCCACATTTAAGGGAGGATGTGCTGACATTGGAGAGGGTCCAGAGGAGGTTCATGAGAATGATACCAGGGTTAACGTTTGAGGAGTGTTTGATGACTCTGGACCTGTACTTGCTGTAGTTTAGAAGAATGGGGGTGGGGGTTGGGGGTATCTCACTGAGACCTATTGAATATCCAAAGGCCCAGATAGACTCAATGTGGAGAGGATGTTTCCTACAATGGGGGTGTCTAGGATCAGAAGGCACAGCCTCAGAATAGAGGGACGTCCATTTAGAACCAAGATAAGGAGGAATTTCTTTGGCCAGAGGGTGGTGAATCTGTGGAATTCATTGCCGCAGATGGCTGTGGAGGCAAAGTCATTGGGTATATTTAAATGGGGAGTTTGATAGGTGTCAAAGGTTACAGGGAGAAGGCAGGAGATTGGGGTTGAGGGGGATAATAATTCAGCATGATGAAATGGTGGAGCAGACTCGATGGGGAGAAGGCAGGGGAGTGGGGACGACTGGAAGAATTGGATCAGCCCATGATTGAATGGCGGAGCAGACTCGATGGGCCGACTGGCCTACTTCTGCTCCTATATCTTATGGTCTTTCTCAGCCCTTTGAGAAAGGAGACTCCAAAGAATGCAATCTCATTTTCTTAAACATGCCACCTATTATCATTAGGAGATCGGAGGAGGGAGGGTCAATAACTCCAAATTCCTTGGTGTTATCACTTTAGAGGGTCTCTCCTCAGCAACTGCCATCAGAAAGAAGGCACGGCAGTGCCTCTGCTTTCTGAGATGCTTGTGCAGATTTGGCATGTCATCTAAAACTTCGATAAACTGCTATAATAATAATAACAACAACTTATTTATAGAGCACATTTCATACAGACCATGTACTTCAAAGAGCTTTACGATGGGATAAAGTGCGCACATTAAAATAAAAATAAGCGTGAAAATAATAGATGAGAAGTTGTTAGTTAAAAGCAAGGTTAAACAAATAGGTTTTGAGCCGGCATTCCAAGGTGTCAGCTGAGTCTGTGTCCCTTACAGTTTTAGGTGTTGAATTCTACAGCTTGGGAGTCTAGTTGAAGAATGCTGATCTGCTAATTAACTTTTGAGGGAGATGGTTTAAATTTAAGAGACCAGCAGAGGAAGACCTGAGGACATTTAGATGCGCAGTGGAGGGTATCTTGACTAGTTGCGTCACGGCCTGGGATGGAAATACCAAAGCCCAGAAGTGGAAAAGCCTAAAAAAAAGGTGGTAGACACAGCCCAGTCCATCACAGGCAAAACCCTCCCCGCCATTGAGCAGGTCTACAAGGGACACTGCCGCAAGGAAGTAGCATCATCATCAAGGTTGTTCTCTTCTGGCTGCTGCCATCGGGAAGGAGTTACAGGATCAGGTCCCACACCATCACGAGGAACAGTTATCAGCCCTCAGCATCACGCCCCGGAGCCAGCGTAGGTAACTTCACCCACCTCAACTCCGAACTGACTCCACAAAACTACGGACTCACTTTCAAGGAACCTGCAACTCGCGTTCTCAGCATTACTTATTTATTTAGTGATCGATTTAATATATACTTGCACTGTTTTACTTCTTCTGCACATTGGTTGTTTGTCAGTCTTTGTGTGTAGTTCTTCACTGATTCGTTTGTGTTTCTTTATCCTACTGTGAATGGTTGCAGGAAAACGGATCTCAGGGTAGTATATGGCAAATTTACTTTGAACTTTGAACTTTGAGAGTTCCTAGTTCAGGCCACCAAGATGGAGACCGTCCAGGCAGCATTTAAGGTGCTTTTTCTCTAAGGTGAGTAAAGCCTCGAACTGGCAGTGGAGGAGGCCATGGACAGACATGTCAATGTGGGAATGGGAAGTGGAATTACAATGGTTGGGCACCAGGAGTTCCCAGAAGGTACACCGGACAGAGTGAAGATCCTCGTCAAAATCGGACCCCCCCATCGGAACCTGGTCTTACCAATGTCGAAGAGACCTGAAAAGAAGCATTGGATGCAATACATAATGTCTCATGATTCTTTTGGGAAGGACTTTCTCACCTGGGAGACCCTGGGTGGTGGTGAGGGAAATTGATGGGAAATTGATTGGAGGAGGCCAATAATGACGATGACAGCAGAGCAGCGATGGCTGGAGTTTCTGGGAGCAATTTGGAAGGCAGGATAAATACATCCCAAAGAAGAAGAAATATTCTAAAGGGGGAATGAGGCAACCGTGGCTATCAAGGGAAGTCAAAGATAGCATAAGACAAAACTAAGTGGGAAGCTAGAGGATTGGGAAGCTTTTAAAAGCCAACAGAAGACAACTAGCAATAAGCAATTACTGTAAAAAGCAATAAGGAGAGAAAAGATTAACTATTGTTATGACCCCAGCCCCCTCCTTTGTGAGAATCGCAAGAGCCCTAGTCAAGGGGGGGTCAAATGACCCAAGAGGGGGAGAGACGTGCTGAATAGACACAGGAAAATGGGAGAGAGAGGGAGATGTGCGGAAGACCACGTTCCCCCGGGAAGCAGAATAAAGCGACTCTGACTATTGTCTCATGAAGACCACGTGTAAAGCCCTCGGGCAACGTGGGCTGGTTGAGAGAGAGATTGACACCGGCAATCCCGTGAGGAAGATAAAAGGTGGGCTGCCGAGGCGGGGGCCACAGACGCACCAGAAGACACGCTAGAAATCCTGCGACAGCCGGTGGTGGGGTTCGTGTGCGTCTTTTCCTTGCCTGAGATTGGCGACCTCACCACGGAAGAATGGCTTAGCTACAGGGGAGGCCACAGATGAGAGTCTACTCCCCAACGAGGCTCCGACAAACCGAACTCCTACAGGTTGGAAAACCTGTCGGGTAACTGTTTCATTCAATTCTCTGTCTCTCTTTCTAACAAAAGTGCACCAACGCGACACCACAACGACAGCAGCTAGTGGAACTGCAGTGACCGCAAGAGACTTTTAGATATCCAGTAAACAATATATATCTACATTACCCCTAGACAACGATAGAGCTTATTTCTGATTGATTATTACTATACCTGTGCTTTAGATTGAGTTGTGACGACATATATGATCTGAATGTTTTGTATTAACCATACGTTTGTGCCCCTTTATAAGTAAAAACGTTTGAAAATAGTAGCATCAGGCTTCAGCGGACCCATCTATCTTTGCTGAGAAGTCACCCGGTTACCGGGGAACGTAACACTATAAAGGGAAGCTAGCCAATAATATAAAAGAGAATACTAAAAGTTTTTTCTGATATATAATGAATAAAAGAGAGGCAAGAGTAAATATCAGACTACTAGAAAATGACAATGGAGACATTATAATGGGGTCAAAGGTGAATTTAATAAGTATTCTGCATTAATCTTCATTGTGGAAGATTCTAGCAGTATGCAAGAAATTCGAAAGTGTCAGAGGCCAGAGATGAGTGTAGCTGCTAGTACTTAGAAGAAGTTTCTTGGGAAGCTGAAAAGTTTGAAGGTAGAGAAGTCACCGGGACCAGATGGACTGCACCCCAGGGTTCTGAAAGAGGTTGCTGAAGAGATTATGGAGGCATTGGTAGTAATCTTTCAACAACCACTAGATTCTGGAATGGTTCTGGAGGACTGGAAAATTGCAAATGTCTCTCCACTATTTAAGAAGAGGGGGAGGCAGGTGAAAGAAAGTTATAGACCGGTTAACCTGACTTCTCTGGTTGGTAAGATGTTGGAGTCCAATTATTAAGGATGATCTTTCAGGGTACTTGAAGGGGCTGTGGTCAGCATGGTTTCCTTAAGGGAAAATCTTGTCTTACAAATGTGGAGGAAATCTTTGAGGAAATAATAGGCAGGATAGATGAAGGAGAGTCAGTGGATGTTGTTTCCTTGGATTTTCACAAGGCCTTTGACAAGGTGCTGCACATGAGGCTGACAAACAGAATAAGAGTCCCATAAAGATACTAGCATGGATTGGCTAACTGGCAGGAGGCAAAGATTGGGAATAAAATTGCCTATTCTGGTGGGCTGCTGGTGACGTGGTGTTCCACAGGGATTGGTGTTGGGACTACTTCTTTTCGTGTTGTACGTCGAGGATTTGGATGAAGGAATTGATCAAGTCAAGTCACTTTTATTGTCATTTCGACCATAACTGCTGGTACAGTACATAGAAAAAATGAGACAACGTTTTTCAGGACCATGGTGTTACATGACACAGTACAAAAACTAGACTGAACTATGTAAAAAAAAAACAACACAGAGAAAGCTATACTAGACTACAGACCTACCCAGGACTGCATAAAGTGCACAAAAACAGTGCAGGCATTACAATAAATAATAAACAGGACAGTAGGGCAAGGTGTCAGTCTAGGCTTCGGGTATTGAGGAGTCTGATAGCTTGGGGGAAGAAACTGTTACATAGTCTGGCCGTGAGAGCCCGAATGCTTCGGAGCCTTTTCCCAGACGGCAGGAAGGAGAAGAGATTGTATGAGGGGTGCATGGGGTTCTTCATAATGCTGTTTCCTTTGCGGATACAGCGTGTAGTGTAAATGTCCGTGATGGCAGGAAGAGAGACCCTGATGATCTTCTCAGCTGACCTCACTATCCGCTGCAGGGTCTTGCCATCCGAGATGGTGTAATTTCCGAACCAGGCAGTGATGCAGCTGCTCAGGACGCTCTCAATACAACCCCTGTAGAATGTGATGAGGATGGGGGGTGGGAGATGGACTTCCCTCAGCCTTCGCAGAATGTAGAGATGCTGCTGGGCTTTCTTTGCTATGGAGCTGGTGTTGAGGGACCAGGTGAGATTCTCCGTCAGATGAACACCAAGAAATTTGGTGCTCTTTACGATCTCTACCGAGGAGCCGTCGATGTTCAGTGGGGAGTGGTCGCTCTGTTCCCTCCTGAAGTCAACAACCATCTCTTTTGATGGCTTTGTGGCCAAGTTTGCGGATGATACAAAAGTAGGTGGAGGAAGCAGGGAATCTGCAGAAGGGCTTAGAGGGATTTGGAGAATGGGCAAGTAGGTGGCATATGAAATACAGTGTAGGGAAGCACATGGCAATGCATTTGATTAGAAGGAATAAAGGCATTGACAATTTTCTAAAAGGGGAATGAATTCAGAAATCGGAGGTGCAAGATTCTCTAAAGTTTAACTTGCAGCTTGAGTTGGTAGTAAGAAAAGCAAATGCAACATTAGCATTCACTCTGATAGAACTAAATATAAAAGCAAGTTTGTAATGCTGAGGCTTTAGAAGGCTTTGGTCAGACCGCACTTGGAGTGTTGTGAGCAGCTTTAGGCCCCTTATCTAAGAAAGGATTTGCAGGCATTGAAAAAGGTCCAGAGGAGGTCCACGAGAACGATCCTGGGAATGGAAGAGTTAATGTACACAGACCTTTTGATAGCTCTGGGCCTGTACTTGATGAAGTTTAGAAGATGTCGGCAGTGGAGGCCAAGCATTGGGTATACTTAAAGCAGAGGTTGATGCGTCATTGTTCAGTAAGGACATCAAAGGTTACGGGAAAAGGTAGGAGAACAGGTTTGAGAAGTGTAATAAGTCAGCCATGATCAAATAGCAGAGTAGACTCAATGGGCCAAATGGCCTAATTCTGCTGCTATGTCTTATGGTCTAAATATTTATATTAGTTTATTACTGTTATATTTTTGTATGGAGATACAATGAGAAACTTTGTTTTGCATGCTATCCATACAGATAATTTCAAAACAGAAGTGTTTTGATTACATGGAAAACGCAGATAGCAGAATAAAGTGTTACAGTTATGGAGAAAGTGCAGTGCAGGCAGACAAAAAAGGTGCAGGGATGGTGACAGGGTAGCTTGTGAGAACAAAAGTTAATCTTTATTGTACAAAAGGTCTGAGTTTTCTTGAAACAGTGGGATAGAAACTGCCCTTGAGCTTGGTGGTATATGTTTCCAAGTATTTGTACCAATGGCCAATGGGTGTGGAGAGAAGGGAGCTTGGCAGTGACTTGAAGAGCCTTTGATTAAGTTGGCTGCTCTTCTGAAGCAGAGAGAAGTGTAGCCAGAGTCCAAGGAAGGGAGGTCGCTTTCAGTGATGGACTGAGCTGTGTCCATAATCTCGGAATCAGAACCAGGTTTATTATCACTGACCTATGTCGTGAAATTTGTTGTTTTGAGGCAGCAGTACAGTGTGAAACATTTAAAAATACTATAAATTACAATAAGAAAGATATATAAAAAGAAAATAAATACGCAATGCAAAAACGACAGCGAAAATAGTGAGGCAGTGTTCATTTTCCACTCATAAATCTGATTGTAGAGGAGAAGAATCTGTTGCCAAAACATTCCGGGTACCTCCTCCTCGATGGTAGTAATGAGAAGAGGGCATGTTCTGGGCAATGGGGATCCTTAATGATGGATGCTGCCTTTTTGAGACATCGCCTATTTGAAGTTATTTCGACGCAGGGGAGGCTATTGCCCATGATGGAGCTGGCTGAGTTTACAACTCTCTGCAGCTTTTTCTGATCCAGTGCAGTGGTCCCTCCATACCAGGCAGTGACACAGCTGGTTACAATGCTCTCCACGGTACATCTGTAGAAATTTGTGACTGCCTTTGGTGACATACCAGATCTCGTCATGCCTTCTTCATAATTGCATCAATATGTTGGGCCCAGGTAGATCTTCAGAGGTGTTGACAACCAGGAACTTATTTATTTATTCATTGAGTACAGTGTGGAATAAGCCCTTCTGGCCCTTTGAGCTGTGCCACCCAGCAACCCCTGATTTCACCCTAGCCTAATCATGGGACAATTTACAATGGGAAACTAACGTGGTTACTGGTACGACTTTGGACTGTGAGAGGAGACTGGAGCACCTGGAGAAAATGCATGCGTTCCACGGGGAGCACAGACAGCACCAGAATTGAACTCCAAACTCCGATGCCCGAGGCGTAAAAGTGTCATACTAAACGCCACACTATCATGGCGCCCCTTGAATCGTGAACCTGGACTGCTCCCTCTTTCTACTGCTGATCCCTCGTTGAGAACTGGAGTGTGTACCCTCGAAGGGAAGTTCCCTTCAGCTTCCTGAAGTTCGCAATCAATTCTTTGGTCTTACTTGAGCTGAGTGCAAGGTTTTTGTTGTGACACCACTCAAGCAGCTGATCTACCTCACTCCTGTACGCCTGCTCATCGCCATCCGAGATTCTGCCAACAGTTATATCAGTGGTAAATTTATAGATGGCGTTTGAGCTGTGCCCAGCCCCACAATCATGGGTGTAGAGAGAGTAGAGCAGTGGGATAAGCACACATCCTTGGGATGTGTCGGTGTTGATTGTCAGTGAGAAGGAGATGATATTTCTGATCCACACTGACTATGGTCTCCTGATGAGGAAGTCAATGATCCATTTGTGGAGAGATGCACAGAGGCCCGGGTTTTGGAGCTTATTGATTAGTACTGAGGGGGTGACGGTGCTCTTAGTAACTCTGCAGCATTTTGTGATCTTGGGCAGAGCAGTTGCTTGGGCGTTGGTACCACTGCAACCCTCCGTGCTGTCACCACTTCCCCAGTCCTGATGAAGGGTTTTGAGCCAAAATGTCAACTCTCTATTCCCCTTGATAGATGCTGCTCTGTGTGCTGCCTTCCTCCAGCGTCTTGTGTGTTGCTCTGGAGTCCAGCACCTGCAGTCTCCTGTACCTCTATGGTAACACCCAATGCAAAGCCTCGTCATGGGACGCTGACTATGTCAGGGTTTCCCTCCTCTCTTCGACAGGGTTCCTGTGAGACCCTCACTCACTGCTACCCCTCTCGGGCCCCTGCCGTCCTTCTGCTCAGCCCAGGTGAAGTCTCCTGACCTGAAGCAACGGTGGTCCAATTGCCCCGGCAGATACCGCTCGGCCCACTGAGCTCTGCGGCATCTCGTGTGTTGCTTCAGATTCCTGTGTCACCACTTCACTTAACCCCAGCTCAGACCATAATCAGCCCCTTCTCCTGTGCCACACAAACCATTTTATTTAGAGGATAGGAGGTCGGTAACCACAGCAAGAGTCAATCATGACAACCGATCTGTCCAACAGTTTATAGCCAAATATGGTAAAGCCTGTGTGGAAGTATTGCTTCCAGGTGAGGTCAAAGACTCAAAAACATTTCCTCTTCTCAGTCCTAAACAAGTGCCTCCTTTTTTCTGAGACCATACCTTCGTGATGGGGCTGTCCTTATCCTCTCACCATTTTCCCACACTAACCATAAGATCTTTATGCTTCAGCATAAATTCCAATGAGAAGAGCCCCAATCTGTTCTGCCCTTCCTGACAGGACTTCCTAAAGTTCAAAGTAAATTTATTATCAAAGTACATTTATGTCAGCATATGCTACCTCGAGATTTGTTTTCTTGAAGGCTATCACAGTAGAACAAAAATACAATGGAACCAATGAAAAACTGCACTCAAACAAAGACTGACAAGCAACCAATTGGCAAAAAAGATGAATTTTGTAAATATGATATAAACAAATAAATAATACTGTGAACATATGAAACCACTTTTACTGGGGGCCTCTGGAAATGTGGCTCGTTAGTCCTTTGCTAACGGCCACTGGATTCTGCGGTGAGAACCCACATTTCTCTGGCTTCGTAAGTCTAGGGAAATATGTGACTTTGGTCCCGCCAAATCCATGGGGTTGTGATGTGTCACCCACCCAAACTCCGGTTTGTGTGAATGCTGTGTGACTTAGCCAGATCGCATACTGTATACAATTATAAAGAAGTATATTTGTGAATGATAACTTAATCAAAGAGTTAGTAAAGATAAGAAAGTGAAAAACAAAAGGGCCCATTATACTTAAACAGTCAAATGTGCACAGTCTGGAGCTCAAACTTTCCAAAAGCCATATTCACTGACCCTTGGCAGTCCTCCACACCTGGGCTCTATCGAGTCGCATTTCCCAACCAGATCGAATCCAATGATTGGTTCTCTCCAGCATCTACTCTCTTCATCACCCGCCCAAAAAAAAAACAAAGACCCACGTCTGGTGCCAGTCACAAAACCGCTCCCCCAGCCTTCTCTAGAACCTCCTCCCTGTTCCCCTCTCCTGATTGGGAGGCCCACATTCCTAAGCATCCCTTATCTCCAGCAGTGACTCAAACACTGCTCCTACAGAAAGACCATTACATGAAATACCTTACAACGTTACAGTAAAACCTTTACCAGGGTGTTATACGTAAGCTGTAGAGTGAGTCCATCGGTTGTGGAGTCAATTCAGAGTTGAGATGAGTGAAGTTGTCCACACTGGCTCAAGAGCTTGATGGGTGAAGGGTAATAACATGTTTCTTTGTCCTATATAAAGAAAGACATGGATCAGAGGAGATTTGTTGGGTTATGAAGGAGTCATCCCACAAGGAAAAGTTAAACAGCTTGATTTTCCTTGCATTCATTTTTGGGATCTGTGCATAGCTGGCAAGGCAGCCATTTTTATTGTCTCCCGCTAATTACACTTGAGCAGGTGGGCATGAGCATAAATAGAGTAGAGAGGCATGGAGCACAACAACACAGGAGCAGAACCTTCAGCCCATCGAGTGCATGTCTGACTATTATTCTGCCTGGTCCTATCGACCGGCAGTGGGACCATAATCCTCCATATCTCTCCTATCCATGTACTTACCCAGACATCTCTTAACTGTTCAAACTGAGCCCACATCCACCACTCCTGCTGGCAGCTCGTTCCACACTCTCACCGCACTCTGAGTGAAGAAGTTCCCCCTCTCATGTTCTCCTTAAACATTTCACCTTTCACCCTCAACCCGTGACCTCTAGTTCTAGTCTCACCCAACCTCAGAGCTGTGGTGGTGCTGTTCCCTTATGCCTGTTGTCCTTTGTCCTTCCAGGTGAACTAAGAGTACCTGTTGGAAAAGCCAAGGTCAGTAACGGCAGAGTATTTGTACCTTTAATACTACAAAGTCCTCAAAGCCACAGAATGCTTTAATGAGCTGGACAGAAATTTTCCTGTGTGTACCCTAGGCTTAGCTGTGGAAAGCAGTGACATTAAATGTCTTGAATACTCAGAGAAGCTGGACGTACAGCAGGTGTTTAACCAACACAGTGTTCTGCGGTGTTTGGTCGTTGTCATTACTCAATTGCTGTACTGGATGGTCTTTGTACAAAATCAATGGGATTCCTGCTCCCAATGACGGTAATAGTGAATTAAATCTTGAAATGACAACTGTGGTCAATACTTAATAGAATATTTTTTTTCTTTCAGAGCTGAAGTCCCCCATTTTCCTTGATTTGGTTTTAGATACAGTAGGTCATCAAAGACAAAGGAAATTTCAATAGATGTACGGGAATGGAAACACAGGATTGCAAGAGGCTGGCAGAGGCTTGTAGACACAACCCGCTCCTTCAAAGGCACAACTCGCCTCTCCATCAAAGACATGTTCAAGAGGTGCCACCTATTGCCATCAGGGAGGAGATACAGAAGCCTGAAGACCCACACTCAAACAATTCAGAAATAGATTATTCCCACTTGCTATCAGATTTCTGAATGGTCTATGAACACATTAACTCTACCTCATTATTCCTTTAGTCTTCAATACTTATTTAATTTGTGATTTACAGTAATTTTATGTCTTTGCATTGTACTGTTGCTGCAGAACAACAGATCTCATGCCAGTGATATGGGCAACAAACACAAAACGCTGGAGGAACTCAGCAGGCCAGGCAGCATCAATGGAAAAGAGTAAACAGTCAACGTTTCAGGCTGAGACCCTTCAGCAGGACTGGAGAAAAAAAAAATGAGGAGTCAGATTTAGAAGGTGAGGGGAGGGGAGGTGAAACTCGGAGGGGGAGGGGCGAAGTAAAGAGCTGGGAAGTTGATTGGTGAAAGAGATACAGGGCTAGAGAAGGGGGAATCCAATGGGAGAGGACAGAAGGCCGTGGAAGAAAGAGAAAGGGGGAGGAGTACCTGAGGGAGGCAATGGGCAAGCAAGGAGATAAGGTGAGAGAGGGAAAAGGAAATGGGGAGTAGAGAAGTGGGGGCATTATCGGAAATTTGAGAAATCAATGTTACTTCACCACTCCCCTTCCCAGTTTCACCTATCACCTTGTGTTCCTTCCTCCCCTACCCCCCACCTTCTAACTCTAACTCCTCATCTTTTTTTCTCCAGTCCTGATGAAGGGTCTCAGCCCAAAACGTCGACTGTACTCTTTTCCATAGATGCTGCCAGGTTTGATGAGTTCCTCCAGCATTTTTTTGTGTGTGTTGCTTGGATTTCCAACTTCTGCAGATCTTCTCTTGTTTGCGATAATACATACGGTTCTGTTTCTGATATTTGTAGTAGGTGTTTCAGCCTACAGGAGAATAAAGTTCCTGTGGCACCAAAGCATTCCCCTTCAGAATGAACAATCTTGTAGCGTGTTACTTTTCTCAGACCTTGGTAGGTGAGAGCACACTGCTTTACACTTCAAGGACACCAACAACAATGAACGTGGCAGGTACAAGGGGAAGAATACTTTGTACCAGAGATTTCAGGATGTTACTGTAACTCATAAGACCATAAGAAATAGGAGCAGAATTAGGCTATTCTGCCCATCGAGTCTTTTCTGCCATTCAATCATGGCCAATCTATTATCCCTCTCAACCCCATTCTCCTGCATTCTCCCCATAACTTTTGATGACCTGACTAATCAAGAACCTATCAACATCTTCTGTTTCCTCTCTACACCAATGACTGTGTCTCCAGTTATGCATCCGTTAAACTGAAGTTTTGCGGATGACTCCACTGTCATAGGACTAATCACCAGAGGCGACGAATCCAAATGCTACCAGGGGTAAATGATGCACCATCAATAACTCTCGGAGATGTGAGGCGAGATATAGGCTTTTTATTGACTGGAAGAAAGAACAAGCAGCAAGCGACCACCACACTACATCCTGGAGACTGAGGCTGGGGCTGCGTCTCCAATCGCCTTTATACCGGAGTCTGTGGGAGGAGCCACAGGAGCAGTCAGCGGGGGGGTGGGGAGGGGGCATGTCCAGACAGGTATATGTAGTTCACCACAGTAAACATGCTAGTGTCCTGGTGCAAACACAAAAGCATATGCCCTTGAAACCACGGAGGCTAACATCACTTCAGGAGAAATGTGTCTCCTCTCCACCCACTCATCATTAACAACTCCACAGCTGGTGCTGTTTCAGCATTCAGGTTTCTAGCCTCGTTATTTCACGGGACCTCACGTGGGAGACCCTTATCTCCTTCATTAACAAAAATGCTCAGCAGAGGATGTACGTAGTTCTTGCAGCAGTCGGTAAACTTTCATCTTCCCCACAACATACTGATGCAGTTCTGCACTGCCATCATGGGGAGCATCCTCTCATCAGCCTGGTTTGGAGCAGCAGCCTCTTACAACGTGCAAAAGTTACAGAGAACTGTCGGGTCAGCAGAAAAGGTCATTGGCTGCAGTCCACATCACTGCAGGACTTGTTTTGTGTCCAGGACAAAGAAATGGGCAGGAAAAGATCATCATGCACGCAACCCATCCAGCAAACTGCCTTTTCCAAAATCTCCCTATTGGAAAGCGCTACAGGGCAATTAATGCAAAAAAATCTTCACAGCTGATGCACCATCAATAATTCTCGGAGACATGAGGTGAGATATAGGCTTTTATTGACTGGAAGAAAGAACAAACGCAAGTGACCACCACACTACATCCTGGAGACTGAGGCCGGGGCTATGTCTCCAATCGCCTTTATACCGGGGTCCATGGGAGGAGCCACGGTCAGTGGGAGGAGCCACAGGAGCAGTCAGCGGGGGCGGGGGGGGGGGGGATGCGTGTCCAGACAGGTATATGTAGTTCACCACAACAGCATCTCAGAGGTTTCTTCCCCCAGCTTGATCAGACACTCCACTGCACTTCAACACGTTAAACCATTCTGTATAAGTGCATTTTGTGCACTTTATGCAGTCCAGTGTAGGTCTGTAGTCTAGTGTAGCTTTCTCTGTGTTGGTGTTGTTTTTTTATTACGTAGTTCGGTCTAGTTTTTGTACTGTGTCATGTAACACCATGGTCCTGAAAAACATTGACTCATTTTTACTATGCACTGTAGCAGCAGTTATGGTCGAAATGACAATAAAAGTTGACTTGACTTGACTTGAAATACATGCCAGTGTTTGTGTATTTATGCACATTTTATTCTATGTCTGTATTTCTAATTTTATTTTTTATTCTGTATAATGGTTGAAATTGTCATTTTTGTTGCATGTAGTGCCAGTACACCACATCAATTTCCAAACGCATGTCAATGTGTGTGGTGAATAACATTGACCCTTGATCGTAAATTACTTCTGCTTTAAGGCAGGGTGTAGATTTGGGCTTCATTAAGGCATTTGACAAGGGCCCACTGGTCCAGAAGGTTAAGGCATGTGGGATCCAGGGTGAACTTGCTCATTG
Source organism: Hemitrygon akajei (assembly GCF_048418815.1). Classification (NCBI taxonomy): domain Eukaryota; kingdom Metazoa; phylum Chordata; class Chondrichthyes; order Myliobatiformes; family Dasyatidae; genus Hemitrygon; species Hemitrygon akajei. The sequence goes on along the minus strand of NC_133128.1, from coordinate 124,949,283 downwards.
GATCCAAGGTTGGCATGGTGATGGAAGGAAGTGGGCAGTGGGGGAAGTGTGCTCTTCCGAATGGAAGTCTGTGGCGACAGTGTAACACAGAGAGCAATGCAGGGACTCTTCTTGTTCAGAGAGACACGAGTCCAAGATTCAAGATTGAAGATTGTTTATTGTCATTCTTCAGTCACGATTGTGCAGGAGAATGAAGTGATTGTTACTCTGGATTCAATGGAGCATAAAAACACACAATAGGCAGAAAGAACATAATAAAGAAACAAAAAAAAACAGTAAGTCTGCACACAAGACCATAAGACATAGGAGCAAACCTGGGCCATTCGGCCCATAGAGTCTGCTCCACCATTTCATCATGGCTGATCCATTTCCCTCTCAACCCCATTCTTCAGCCTTCGCCCCCTAACCTTTCACCTCTGATTAACGAAGAACGCATCAACCTCTGCCTTAAATGCACTCAAAGACCTGGCCTCCACAGCCACCTGTGGCAATGATTCCACAGATTCACCAACCTCTGAATTAAAGAAATTCTTCCTTATCTCTGTTCGAAATGGACGTCCCTCTATTTTGAGGCTGTACCAGCTGGTCCTAGACTCCTAAACCAAAGGAAACACCCTCTTCACCTCCACTCCATCTAGGCCTTTCCAAATTTGATGGCTTTCAGTGTGATCTCCCCTCATTCTAAATTCCAACGAGCACTGGCTCAGAATCTTCAATCACTGCTCATACGATAACCCTTTTATTTCCCGAATCAGTCTTGTGAACCTCCTTTGAACCCACACCAATGGAAAGGCAGGCAACAGGCAATGCTTCTCCTGACACAGAGAGACAGAGTTAACACAGGCAAACCACAGTGCTTAGAATGCACAGTCACAAGTGGCCGGGAACGTGAATTACCACACTGGCAGAAACAACGATCTGGCGATGAGTGGATACAAAGCCAGGGTACTTATGCTGCAGGTTTCGATGAGGATCCAGTGTGCCGCAATCAAGGAGCCTGGGAGAACATGGGGAAAAGGGAATTCGGAGAATATGAGGAATCAACGGTCGGGACAGAAGGATACAGTATGTTCTGGGACCAGGAGCAGTCATGTGAAGTGTACACTTCCTGGAGTTTGAAACTGCTGTGCTGCTGATGTAGTAGAGTCATAGAGTCAGAGGACACAGCACGGAAACAGGTCCTCCCGCCCATTAATACACACCGATCTGTCCAGCTGCCTCATTCCATCAAACTACACCTGGACCATCACCCTCTATACCCCTCCCACCCATGTACCTATCCACGTTTCTCCTAAATGTGAAATCAAATTTGCATCCACCACTTCTTCTGGCAGCTCATTCCACCCTCTCACTATTCCCTCATTCACCTCATCAACATTTCACCTTTCACCCTTAACCCATGACCTCAAGTTGTAATCTTACCCAACCTCAGTGGAAAAAGCCTGATTATATTTACCTATCTGTACTCCTCATAATTTTGTATACCTCTATTAAATCTCCCCTTATTATTCTATGTTCTAGGGAATAAAGTTCTAATCTATTCAACTTTTCCTTATAACTCAGGTCCTCCAGTCCCAGCAATATCCTTTTATATTTTCTCTGTACTCTTTCAGTCTTATTTGCATCTTTCTTCTAGGTAGCTGTCCAAAACTGCACACAATACTCCATCAAAGTCTTATACAACTTCACATAACATCTCAACTCCTGTAAATACTTTTGATTTATGAAAGCTAGCTTTCTTACGACCCTATATACGTAACTGTGTTGTCACTTTCCAAAGAATTCTGTTTGGCTAATGCAGATAAGAAGTCTTCTGGTCACTCCACTTTGCAAACCCTATCTTGTAGCAGCCAGAACTGGTGCTTAACTTCAAATAAATTACTGCTTGTAACTTACATTAAGAAGTGAAGACTGGTTCATGTTCTCAACATGAGGTTGAACAAGGAACATTTGTTGAAAGTTTAGCTTTGTCACACAAACAATTCTGACCCTTTGGAAAGATCATGCTGCTGTAGTAGAGAGCTGAGGTTAGCAATAAGCCCGGGCTGTTCCCTCTTCCCAATGTTGCCATTAGGTAGGAGGTACAGGAGCCTGAAGACCCATATCTCAATGTTCAGTGACCCCTTCTTCTCCAACTTCTGGAATCCACCTGAACAACCTTAATTTTACTTTGGAATATATTTCTTTCTCTCTCTCTCTCTCTCTCTCTCTCTCTCTCTCTCTCTCTCTCTCTCTCTCTCAATTTGCACCAGTGTATGTTTACTTGTGTTTAGTTCGTTGTGTATGTTATGCATGATTTATGTTAATTTAAATTTATATAATTTACATTGTCACATATGTAATGTTCTGTGCTGCTGCTGTTGCAAAAAGTAAAATCTCATGGCATTTCTACCCTGAGATTGTTATGCCCATGACAATAAACTCAAACTAACAATTAGACTGTCAGCAGGGTTTGCTAGTCGTCACTCTTTTCTCTGGGATGATTTTGTTTTAATGTTTGGAGCAGAGGCGTATTGGCAGATCTAGGGGAGAATAAGAAATGGAACAAAGATACAGGAGATGACAGACGCTGGAATCTGGAGCAACACTCTACTGGAAAAAATCAGCAGTTTGAACACCTGAGAGAGAGAAAGAAACTGTTGATACTTTGGGTTGAAAATCTACATCAGGACTAGAGGGAGATTGACGTCTTACATCTGTCCAGGTTCACCAATCACTTTGGACTCTTGTTTCCTCACTCGCCTCGGAGCCCTATTTAAACTGACCATTTCCCTCTCCACTCTCAGTCCTGGTACAGGGTTTCAAAGTCCAAAGTAAATTTATTATCAAAGTACGTGTATGTCACCCTGAGATCCATTTCCTCATAAGCATTCATAGCAGAACAGAGAAGAGGCAATCTTATTGAAACATATAAGATTGTGAAGGGGCTTGATCGGGTGGATGCGGGGAGAATGTTCCCAATGATGGGTGAAACTAGGACCAGGGGGCATAATCTTAAAATAAGGGGATGCCATTCCAGGACTGAGATGCGGAGAAATTTCTTCACTCAGAGGGTAGTGGGGCTGTGGAATTTACTGCCCCAGAGAGCTGTGGAAGCTACTACACTCAATAAATTCAAAACGGAGATAGACATTTTCCTGGATAAAAATGGCATTAGGGGATACGGTGAGCAAGCAGGTAAGTGGACATGAGGCTAGGTTTAGATCAGCCATGTGATCTCCTGGACCAGTTTACGATCGCCTGGATGGGTCGGAGAGGAATTTTCCAGATTTTTTCTCCTCAATTGGCAACTCGGTTTTTTTTCCCCGGGTGATCACATGGGTTTGGGCGGGATGAATAATAAAATAAAATGGGCGGCATGGTGCCCTGTTGGTTGGCACTGTTGCCTTGTGGGATTCGGTGAAAACTAGAGTTAAGATTGGATCAGCCATGATCTTGTTGAATGGCGGAGCAGGCTTGAGGGGCCAATTGGCCTACTCCTGCTCCTATCTCTTATGTTCTTATGTTCTTATAAGTACAATAGAATCAATGAAAAACTACACATAAAGACTGACAATCAATGTGTAAAAGAAGACAAGCTAGCAAATACAAAAATAATGACTAATAATGATAAATAAGTAAATAAATAATTCTGAAAACATGTTGTAGAAAGTGAGTCAATAGGCTGTTGGATCAGTTCAGTGTTGAGGTGAATGAAGTTCTCCACATTAGCTCTGGATCCTGATGGTTGAGGGTAATTATCTGACTTACAGAGTTTCTGCATCAGACTCGGCCTGTTCGGTGAAACTCTCCTTCCCTCACCAGCACATCCTCACTGAAGTTCAGCTTCTCACTCTTCAGTGTACTTGAATACCAAGCACCCACAGCTGGTTCTGGCTGTGTGGTACAGAGACCAAGAATCTGCACTTTTCCATCCCAGACAGTTGGTTTCAGTGCCAAGTTCCTATCTCCCAGATTCAATCAGTTTTCTTCAGTTTTCTGTGCTCCAGGAAACACAGGTGCATCCTTTCCAACTGACAGCCTTCCCCCAGAGATCCATCTGGTCGATGGTTGGTTGACCTCCTTTCAAGCAAATGTCTCAACCCAGAAAATTTGTGAAGTTATTCAATTTGGTAAGTCAAATTTGAAGACAGAATACAGGGTTAATAGCAAGATTCTTTGCAGTGTGGAAGAACAGAAAGATCTTGTGGTCCATATCCATAGATCCCTCAGAATTGCCACACAAGTTGACAAGGTGGTTAAGGTGTATAAAACCTTAGTTAGACCCCTCTTGGAGTACTGTATTCATTTCTGGTCACCCCACTACAGGATACTATAGAGGGAGTGCAGAGGAGATTTACAAGGATGTTGCCTGGATTGTGGAGCATGCCTTATGAGAATAGGTTGAGGGAACTCGGACTTTTCTCCTTGGAGTGATAGAGGATGCGAGGTGACCTGATAGAGGTGTATAAGATGATGAGAGGCACTGATCTTGTGGATAGCCAGAGGCTTTTTCCCAGGGCTGAAATGGCCAACATGAGGGGGCAGAGTTTTAAAGTGTTTTGAAGGAGATACCGAGGGGATGTCAGTGGTAAGACTTTCACACAGAGAGTGGTGGGTGCGTGGAATGCACTGCCAGTGAAGGTGGTAGAGGTGGATACAATAGGGTCTTTTAAGAGACTCTTAAAAAGGTACATGGAGCTTAGAAAAATAGAGGACAATGCGGTAGGGAAATTCTAGGCAGTTTCTAGAGCAGGTTATATGGTCGGCACAGCATTGTGGGCAGAAAGGCCTGTAAAACGCTGTAGATTTCTACGTTTCCATGTTTCTAGAAGGGATATGGTGTGCTGTCCTTCATTAGTCAGGGGACTGAATTCAAGAACGCAAGGTGAAGTTACACGTCTATAAAACCCTGGTTAGCCCACAGAGTATTGTGTTCAGTTCATTATAGGAAGGATGTGGAAGCTTTAAAGAGGATGCAGAGGAGATTTACCTCGAGAGTTCTGCCTGGACTAGAGTACATGTTTTATGAAGATACATCGAGTGAGCTCGGGCTTTTTGCTTTGGAGCAAAGGTTGATGAGAGGTGACTTCATCGAGGTGTACAAGATAACAAGAGGCACAGATAGAGTGAAGAAGTAAGAGACTTTTTCCAGGGTGGAAATGGCTAATACAAGGAAACATAATTTTAAGATGATTGGAGGAAAGTATCAAGAGATGTCAGAAGTAAGTTTTTGTATACAGAGCATGGTGGGTGTGTGGAACACATGCCAGGGTGGTGGTAGAGGCAGAAATGTTAGGGGTATTTAAGAAATTCTTAGATGGGCACATGGATAATGGAAAAATGGAGCATTATGTACTGTAGGAGGGAAGGGTTAGATTGATATCAGAGTAGATTAAAAGGTTGGCACAACATGGTAGGCTGAAGGACCTTTACTGTGCTGTAATGTGCTGTGTTCTTTATGTTATGAGAGCAGAGCTGTGAGCTTCTCCCTCGGTTTAACCAAACAGCTGGGATCGATGTCCTAGGGAGATTGTTTTAAACTAAAATGGAGGGGGATGGGAACCCAGACAGTAAAGAAGAGGGAAGTGATGCAAAGACCAAAGCTAGAATTAGTGAAGAAAAAAGTAAGAGTAGAGTGCATTAAAGTAAAAAGCAAAAATCACATAGGTCACTAGATTCTAAAAGGACAATGAGTATAAGGACACTTCATCTGAATGCCCATAGTATTAGAAACAAGGTTAGAGAACATGTGGCACAGATCAGTACAAAGGCATATGATTTAGTGGCCATTACAGAAACCTGGTTGCAAGGTGGAGATGACTGGGAATTAAATATCCAAGGGTATCAGGTAATACGGAAAGGTAGACAGGAAGGCAAAGGAGGTGGGGTGGCGCTCTTGATTAAGGATGAGATCAGGGCGATTGTGAGAGACGATATAAGATCTACAGAGCAGAATGTTGAGTCCACCTGGGTAGAGATTAAGAATAGTAAAGGGAAAAAATCACTGGTGGGAGTTGTCTATAGGCCACCTAATAAAAATGTTGCTGACGCAGAGGCGATTGACCAAGAAATAACTGAGGCTTGTAAGAACAGAACGGCAGTTGTCATAGGGGATTTTAACTTCCACATAGATTGGGTGAATCAGGTTGGTCAAGGAAGTCTTAGAATGCATCCATGATGGCTTTCTTGAGCAGCATGTTAGTGAACCTACAAGGAAAATACTATCTTAGATCTAGTCCTGTGCAATGAGACAGGTAAGATGAACGATCTTGTAGTCCGGGATCATAGTATGATTGAATTTCACATATACAGATGGAGGATGAAATAGTTAGATCTAAAACTAGTGTAATATGCTTGAACAAAGGAGATTACAATAGGATGAGGGAGGAGTTGGCTGATGTGGATTGGGAGCACAGGCTATTTGGTGGGACAGTTGAGGAACAGTGGAAGACTTTTCAAAGAGATTTTTCACAATGCTCAACAGAAGTATATTCCAGTCAAAAGTAAGGACAGTAAGTGTGGGGAGAGCCAGCCTTGGATAACTTGGGAAATAAAAGATAGTATCAAATTAAAAGCTCATGAGTACAAAGTCGCAAAGAGTAGTGGGAGACTGGAGGATTGGGAAAACTTTAAAAAGCAACAAAGAGCAACTAAACAAGAAATAAGGAAAGTGAAGATAGAGTATGAAAGTAAATTAGCACAAAATATAAAAACAGATAGCAAAAGTTTTTATAAATATATAAAGCAGAAGAGGGTGGCTAAAGTCAACATAGGTCCCTTGGAAGATGAGAAGGGGAAATTGATATTGGGTGATAAGGAAATGGCTGAGGCATTGAACGACTACTTTGTGTCAGTCTTCATGGTAGAGGATGCATCTAATATGCCAAAGAATGATGTTATGGACGAAATGGGAGGTGAGGACCTAGATAAAATCACTGTCACTAAAGAGATAGTGATAAGCAAACTAGAGGGTCTGAAGGTAGATAAGTCCCCTGCTCCTGATGGGATGCATCCCAGGGTGCTGAAGGAATTGACGGAGGTTATAGTAGATGTGTTGGTAATCATTTACCAAAACGCTCTAGACTCTGGGCAGGTCCCGATGGATTGGAAGACAGCAAATATCACGCCACTTTCTAAAAAAGGATGCAGGCAAAAGACGGGAAACTATAGGCCAATTAGCTTAACATCTGTAGTTGGGAAAATGCTTGAAGCTGTCATTAATGAAGAAATAGCAAAACATTTAGAAAGGAGGGGATCCATTGGACAGACGCAGCATGCATTCAGAAAGGGCAGGTTCTGTTTGACAAACTTACTGGAGTTCTTTGAGGACATAATGAGTGCAGTGGATAGAGGGGAACAGGTGGATGTTGTATACCTGGATTTCCGGAAGGTGTTCGATAAAGTGCCTCACAAGAGACTTATAATAAGATACGGATGCATGGAGTCAGAGGAAGTGTATTGGCATGGATAGTGGATTGGTTAACCAATAGAAGGCAGAGAGTTGGTATAAATGGGTGTTTCTCCGGTTGGCAGTCAGTAGTGAGTGGGGTGCCGCAGGGGTTGGTGCTGGGCCCACAGCTGTTTACCATTTACATTGATGATTTGGAAGAGGGGACTGAGTGTAGTGTAGCAAAATTTGCTGATGACACTAAACTGAGTGGAAAAGCAAATTGTACAGAGGATGTGGAGAGTCTGCAGAGGGATACAAACAGGTCAAGTGAGTGGGCCAAGGTCTGGCAGATGGAATACAACGTTGGTAAATGTGAGATCATCCACTTTGGAAGGAATAATAGAAGAGCAGATTATTATTTAAGTGGTGAAAGATTGCAGCATGCTGTTGTGCAGAGGGACTTGGGAGTGCTTGTGCATGAATCACAAAAAGTTGGCTTGCAGGTACAACAGGTTATTAAGGCAAATGGAATGTTGGCCTTCATTGCTAGAGGGATTGAATTTAAGAGCAGGGAGGTCATGCTGTAACTATACAGGGTACTGGTGAGGCCGCACCCGGAGTACTGTTGTGCAGTTCTGGTCTCCATACTTGGGGAAGGATATACTGGCTTTGGAGGCAGTGCAGAGGAGGTTCACTAGGTTGATTCCAGAGATGAAGGGGTTAACCTATGAGGCTAGATTGAGTCGCCTGTGACTATACTCTCTGGAATTCAGAAGAATGAGAGGGGATCTTATAGAAACATACAAAATTTTGAAAGGGATAGATAAGATAGAAGTAGGAAAGTTGTTTCCATTGGTAGGTGAGACTAGAACTAGGGGACATTGCCTCAAGATTCAGAGGAGAAGATTTAGGATGGGGATGAGGAGAAACTGTTTTTCCCAGACAGTGGTGAATCTGTGGAATTCTCTGCCCAGGGAAGCAGTTGAGGCTTCTTCACTAAATATATTTAAGACACAGTTAGATACATTTTTACATAGTAAGGGAATTAAGGGTTATGGGGAAAAGGAAGGTAGATGGAGCTGAATTTACAGACAGATCAGCCATGATCTTATTGAATGGTGGGGCAGGCTTGATGGGCCGGATGGCCTTCTCCTGATCCTATATCTTATGTTCTTATGTTCTTATATGCTTGCCATTGAATTCCAGCCACAATGCACCACTGACATTCCTAAAAGTTCTGGAATTCACACAGTGATTTCCAGGAACATCCAAGCCCTCAAAATGTTTTTTTCCCATTCACCATTTCCAGAAATAATTCCTAATTCCCTCTTTTGCCACCAGAGTGGACAATTCCACGTCTCCTCACCACCCTCCCGACTCCTCGCCCCTCTGCACCCGGGCTGCCAGATTTCCACCTTTATCCCGAGCACCCCTGCCGCACCATTTCACAAGCCACCTCTCTGATCACGTCTTGTGGCTTGGTGGGAACTGCGTAGGCAGTGCTTCTGTGACCTGATTCGAGGTTTTATGAGGTTTAAGCGGTTAATTTTGTGGATTCAGTTCACCCATCTGTGGCAGTAATCAGACCCACAGAATCCAGATTACACTCAAGTTCCACACAAAATGTTGGAGGGACTCAGTGGGTCAGGCAGCATCTGTGGAGAGAAATGGACAGTTGGTATTTTAGGTTAAGTCTCTTCATATGAACCTGAAACATTGACACTTGGAGTACTGTGTCCAGTTCTGGTCGCCTCACTATAGGAAGGATGTGGAAGCATTGGAAAGGGTACAGAGGAGATTTACCAGGATTCTGCCTAGTTTAGAGAGTATGGATTATGATCAGAGATTAAGGGAGCTAGGGCTTTACTCTTTGGAGAGAAGGAGGATGAACAGAGACATGATAGAGGATTACAAGATATTAAGAGGAATAGATCGAGTGGACAGCCAGCGCCTCTTCCCCAGGGCACCACTGCTCAGTACAAGAGGACATGGCTTTAAGGTAAGGGGAGGGAAGTTCAAGGGGGATATTAGAGGAAGGTTTTTCACTCAGAGAGTGGTTGGTGCATGGAATGCACTGCCTGAGTCAGTGGTGGAGGCAGATACACTAGTGAAGTTTAAGGGACTACTAGACAGGTATATGGAGGAATTTAAGGTTGGGGGTTATATGGGAGGCAGGGTTTGAGGGTCGGCACAACATGATTGTCCTATGATTGTCCATTTCAAGCAACACAGATGCTGCCTGACCTGCTGAGTTCCTCCAGCATTTTGTGTGTGTTGCTTTCAATATTCAATAAATTTCAATGAGATCCCCCCTCATTCTTCGAAACTCCGGCGAGTACAGGTCTGCCATTATTGCCCTTGGACTCTTGCTCTTCTCCTTACGCGGTTGGACCCAGCCAGATTTTCGCTCCAGCCGGACTTCCTAGGGAAGTCATCTCCTCCAATGTTCAGCTCCACTGTTTTCCTACAACATGGTTTTGGAGCAAGATGCGCCAAGGGTTCCCCGGCAACACAGCTGCATTTCAAGATCCGCCGTGTAAAACCACACCACAGTTTGTCTGCTCTCCTTTTTATCCACTCAAACAGCTCTCATCAAGACAGCTTAACCTAGCTGCTCTCATATTGCCAATTACAAAGAGAGGTACAATTACTGAACACCTCATTTACACACTCACCCTCAAAATGCTTCAGCTCAAATCCAGCCTGCAGGAACTAACTATTAGAGACACTAGCTTTGACAACTAATTCAGGGGAAATTAATGAATTCTTTGACAAAAGTCCAAATGATAGTGTTGTGCTGTTGAAAATTGCTTATCCATGGAGCAGGTTGTATGTATATAACAATGCCTTCCCCATCAAGGTGGAATTGGTTTATTACAGTCACAGTGAAAAGCTTGTCTTGCATACTGTTCATACACATCAAATTATTGCACAGTGCATTCAAGGTAAAACAATAACAGTGCACAGTAAAGAGTGATAGCTACAGAGAAAATGCAGGGGGGTAGACAGTAAAGTACAAATGTTTGTACAAGATCATAATGAGGTAGATATTGATCCAAACTAATCAACTCCTAAAAAACTGCTTAGTGGGTTAAACAAACTTCAAAGTCAAGAGTTCATCTCATTGTACGAGGGAACTATCCAATATTCTTATAACAGTGGGGTGGAAGCTATCCTTGAGCCTGGTGGTACGTGCTTTCAGGCTTTTGTATCTTCTGCCCAATGGGAGAGGGGAGAAGAGAGAAAGCCTAGGTTGGGTGGGGCTTTACTGAGGCAGCGAGGAGTGCAGACAGAGTCTGTAGAGGGGAGGCTGGTTTCTGTGATGTGCTGAGCTGTGTCCACGACTCGCTGCAGTTTCTTGCAGTCATGGGCAGAGCAGCTGCTATATCGAGCTGTTATAGACCCAGACAGGATGCTTTCTTTGGTGCATCAATTTTTTAAAAAAGTAAGGGTTGGTGAGGACATGCCAAATTTCTTTAGCCTCCTGAAGGAGTAGAGATATGGGAGAGCTTTCTTGGCCATAGTGCTTACATAGTTGGACCAGGACAGGCTATTGTCGATGCTCACTCCTAGGAACATGAAGCTCTCAACCTCAACACCATTCATGTAGACAAGAGCATGTGTACCATCCCTCTCTCTGAAGTTAATGATCAGCTCTCTTGCTGACATTGAGGGAAAGGTTGTTGTCATGGCACCATGTTGCTAGGCCACCTCCTTCCTGTACTACGACTTATCATCGGGAGGCAGGAAGGGTGGTCCTCTCCCCTCTCTTGTTTCACCCTTTGTTGGATGCATCAGGAAGGATGAGATTATCACGGGGTGATGATTCCAGGCAATGGAAGTACTTGAATCAAAACTAGATCTTCCACCTGAAACTGCAGATCGATCAGCATCTATGACCAAAGTTAACTGCAGCACATGTTCTTTGGCAACTGGCCTGACTGATCGTCCTTTCACTTCCCTGCCTGGTCCGATCACCTGAAGGTGCCCGAGATCTGGTTGGGAAGAGACAGGGTGAGCACCAAAAAGTGGCAGGAGTGGATGGGCAGGTGGCAACAAAAGTTCGGAAGCTGGGAGTGGTGTCCATTGGTGTCCATTCTCGTTGGCGAGCAACACTTTGTGATGAGATGCGAGGTGGTCTCAGGGGTATATTGCATTTCCCGCACCTACACTGTGGTGGTCATCCAAGTTGTCTTGCATTTCATTGAACGTAGAACATTGCAACACAGTACAGGCCCTTCAGCCCATGATGCTGTGCTAACCTGTTAACTTACTCCAAGATCAATCTAACCCATCCCTCCTACATAACCCTTCATTTTCTATCATCTATGTGTCTATCTAAGAGTTTCTTAAATGCCCCTAATGTAACTACCTCTATCACCACACCTGCTGGGGAATTCCATGCACCCACCACTCTGTGTAAATAACATACCCCCGCCATCCCCCTATTTTTTCTCCAAACACCTTAAAATTATGCCCTCTTGTATTAGCCATTTCTGTCCTGGGAAAAAGTCTCTGGCTGCCCCCTCTGTCTATGTCTCTTATCACATGGTACACCTTTATCAAGTAAGCTCTCATCATCCTTCACACCAAAGGGAAAAGCCCTAGCTTGCACAACTTACGTTCATAAGACTTGCCGTCTACTCCAGGCAGCATCCTGGTAAATCTGTTCAGCAACCTCTCGAAAGCTTCCACATCCTTCCAATAATGAGGTGACCAGAGCTGAGCACAATACTCAACGTGGGGTCTGACCAGGGTTTTATAGAGCTGCAACATTACTTCACGGCTCATGAATTAACTTCCCCAACTAATGACTGCCCACACACCATGCACCTTCTTAACAACTCTGTCAGTGAGGGATCTATGGATGTAAACCCCAGGATTTATCTGTTCCTCCACACTACCATGAATTATGCCAGTGACCCTATATCCTGATTTCAAATTCCATCTTTCAAAGTGAATCACTTCACAGTTTTTTGAGTTCAACTCCATCTGCCACTCCTCTGCCCAGCACCACATCCCGTCACTGTTCCATTGCAACCTAATCAGCCTTCCACACTATCCACAGCTCCACCGATCTTTGTGTCGTCTGCAGACTGACCAAGTCATCCTCATCCAAGTCATTTATAAAAATCACAGTATTCCCAGGTCAGGTCCCTGTGGAACACCACTGGTCACCGACCTCCAGGCCGAATATCTCCACCTACTTCTGTCATCATCTGAGGATCCAACTGACTGTGAAGCACACCCAGATCTCCAGTGGTGGGAGGCCTACTCACTGTTGCCCGTGTTCAGATGGTCACCCTCCTGGGTGAGTGCGTCAAGCTGAAGAATGGTGCTTATGTACTTCAGCTACCCCTTCCACCTGACAAAGGATGGGCCTGGTCCCATTCAGCTTGGCTTTACCACACTACCTATCCCTTCTAGGAATTTCCTTCAGGGAAACATGGGTCAGTATGGATCATTTTGTGAGAAGATGCTCAGTGTAGACTGTCCAAGCCGTCTGTCGGAAGAGCCCATTGCTGGACCTCATCAATGAACACCATGACCTTGCCTGGCTCACAGTAAGGGGGTGGGGCAACATGATGAAAGATCCCTCCCACCCCAGACGTTCTCTCCTCTCCCTCAGACAGTAGAGACAAATCGCTGGGCTCAAGGACATTTTCTATTCCGCTGTTATACGACTGAATGCTCCCCTCCTACAATAAAATGGATTCTTGACCTCACTATCTACCTCATTATGACCTTGCACCCGTAGCGCACTTCCTTTGTAACCGTAATCTTCATTCTGCACTTTTATTGCTTGCCTCGCAGAAGCTCCATGTACTGATGAAATCAAACAACCAGCCTGGATGACATGCAGGACATTTTTTCCCACTACGTGTGACCAGTAGAGCATTTTACCAGTTCACCTTCCTGGTCAGATACTTCCTGTACTGTGGGAATCTCACTGCTAACGCACACCACTCTTGGATGGCTACGATGAGAATAAGACAATCTCCCATCTCTTTACAGACTGTCCGCTTACAAAGAGGGTGAGGAGAAGGAGGTGAGGGTTCTTGCCGAGGCTCCACCATTGAGTACATTCATGAGGAACACTGCCACCAGAAAGTAGCATCTGTCATGAAGGACAGCCACGATCCAGGCCATGCTCTCTTCTCGTTGCTGCCGTCAGGAAGGAGGTACAGGAGCTTTAAGTCCCATTCAACCAGGCTCAGAAACAGCTAAGGCTCCTGAACCAGCATGGATAACTTCACTCACCTCAACTCTAAACTGATTCCACAACCTACAGACTTACTTTGAAGGACTGCAGAACTTATGTTCTCCAGATTGATTTATTTATTTATTGTTATTATTGATATTTTTGTGTTTAGAGTTCGATTTCTTTTCCACATTGGTTATTTGACAATTTTTGGGTGCAGTTTTTCATTGATTCTATTCTATTTGTTTGTTCTGCCCGTAAGCAAATGAATCTCAAGGTAATCTGTGGTGACGTGTACATACTGTATAATCGATTTACGTTGAACTTTGCTCCAGCCAGCTGGATTCTGTGATCTATAGGCTGTTACTACTGTCACGCACCTAGACAGGCATCGAGTGCTGCTGGAAGATCATCATCTCGGTGAAAGATACACTTTGGTCTGCCTGGAACTCGTTGGTCTTCCAGCACGATGAGATGACTGTAAGGGAATCCTGCTACTGGCTCGCTGATCTCAGTACACGAAGACCGAGAGGGACTCCACTTTACCTGGGACACCGCGGAGGTTCTGGCGCAGGCAAACACAAAGCAGGCACGAGGATTTTTAGAAGCGTGGTAACTCCGTAAGCAAACATATTGAAATAGACACCATCTACGACCCCCTAAGAGCCAAAGAAATGTGAGCCAATAGAATTCAAAGGTCAACTGGAGGGGTAGCCAATCAGGACTGAGGCAAGCAAATGGGGGCCTATGTAAATGCGAGCACCCCCCAGAGAGAAACACCAACAACTGCGCACTGAGGTTGTGCCACCTTGACTAGTGATGAAAAGTCTGCAAGATAATTGCCAAGCTCTGCAAAACACCACAACATCAAACTAACAGTAATGTTCTGTGTCTTAGCCTGATATGAGACCCCCAGCATTGCATTATCCTGCTTCTCTGTCTATTTTTCACAAAATACAGTTATTATAAACTCATACCACAGCAGTACTATCATACAATCACAATACAAGCAAAAAAGAGACAAACCCTGACTAACGCAGGCTAAAATAACACATTTCCTTCCTCAAGGATACATTAATCCTCCATGGTGCCCAACGGTCTTGAAACAGCTCTATGTTATGTGTGGACACCATGTGTACTTTGTCCACAACTACCTGGGCATGGACATACCCGCTGAATGTTGCCAGGCAGTCAGCCGAGCAGAACCCTCCACTGTTGGTCTCTGGGACCCATGGGTAGCTATCTTAGCCAGTCCCAGGAGCAGGTTGACTAGGACATCCTCCTCCCTCCCTGACCCGTTCTGTACTGGATGACCAAAGGTGAAGAGGGTAGAAGATACACAAATCCATGAAGCATTCCTGCTTCTCTTTCGGTGGGGGCCGGTTGAATGACTTGTGATGGTAAGTCAGGCATTACTTTCCTATTCAAGTACTCGTCACAATACAGTATTTGTATCTGTCTCCACCATCTCCTTTGGAAGCTCTTTCCAGATATTCACCACCCTCTGTGT
The DNA here is from genome assembly GCF_048418815.1 of Hemitrygon akajei. Taxonomy (NCBI): domain Eukaryota; kingdom Metazoa; phylum Chordata; class Chondrichthyes; order Myliobatiformes; family Dasyatidae; genus Hemitrygon; species Hemitrygon akajei. The sequence continues at coordinate 124,934,199 of NC_133128.1, read as the reverse complement.
GCAAAAACCTATCTCTCAGATCTCATTTATGTAATTTTTTCCTCCTTCACCTTAAGTCCATAAGACATAGGAGCAGAATCAGGCCATTCAGCCCATCAAGTCTATCCTGGCTGATCCTGGATCCAATGCAATACTATACACCTGTCCTCTCACCATGTCCCTTGATCAATCAGGAATCCATCAACTTCGGCTTTAAATATACCCATGGACAAGTCCTCCACCGTAGCCTGTGGCAGAGCATTCCATAGATTCACTACACTTCGGCTAAAAAAAACCCTCCTTACTTCTGCTGTAAAAGGTTGCCACTCAATTTTGAAGCTGTGCCCTCCAGTTCCGGAAACCCCATCCATAGGAAACATCCTCTCCACGTGCACCCTATCTAGTCCTTTCAACATTCGATGGGTTTCAATGAGATCCCCACGCATTCTTCTAAATTCCAGCGAGCACAGGCCCAAAGCTACCAAACGCTCCTCATATGTTAACCTCTTCATTCCTGGAATCATCCTCGTGAACCTTCTCTGGACTCTCTCCAATGAGTACACATCCTTTCTGAGATATGGCGCCCAAAACTGTTGACAATACTCCAAGTGTGGCCTCACTAGTGTCTTATAAAGGCTCAGCATTAACTCCTTGTTTTTATATACTACTCCCCCTGAAATGAATGCCAACATCGGATTTGCCTTCTTAACCACAGACTCAACTTGTAAATTAACCTTCTGGGAGTCTTGCACAAGGATTCCCAAGTCCCTCTGCACCTCTGATGTTTGAATTATCTCCCTATTTAGATAACAGTCTGCACTGTTGTTCATTTTACCAAAATGCATAAATATACATTTCCCAACACTGTATTCCATCTGCCACTTTTTTGTCCATTCTTCCAGTTTGTCTAAGCCCTGCTGCAATTGCATTGCTTCCTCAGACTACCTACCCCTCCACCGATCTTTGTATCATCCGCAAACTTTGCCACAAAGCCAGCAATTCCATTATCTAAATCATTGACAAACAATGACAGAAGTAGCAGGCCCATTACTGAACCCTGAGGAAGACCTCTAGTCATTGACAGCCAACCAGAAAAGGCCCCCTTTATTCCCATTCACTGCCTCCTGCCTGTCAGCCATTCTGTTAGCCATGCCAGTATATTTCCTGTGATATCATAGGATTTTATCCTGTTAAGTAGCCTCATGTGAGGCACTTTATCAAATGCCTTCTGAAAGTCTAAGTAAATGACATCCACTGCCTCTCCTTTGTCCATCCTGCTTATTATTTCCTCAAAGAATTCCAATAGATCTGTCAGGCAAGATTTCCCTTACAAAAACCATGCTGACTTTGACTTATTTTGTCATTAGTCTCCAAGTACTCTGAAACCTCCTCATTAACAAGGGATTCCAACACTTTCCCAGCCACTGAGGTTAAGATAACTGGCCCTTAATTTCCTCTCTTTGTCTTCCTCCCTTCTTAAAGAGTGGAGTGACATTTGCAATTTTCCAGTACTCCGGAACCATGTCAGAATCAAGTGATTCTTGAAAGATCATGGCCAATGTTGCCTCATGAGTGCTAGGGTTCAGGATGTCCACGAACATTTGCAGAATATTCTTGAAGGGGAGGGTGAGCAGCTGGAGGTCGTGGTACATGTTGGTACCATTGACATGGGCAGGAGAAGGGTAGAGGTCCTGTACAGTAAGTTTAGGGAGTTAGGAACGAGGCTGAAGAGTAGGTCCTCCAAGGTGGTAACCTCCGGATTGCTCCCGGTGTCAGAGGCTGGGGAAAGTCAGAACAGGAAGATAGCACAGATGAATGAGTGGCTGAGGAGATGGTGCAGGGGACAGGGTTTCAAGTTCTTGGATCATTTGAACCTTTTCTAGAGAAGGATTGACCTGTACAAGTGGGACATCTTGCGCTTGAACTGGAGGGGAACCAATATCCTGAAAGAAGGGTTTGCTAATCCTATCGGGAAGGGTTTAAACTAGATCTGAAGTGGGGTGGGAACCTAAGTAAAGAGGCAGAGGATGGGGTGGTTGGCGCACAAGTAGAGACAGCTTGTAGGGAGTTTGTGAGGAGGGATATGCAGTTGATAAAGCAAAGATGCCAGATGGTTTGAGATATGTCTATTTTAATGCAAGGAGTATCATAAACAAGGCGGATAAACTTAGAGCGTGGATCAATACGTGGAACCATGATGTTGTGGCCGTTACACAGGCTTGGATGTCTCAGGGGTAGGAATGGCTTCTGCATGTTATGGGCTTTAGATGTTTCAAAAGGACGGGGAGGGAGGCAAAAGAGATGGCATAGTGGCATTGCTAAACAGGGATAGTATCATGGCTGCAGAAAAAGAGGAAGTCATGGAGGGATTGTCTACTGAGTCATTGTAGGTGAAAGTCAGAACAGGAAGGGACAATATCTCTATTGGGAGTTTTTTATAGAACACCCAATAGTAACAGAGACATCAAGGAGCATGTAGGGAGGCAGATTCTGGAATGGTACAATAATAATAGGGTCGTTGTGATGGGTGATTTTAACTTTCCTAATATTGACTGCATCTCCTAAGAGCAAGGGGCTTAGATGGGGTGGAGTTTGTTAGGTGTGTTCTGGAAGGTTTCCTGACACAATATATAGATAAGCCAACTAGAGGAGAAGCTGTACTTGATCTGGTATTGGGAAATGAACCTGGTCAGGTGTCAGATCTCTCGGTGGGAGAGCAGTTTGGAGATAGTGACCACAGCTCTGTCTCCTTTACCATGGTGCTGGAGAGGGATAGGAGCAGACAATTTGGGAAAACATTTAATAGGGGTAGGAGGAAATATGATGCTATTAGACAGGAACTTGGGAGTAGATGTTCTCAGGGAAATGCACGGCAGAAATGTGGGAAATGTTCAGGGAACATTTGCATGGCATTCTGCATGGGTATGTTCCATTGGGGCAGGGAAAGGATGGTAGGGTAAAAGAACCATGGTGTACAAAGGATGTAGAAAATTTAGTTAAGAAGAAGAGAAAATCTCATGAAAGTTCAAGAAACTAGGTACTGTTAGAGCTCTAGAAAATTACAGGGGTACCAGGAAGGAGCTCAGGAATGAAATTAGGAGAGGTAGAAGGGGCCGTGAGCAGGCCTTGGTGGGTAGGATTAAGGAAAACCCCAAAGCATTCTCCATGAAGAGCAAGAGGATGAGCCATGTGAGAATAGGACCAATCTAGTGCAACAGTGGGAACAAGTGCATGGAGCCGGAGGAGGTAGTGGAGATACTTAATGAATACTTTCCTTCCGTATTCACCAGTAAGAAGGACCTTGGCAATTGTGAGGGTGTCTTACAGTGGACTGAAATGCTTGGGTGTATAGACATTAAGAAAGAGGATGTGCTGGAACTGTTGAAATGTATTAAGTTAGATAAGTCTCCTGGACTAGATGAGATGTACCCCAGGCTGCTGTGGGAGGCGAGGGAGGAGATTGCTGAGCCTCTGGCGATGATTTTTGCATCATCAATAGGGATGGGAGAAGTACCAGAGGATTGAAAAATTGCAAATGTTGTTCCCTTGTTCAAGAAAGGGAGTAGAGATAACCCAGGAAATTATATAGACCACTGAGTCTTACCTCAGTGGAGGGCAAGTTGTTGAAGAAGATCCTAAGAGGCAGGATTTATGAACATTTGGAGAGACATAATCTGATTAGGGATAGTCAGAATGACTTTGTCAAGGGTATGTCGTGCCTTACAAGCCTAAGTGAATTCTTTGAGGATGTAACAAAACACATTGATGAAGGTAGAGCAGTGGATGTAGTGTGTATGGATTTCAGTAAGGCATTTGATAAGGTTCCCCATGCATGGCTCATTCAGAAAGTAATGAGGCATGGGATCCAAGGAGACCTTGCTTTGTGGATCCAGAACTGGCTTGCTCACAGAAGGGAAAAGGGTGGTTGTAGATGGTTCGTATTCTGTTTGGAGGGACGGTGACCAGTGGAGTTCTGCAGGCATCTGTTCTGGGACCCTTCCTCTTTGTGATTTTTATAAATGGACTGGATGAGGAAGTAGAAGGGTGGGTTAGTAAGTTTGCTGATGACACAAAAGTTGGGGGTGTTTTGGATAGTCTGAAGGGACGTCAATAGGATGCAGAAATGGGCTGAGAAGTGGCAGCTGGAATTCAACCCAGATAAGTGTGAAGTGATTCATTTCAGTAGCTCAAATTTGAAGACAGAATATAATACTAATGGTAAGACTCTTTACAGTGTGGAGAATCAGCGAGATCTTGGGGTCTATGTCCATGGGACACTCAAAGCTGCTGTGCAGGTTCACAGTGTTGTTAAGGAGGCGTATTGTGTAATGGCCTTTATCAAATGTGGGGTTGAGCTCAAGAGCCATGAGGTAATGTTAAACCTATATAAGACCTTGGTTAGACCTCACTTGGAGTACTGTGCTCACTACAGGAAGGATGTGGATATTATAGAGAGAGTGCAGAGGAGATTTACAAGGATGTTGCCTGGATTGGGGACCATGCCTTATGAGAATAGATTGAGTGAACTCGGCCTTTTCTCTTTGGAGTGACAGAGGATGAGAGGTGACCTGATAGAGGTGAGAGGCATTGATCGTGTGGATAGTCAGAGACTTTTTCCCAGGGCTGAAATGGCTAACCTGAGGGGGCATAGTTTTAAGGTGCCTGGAAACAGGTACCGAGGGGATGCAAGGGGTAAGTTTTTCACACAGATGGAATGCACTGCTACGGATACAATGGGGTCTTTTAAGAGACTCTTAGATAGGCACATGGAGCTTAGAAAAATAGAGGGCTATGCAGTAGGGAAATTCTAGGAAGTTTCTGGAGCAGGTTACGTGGTTGGCACAACATTGCGGGCTGCGGGGCTGTAATGAGCTGTAGATTTCTATGTTCTATGTTCTATATTCAAAGCATCTGTTATCTCTTCAGCAACCTCTCTCTGGACTATGGGATGTTGTCCATCTGGTCCAGGTGTCTTATCCACCTTAAGACCTCTCAGTTTGCCTGGCACTTTTTCCTTTGTAATAGCAATGGCACTCACTCTCTGCTCCCTGACTCTTACAGACCTCTGGCACTCTGCTGGTGTCTTCCATAGTAAAGATTGATTATACTTATTAAGTTCATCTGCCATTTCTTTGTCCCCCATTACTACCTCACCAGAATCATTTTCCAGTGGTCCAATATCCACTCTCACCTCCCTTTTACTCTTTATATAACTGAAAAACTTTTAGTATCTTGCTTTATGTTATTGGCTAGTCTGCCCTCATATTTCATCTTTTCCATTCTCATTGCTTTTTTCGTTTCCTTTTGTTGGATTTTAAAAGCTTCCCAATCATCCAACTTCCCACTCACTTTTGCTACCTTATATGCTCTTTCCTTGGCTCCTATGCAGTGCTTAACTTCCCTTGTCAACCACGGTTGCCTACTCTTGCCATTTGAGAACAACTTCTTCTGTGGGACTTAACTATATAAACCCAATAGTATGAATGGCAGCGATGCTTCACTACCAGATGAACTCAATGCCTTCTATGTATGCTTTGAAAGGGAGAGCACAACTTCAGCTGTGAAGACCCCTGCTGCACCTGATGACCCTGTGATCTCCATCTCAGAGGCTGATGTTAGACTGTCTTTAAAGAGAGTGAACCCTCACAAGGTGGAAGGTCCTGATGGAGTACCTGGTAAGGCTCCGAAAACCTGTGCCAACCAACTAGCAGGAGTATTCAAGGATACTTTCAACCTCTCACTGATACAGGCGGAAGTTCCCACTTGCTTTGAAAAGGCAACAATTATACTAGTGCCAAAGAAGAATAATATGAGCTGCCTTAATGACTATCGCTCAATAGCAGTCACATCGACAGTGATGAAATGCTTTGAGAGGTTGGTCATGACTAGACTGCCTCAGCAAGAACCTGAATCCATTGCAATTTGCCTATCGCCACAACAGGTCAACGGCAGACTCAATCTCAATGGCTCTTCACATGGCTTTAGACCACCTGGACAACACAAACACCTACATCAGGATGCTGTTCATCGACTATACATCATTCCCACAATCCTGATTGAGAACTTGCAGAACCAGGACCGCTGTACCTCCCTCTGCAATTGGATCCTCGACTTCCTAACCGAAGACCACAATCTGTACGGATTGGTGATAACATATCCTCCTCGCTGACAATCAACACTGGCGCACCTCGGGTGTGTGCTTAGCCCACTGCTCTACTCTCTGTATACACATGACTGTGTGGCTAGGCATAGCTCAAATACCATCTATAAATTTGTTAATGATACAACCATTGTTGGTAGAATCTCAGGTGGTGACGAGAGGGCGTACAGGAGCAACATTTGCCAACTGCAGCTCCTATCAAACTGCGTTAGGGAACTGGAGCGGGAGCTGGATGACCTCCGGATCATTCGGGAGAATGAGGAGTTTATAGATAGTAGCTACAGGGAGGCAGTTACGCCAAAGGAGCACTGCACAGGTAATTAGGTTACCGTCAGGGAAGGGGGAAGGGCAGGCAGAGCAGGGCTGCCCTGTGGCCATTCCCCTCAACAACAAGTATACCGATTTGGATACTATTGGGGGGATGGCTTACCTGGGACAAGCTGCGGAAGCCGGATCTTTGACATTGAGTCTGGCTCTGCAGTGCAGAAGGGAGGGAGGAAGAAGAGGAGAGTGGTAGTGATAGGGAACTCAAAAATTAGAGGTACAGACGGGAGGTTCTGTGGTCGTGACAGAGACTCCCGGATGGTTTGTTGCCTCCCGGGTGCCAGGGTCAGGGATCTCTCTGATCGCGTGCACAGCATTCTGAAATGGGAGGGTGAGCAGCCAGATGTCATGGTACACATCGGTACCAGTGATGTAGGAAGAAAGAGTGAGGAGGTCCTGAAGAGTGAGTATAGAGAGTATGGTAGGAAGTTAAAAAGCAGGACCTTGAGATTGGTAATCTCAGGATTGCTACCTGTGCCACGTGCCAGTGAGGGTAAGAATAGGATGCTCTGGAGGATGAACACGTGGCTGAGGAACTGGTGTAGGGAACAGGGTTTCAGATTTCAGGATCATTGGGATCTCTTCTGGGGCAGGTGGGACCTGTACAAGAGAGACGGGTTACACCTGAACTACAGAGGGACCAATATCCTTGCAGGGAGGTTTGTTAGTGTTATGGGGAGGGGGGGGGGTTTAAACTAGATTTGCAGGGGGATGGGAACCGGAGTGCCAGAGTGGATAGTGGAGCGGGGGTGAAAATCAATGATGTTAAAGGTTCGTGCAAAGTCACAAATAGCAGGGTTGTGTGTGGTGGTAATAATCTTCTGAGGTGTGTCTATTTCAATGTGAGGAGAATTGTGGGGAAGGCTGACGAGCTGAGGGCGTAGATTGACACATGGTATTATGACATTGTAGCCATGAGTGAAACTTGGCTACAGGAGGGGAAGGACTGGCAGCTTAATGTTCCAGGGTTCCAATGTTTCAGACGTGATAGAGGCAGATGGATGAAGGGTGGGGGGGGGGGGGGTGGCACTGCTAGTCAGGGAAAATGTTACAGCAGTGCTCAGGCAGGACAGATTAGAGGGCTTGTCTTCCGAGGACATATGGGTGGAGCTGAGAAACAGGAAAGGTATGACCACATTAATGGGGTTGTATTATAGACCACCCATTAGTCAGTGAGAATTGGAGGTGCAAATCTGCAGAGAGATAGCAGACAACTGCAGGAAACATAAAGTTATGATTGTAGGGGATTTTAATTTTCCACATATTGATTGGGACGCTGATGCACCATCAATAACTCTCGGAGATGTGAGTCAAGGTAGGCTTTTATTGGCTGGAAGGAAGCACCGTCAGTAGCAAGAGACCACCACACAACGTCCTGGAGACTGAGGGAGGAGCAGAGCCTCCAATCACCTTTATACCGGGGTCTGTGGGAGGAGCCACAGGAGCAGTCAGCGGGGGGGGAGCGTGTCCAGACAGGTATATGTAGTTCACCCCATTCAGCCCCCCTTTGTTTTAAAAGAGAGTCCCCATGGGGCAAAGTTTCTTACAAGTATATTTACAGGTTAAGTCTATCAGGTGGTCGAATCTGTCGCTGCGATCTACGTAGCACCGGTGGTGATTGCACCAGAGACGGTGGTTGTGCTGGTTCCGGCCTAACTGGAGGTGTCAGCCCACTAGGCGTCAGTGATCCCTCATGCGTGTGCGAGGCACCCGGTATGGGAGTGTCGTGAGGGGTCTGTGTAGGGCTCGGTGTGCGCGGTGTCACCTCGGGTACAGGGTTCATAGTTACCGTGGAGTGTTTGGGGTAGTGGTCTGCTGCTCCTGCGGGGGCCAGGTCGCGGACGGAGACCGTGTCCTCCCGCCCATCAGGTAAGACCACGGAGGCATACTGGGGATTCGCATGTAGAAGGTGAACCCTCTCGACCAGCGGGGAGTATTTATTGCTCCTCGCATGTTTCCGGAGCAGCACTGGCCCTGGGGATGTCAGCCAAGCTGGTAGGGTGGTCCCAGTGGCAGACTTCCTGGGAAAAGAAAAGAGGCGCTCATGAGGGGTGGCATTGGTGGACGTACATAACAGGGAGCGGATGGAGTGGAGTGCCTCGGGGAGGACCTCCTGCCATCGAGAGACCGGCAACCCTTTTGACTTAAGGGCTAAAAGTGTGGCCATCCACACTGTGGCATTCTCCCTCTCCACCTGTCCATTTCCCCGGGGATTATAACTCGTGGCCCTACTAGTAGCAATGCCCCTAGCCAGCAGGTAGGGGCGCAGCTCGTCACTCATAAAGGAGGACCCTCTATCACTGTGGATATAGCAGGGATATCCGAACAGTGTGAAGAGCTGGCGCAGGGCTTTTATGACGGACGTGGCAGTGGTGTCGGGGCAGGGGATGGCAAAGGGGAACCGCGAGTACTCGTCGATAATGTTGAGAAAGTAGACATTGCGGTCTGTGGAGGGAAGGGGGCCCTTAAAGTCAACACTCAGTCGCTCAAAGGGGCGGGTGGCCTTGATAAGATGTGCCTTTTCAGGACGGTAGAAGTGCGGTTTGCACTCAGCGCAGACTTGGCAGTCCCTGGTCATCGTCCTGATCTCCTCGAGGGAGTAAGGCAGATTCCGGGCTTTCACGAAATGGTAAAGTCGGGTGACCCTCGGGTGGCAAAGATCTGCATGGAGGGCGTATAGCTGGTCGAGCTGCGTGCTGGCACATGCTCCCCGGGATAGGGCATCAGGGGGCTCATTGAGCCTTCCAGGCCGGTACAGGATGTCATAGTTGTAGGTGGAGAGTTCCATTCTTCACCGCAAAATTTTATTATTTTTGATTTTGCCCCGCTGTTTGTTGCTGAACATGAATGCAACTGAGCGCTGGTCGGTCAGCAAGGTGAACCTTTTGCCGGTGAGATAGTGCCTCCAGTGCCTAATAGCTTCCACTAAGGCCTGGGCTTCTTTCTCCCCCGAGGAGTGCCGAATTTCAGGGCCTTGAAGGGTACGAGAGAAGAATGCTACCGGCCGTCCTGCCTGATTGAGGGTAGCAGCCAGCGCGAAGTCGGAGGCGTCACTCTCTACTTGGAAGGGAATGGTCTCGTCCACCGCATGCATCGTTGCTTCAGCAATGTCCCCTTTAATGCAGCTGAAGGCCGCGTGGGCCTCAGCAGAGAGGGGAAATGCGGTGGACTTGACCAGGGGGCGGGCCTTGTCTGCATGGTGAGGGACCCATTGGGCGTAATAGGAAAAGAAGCCCAGGCACCGTTTGAGGGCTCTGAGGGTGGTGGGAAGAGGGAGTTCTAACATACGGTCGGGATCAGGGCCAATGACCCCATTTTCCATGACATACCCAAGGATAGCGAGTCGGGTGGTTCCAAACACACACTTGTCCCTGTTATAAGTAAGGTTCAGAGCTTTGGCCACTTGGAAAAATCATTGGAGGTTAGTGTCGTGATCCTGCCAGTCGTGACCGCAGATGGTGATGTTATCCAGATATGGGAAATGTGGCCTTCAGTTGGCACTGGTCCACCATCCGGTCCATCTCCCTCTGGAAGACAGAGACACCATTCGTGACACCAAAGGGGATGCGCAGGAAGTGATAGAGCCTGCCACCCGCCTCGAAAGTGGTGTAGGGGCAGTCCCCTGGGCAGATGGGGAGCTGATGGTAAGTGGATTTCAGATCTATGGTCGAGTACACCTTGTACTGAGCTATCTGGTTGACCATATCCACGATGCGGGGTAGGGGGTACGCGTCAAGCTGCGTGAACCTATTGATGGTCTGGCTATAGTCCACGACCATCCTATTTTTCTGCCCGGTCCGAACAACAACCACCTGGGCCCTCCAAGGACTTGTGCTTGGCTCAATGATCCCCTCCCTGAGCAGCCGCTGCACCTCTGACTGAATGAAGGCCCTGTCCCCCGCGCTGTACCTCCTGCTTTTAGTTGCCACAGGTTTACAGTCGGCGAACAGCGGTGGGGGAGGGATCTTGAGGATGAAGAGGCTGCAAGTGGTGTCAGTAGCGCAGCTGTCGGCATGGTGCTGGGTGGGATGTGTGGGTCGGTGTGTGTGTGTGGTCAGTAGCAGGGTATATGACGAAGTCCCACAAAACTGAGGATTCCTGACAGTGAGTGGTGGGAAAGGCCCATCATATGCCATAGTCACACTTTTTAGGTGGCTCTGGAAGTCCAGCCCCAGCGCAAAGTCCCGATATTCTGTGCCCTGCACCACCAATGTCACTACACAACCCCCCGGATGTCACCTGACCTCTGCGATTGGATTTACAGCTTCCTGACCAACAGAAGTCAGCAGGTAAGGATGGGACAGGTCACCTCGGATATTCGAATCACCAACACCGGCGCCCCCCAGGGGTGTGTCCTCTCTCCACTGCTGTTCTCCCTCTACACCAATGACTGCCCCTCCTCCAACCCCTATGTGAAGCTTTTGAAGTTTGCAGACGACACTACCATCACCGGACTCATCCAGAATAGTGATGAGTCTGCATATCGACAGCAGGTGGACCAACTGGCGCTCTGGTGCAGTCGGAACAATCTGGAGCTGAACACGCTCAAGACAAAGGAGATGATAGTGGATTTCAGGAGACATCCCTCCGCTATGTCTCCCCTCACAGTCCTCAGCAGCCCTGTGTCCACCGTGGAGAACTTCAGGTTCCTGGGAACCACCATCTCTCAGGATCTGAAGTGGGAGCAGAACATCAGCTCCATCCTGAAGAAGGCCCAGCAGCGGATGTATTTCCTGCGGCTCTTGAGGAAATACGGTCTGCCTCAGGAATTGCTGCTGCATTTCTACACTGCAGTCATTGAGTCTGTCCTGTGCACCTCCATCATTGTGTGGTTTGGAGCCGCCACCAAGCAGGATAGAACCAGACTACAGCGCACAGTGAGGACTGCCGAGAGCATTATTGGAGCCTCCCTGCCCTCTATTGTGGACCTGTACTCTTCCAGGTTGAAGAAGAGGGCGGGGAACATCATAAAGGACTCCTCCCATCCTGCGCACGGACTGTTTGATCTGCTTCCATCTGGTAGGCGCTTCAGATCCCTCCAGACTAAGACTAATAGGCACTGGAGAAGTTTTTTCCCTACTGCGGTCACTTTGCTGAACAGTTAACTGCCGGTTAACTGTCGGCTAACTATTACTTGGATTGCACTACCTGTATGTATAATCTATATTTTCATTTATATTTATCATTATTATTGTTATGAGCAGAGAGACAACATCTGCCGGAAGTAAATTCCTTGTATGTGCATAGGTACTTGGCGATTAAAGTCTGATTCTGATTCTGATTCTGATTCTGAATGCGACCCAGAAGCCATGGTGACCCTCTGGCTTACCGGCCGTGTCACGAGTCCGCAGCGTTGCACCGTATCCGGGTGAATAAAACTCTCAGTGCTGCCCGTGTCAAACAGGCAGCTAGTCCTGTGTCCCTCCACCAGGATGTCCATCATTGACCTTGCAAGCTGGAGTGGGGCGCTTTGATCGAGGGTTACGGAGGCCAGAGTGGAATCGCCGTCTTGGTGCCCGGTAAGCACCCGTGGGTTGGAGGCGGGGCGAGGCAGCGCTGACAAAGATGGCCGCCCCCATGCCTCGCACGAGGTGGGCAGGCAAGATGACGGCCACCAAGATGGCGACCCCCATGCCTCACATGAGGCGGGCAGGCAAGATGGTGGCGACCAAGATGGCGACACCCATGCCTCGCACGCGGCGCTGCTCGACCCCGCTCGTGGTTTAGACTTACAGACCTTGGCGAAATGGCCCTTCTTTCCGCAGCTGGAGCAGGTAGCTTCTCGGGCCGGGCAGCGTTTTCGGGGGTGCTTTTCGAGTCCACAGAAGTAACACTGCGCGGACTTGCGACTAGCAGCAGCTGTGGTCGATTGCGGGGAGTGTATGGACTCGCGACTGGCAGCAGCCGAGGTCGATTTGCCGGCGAGTGGCAGGGTCTGCGGCATCCAGGGGGCCGGCGGGAGATCGTGCGGCTGGACAGCGTCAACGTTGTGCAGAGCGGCCTCCAGCGTGTCGGCCAGCTCGATCGCCGAGCGTAAGGTAAGATCGGCGTTTTCCAGCAGCTGTTAAAGGTCTAGACAGGTTAGAGTTTATAAAATGTGTTCAGGAAAGCTTTATAAATTAATATATAGAGGTAGTGACTAGAGAGGATACAATATTAGATGTCCTATTAGGAAACGAGTTTGGACAGGTGACGGAAGTGTGTGTGGAACACTTTGGTTCCAGTGATCATAACACCATTAGTTTCAACTTGATCCTGAACAAAGATAGATCTGGTCCTTGGGTTGGGGTTCTAAACTAGAAAAAGGCCAAATTTGAAGAAACGAGAAAGGATCTAAAACGCGTGGATTAGGACAGGTTGTTCTCTGGCAAGGATATCGTTGGTAACTGGGAGGCCTTCAAAGGAGTAATTTTGAGAGTGCAGAGTTTGTATGTTCCTGTCAGGATTAAAGGCAAAGTGAATAAGGATGAGGAACCTTGGTTCTCGAAGGATATTGGAACTCTGATAAAGAAGAAGAGAGAGATGTATGACATGTATAGGAAACAGGGAGCAAATAAGGTACTTAAGGAGTATAAAAAGTGCAAAAAAAACTTAAGAAATAAATCAGGAGGGCTAAAAGAAGACACGAGGTAGGTTTGGCAGTCAAGGAGAAAGATAATCCTAAGAGCTTCTACAGGTATATTAAGAGCAAAAGGATAGCAAGATATAAAATTGGTCCTCTTGAAGATCAGAGTGGTCGGCTATGTATGGAACCAAAAGCTCATGTTGTTCCATTGTTTAAAAAAGGCTCTAAAAGTAATCCAGGAAATTATAGGCCAGTAAGTTTGACGTTGGTAATAGGTAAATTATTGGAAGGAGTACTAAGAGATAGGATCTACAAGTATTTAGATAGACAGGGACTTATTAGAGAGAGTCAACATGGCTTTGTGCGTGGTAGGTCATGTTTAACAAATCTATTAGAGCTTACAAGGAAAGTGGATGAAGGGAAGGCAGTGGATGTTGTATACATGGACTTCAGTAAGGCCTTTGACAAGGTCCCACATGGGAGGTTAGTTAGGAAGATTCAGTCGCTAGGTATACATGGTGAGGTAGTAAATTGGATTAGACATTGGCTCAAAGGGAGAATTCAGAGAGTGGTAGTGGAGAAATGCTTCTCTGAGTGGAGGCCAGTGACTAGTGGTGTGCCACAGGGATCAGTGCTGGGTTCATTGTTATTTGTCATCTATATCAATGATCTGGATGATAATGTGGTAAACTGGATCAGCAACTTTGCTGATGATACAAAGATTGGAGGTGTAGTGTATAGTGAGGAAGGTTTTCAAAGCTTGCAGAGGGATTTGGACCAGTTGGAGAAATGGGCTGAAAAATAGCAGATGGAGTTTAATACAGACAAGTGTGAGATATTGCACTTTGGAAGGAAAAACCAAGGTAGAACATACAAGGTAAATGGTGGGGCACTGAGGTGTGCAGTAGAACAGAGGGTTCTTGGAATACAGATACAAAATTCCCTAAAAGTGGCATCACAGGTAGATAGGGTAGTAAAGAGAGCTTTTGGTACATTGGCCTTTATAAATCAAAGTACTGAGTATAAGAGTTGGAATGTTATGGTGAGGTTGTATAAGGCATTGGTGAGGCCGAATTTGGAGTATTGTGTGCAGTTTTGGTCACCGAATTACAGGAAGGATATTAATAAGGTTGAAAGAGTGCAGGGAAGGTTTACAAGGATGTTGCCGGGACTTGAGAAACTGAGTTACAGAGAAAGGTTGGATAGGTTAGGACTTTATTCCCTGGAGCCTAGAAGAATGAGGGGAGATTTGATAGAGGTATATAAAATTATGATGGGTCTAGATTGAGTGAATGCAAGCAGGCTTTTTACACTGAGGTTAGGAGAGAAAAAAACCAGAGCACATGGGTTAAGGGTGAAGGGGGAAAAGTTTAAAGGGAACATCAAGGGGAATGAGCTGTCAGATGAAGTGGTAAATGCGGGCTCACTTTTAACATTTAAGAAAAGCTTGGACAGGTACATGGATGAGAGGTGTATGGAGGGATATGGTCCAGGTGCAGGTCTGCCTACTGGGACTAGGCAGAAAAATGGTTCGGCACAGTCAAGAAGGGCCAAAAGGCCTGTTTCTGTGCTGTAATGTTCTAACCAGTGGAATGGTGCTGCAGCAACAACCTGGCACTCAACATCAGTAAAAGGAAAGAGCTGACTGTGGACTTCAGGAAGGGTAAGACTAAGGAACACATCAAAGAGGGATCAGAAGTGGAGAGAGTGAGCAGTTTCAAGTTCCTGGGCATCAAGATCTCTGAGGATCTAATCTGGACCCAACATATCGATGTAGTCATAAAGAAGGCAAGACAGCGGCTATACTTTATTAGGAGTTTGAAGAGATTTGGTATATCAACAAAAACACTCAAAAACTTCTATAGAAGAGCATCTGACAGACTGCATCACTGTCTGGTATTGGGGGGCGGGGGGAAGCTACTGCACAGGACCAAAAGAAGCTGCAGAGGGTTGTAAATTTAGTCGGCTCCATCTTGGGTACTAGCCTACAAAGTACCCAGGACATCTTCAGGGAGCGGTGTCTCAGAAAGGCAGCATCCATTATTAAGGACCTCCAGCACCCAGGGCATGCCCTTTTCTCACTGTTACCATCAGGCAGGAGATACAGAAGCCTGAAGACACACACTCAGAGATTCAGGAACAGCTTCTTCCCCTCTGCCATCCGATTCCTAAATGGACATTGAACCCTTGAATACTACCTCACTTTTTAAATATATATTATTTCTGTTTTTGCACAATTCTTAATCTATTCAATATATATATGACGGTGGTCAGCAGCACAGGAGCGCCGCAGGGAACCGTACTCTCTCCGGTCCTGTTCACCCTGTACACATCAGACTTCCAATATAACTCGGAGTCCTGCCATGTGCAGAAGTTCGCTGATGACACGGCCATAGTGGGGTGTGTCAGGAATGGACAGGAGGAGGAGTATAGGAAACTGATACAGGACTTTGTGATATGGTGCAACTCAAACTACCTGCGTCTCAATATCACCAAGACCAAGGAGATGGTGGTGGACTTTAGGAGATCTAGGCCTCATATGGAGCCAGTGATCATTAATGGAGAATGTGTGAAGCAGGTTAAGACCTACAAGTATCTGGGAGTACAGTTAGACGAGAAGCTAGACTGGACTGCCAACACAGATGCCTTGTGCAGGAAGGCACAGAGTCGACTGTACTTCCTAAGAAGGTTGGCGTCATTCAATGTCTGTAGTGAGATGCTGAAGATGTTCTATAGGTCAGTTGTGGAGAGTGCCCTCTTCTTTGTGGTGGCGTGTTGGGGAGGAAGCATTAAGAAGAGGGACGCCTCACGTCTTAATAAGCTGGTAAGGAAGGCGGGCTCTGTCGTGGGCAAAGTACTGGAGAGTTTAACATCGGTAGCTGAGCGAAGGGCGCTGAGTAGGCTACGGTCAATTATGGATAACTCTGAACATCCTCTACATAGCACCATCCAGAGACAGAGAAGCAGTTTCAGTGACAGGTTACTATCGATGCAATGCTCCTCAGACAGGATGAAGAGGTCAATACTCCCCAATGCCATTAGGCTTTATAATTCTACCGCCAGGACTTAAGAACTTTTTAAAAGCTATTATTAATGCTTTTTGAGATAGTGATTTAGATGCATATCATATTTTTTTACTGAGTTAAGTATTGTATGTAATTAGTTTTGCTACAACAAGTGTATGGGACATTGGAAAAAAGTTGAATTTCCCCATGGGGATGAATAAAGTATCTATCTATCTATCTATCTATACGTATACCGTAATTTATTTATTTCTTATGTTTTTCCCTTGTAGATTATATATTGCATTGAACTGCTGCTGTTGACAAATTTCACAACACATGCTGGTGATAATAAACCTGATTCTGATTCTGATTCGGATTTTGATTCCGATCTATCTTGCACCCTGTGAATTATTCCGAGAAACTTCAGCCATCTCTGCTTTGCCGTCATCCGCACCAGTATCCTCCTCCAATCCACCTGGGCAAGCTCCTCTCTCACGCCTCTGTAATTCCCTTTATTCCATTGCGATACTGATACATCTGACTTATGCTTCTCCCTCTCAAACTGCATTATGAATTCAATCACATTATGATCACTGCCTCCTAAGAGGAGGGACACTTAAACCTGTGCTCTCTAGTTTTAGACTCCCTGCCTTGGGGAAAAAGAGAATCTGAATATCTATTTTACCTATGTTTTCATAATTTTATAAATCTCTTAAGATCACCCCTCAGCCTCCTACATTCTAGTGAGAATCCATTCTCTCCTTCCAACTACATCCCACCATTCCAAGCAACATGCTGGTGAATCTCTTCTGCACTCTCTCGTTGCTATCACATCCTTCCTGTGGTGTGGTGACCAGACCCGTACTCAATACTCCAAGCACAGTCTAACCAATGTTTTGTGAAACTGCAACATGACATTCCAACTCTTAATCTTACAAGTATTACGTTGGTCTACAAAAGCAAGCATATCAAATATCAATTTTACTTCCCTTCAGGGACTATGGACTTGCACCCAAGGTATCTCTCTGCATCAATGCTCTTAAGGTTGTGGTTGTAAAACTCCTGAATGGACCTCTTCTATGTTATAAATAAACTCTTGATCTCTCAATCTACATTGTTATGGTCTTTGCTCTGCATTTTCTCAGTAACGTATATTCTGTATTCTGTTATTGATTTTCCTTTTGTGCTACCCTTATGTACTTACGTCTAGATGGCATGCAAAACTGTATCCACACACACAAAATACGGGAGGAACTCAGCTGGCCAGGCAGCGTCTATGAAGAGGAATACACTGTTGGCATTTCAGTTTGAGATCCTTCATCGGGGATTTTCACTGTAACTTGGCACGTGTGGCATTTATAAACCAATTCCCAATTTACTCGTAGTCCTATCAGAATCTGACATCCCAGAGTGGATTACCTGATACTTGCCTTGATTAATTTCACCTGCCCAACTCTCTAATTGACACATCTCCCTGCTGTGTCCTTACGTAACCATTTTTTATCTCTGACTCCACCAGTTTTTGTGCTTTCCTAATCGCACACCCACATTCACATCCAAGTCATTTATACAAAGGTCCCAACACCCAGTCAAAAAGTAGTACCAATCCACCACTACCCTCTGACTCCTATCACCCAGTCAACCTTGGATCTATCTTGCAATTTTTACCTGCACAAACACACTATAGCAATGATGATCTCCAAACGACATGGTTTCAGTTAACATGAGGAAATCTGCAGATGCTGGAAATTCAAGCAACACACACAAAATGCTGGTGGAACGCAGCATCTATAGGAAGAAGTACAGTCGAAGTTTCGGGGCAAGACCCTTCGTCAGGACCTACTGAAAGAAAAGATAGTAAGAGATTTAAAATTCGGAGGGGGAAGGGAAGATCCGAAATGAAAGGAGAAGACAGAAGGGGGAGGGGTGAAGCTAAGAGCTGGAAAGGTGATTGGCAAAAGGGATACAAAGCTGGAGAAAGGAAAGGATCATGTGACGGGAGGCCTAGGGAGAAAGAAGGGGGGATGGGACCACCAGAGGGAGATGGAGAACAGGCAAGGAGTGATTGTGAGAGGGACAGAGAGAGAAAAGATTTTTTAAAAGGATAAATAAATAAATAAACAAACAAACAGATAGATAAATAAATAA
Source organism: Hemitrygon akajei (assembly GCF_048418815.1). NCBI lineage: Eukaryota > Metazoa > Chordata > Chondrichthyes > Myliobatiformes > Dasyatidae > Hemitrygon > Hemitrygon akajei. The sequence continues at coordinate 124,916,018 of NC_133128.1, read as the reverse complement.
ACAGATAAACAAACAAACAAACAAACAAACAAACAAACAAACAAACAAACAAATAAATAAATAAATAAATAAATAAGGGGTGGGTTAAGAAGGGGAGGAGGGGCATTAACCTAAGTTAGAGAAATCAGTGTTCATGCCATCAGGTTGGAGGCTACCCAGACAGTATATAAGGTGTTGTTCCTCCAACCCAAGTGTGGCTTCATCTTGACAGTAGAGGAGTCCATGGATAGACATATCAGAATGGGAATGGGACGTGGAATTAAAATGTGTGGCCACTGGGAGATCCTGCTTTCTCTGGCAGACAGAGCGTAGGTGCTCAGCGAAACGGTCTCCCAGTCTGCGTCGGGTCTCACCAATATATAGAAATTAAAATGTGTGGCCACTGGGAGAATAAAGATGTATGGCCAGATAGACCCATTGACTCAGCTTGCTCCTGCCCCACTGAACTCATTTCTGCATACCTCGACACTGTTTTATCCCCCCTTGTTCAATCTCTTCCCACCTATGTTCGTGACACTTCTCACGCTTTGAATTTTTTCAATGATATTAAGTTCCCTGGCCCCCACCGCCTTATTTTCACCATGGACATCCAGTCTTTATATACCTCCATCCCCCACCAAGATGGTCTCGAAGCTCTTCACTTCTTTTTGGACTCCAGACCTAACCAGTTCCTCTCTACCACCACTCTCCTCCATCTAGCAGAATTAGTTCTTACTCTCAATAATTTCTCCTTTGGCTCCTCCCACTTCCTCCAAACCAAAGGTGTAGCCATGGGCACCTGCATGGGTCCCAGTTATGCCTGCCTTTTTGTTGGCTTTGTGGAACAGTCCATGTTCCAAGTCTATACGGGTATCCATCCCCCTCTTTTCCTTCGCTACATCGACGACTGCATTGGCGCTGCCTCCTGCACGCATGCTGAGCTCGTTGAATTCATTAACTTTGCCTCCAACTTTCACCCTACCCTCAAATTTACCTGGTCCATTTCCGACACCTCCCTCCCCTTTCTTGATCTTTCTGTCTCCATTTATGGAGATGGCTTATCTACTGATATCTACTATAAGCCTACGGACTCTCACAGCTACCTGGACAATTGCTCTTCCCACCCTGTCTCTTGCAAAAAGGCTATCCCCTTCTCACAATTCCTCCATCTCCGCCGCATCTGCTCTCAGGATGAGGCTTTTCATTCCAGGATGAAGGAGATGTCTTCCTTTTTTTAAAAAGTGGGGCTTCCCTTCCTCCACCATCAACGCTGCTCTCAAACGCATCTCTCCCATTTCCGGCACATCTGCCCTCATCCCATCCACCCACCACCCCACTCGGGATAGGGTTCCCCTTGTCCTCACCTACCACCCCACCAGCCTCCAGGTCCAATGTATAATTCTCCGTAACTTCTGTCACCTCCAACGGGATCCCACCACCAAGCACATCTTTCCTTTCCCCATTTTTGCTTTCTGCAGGGGTCGCTCCCTACGCGACTCCCTTGTCCACTTGTTACCCCCCCCCCATCCCTTCCCACCGATCTCCCTCCTGGCACTTATCCTTGTAAACGGAACAAGTGCTACACCTGCCCTTACACTTCCTCCCTCACCACCATTCAGGGCCCCAGACGGTCCTTCCAGGTGAGGCGACACTTCACCTGTGAGTCAGCTGGTGTGATATACTGTGTCCGGTGTTCCCAGTGCGGCCTTTTATATATTGGTGAGACCCGACGCAGACTGGGAGACCGTTTCGCTGAACTCCTACGCTCGGTCCGCCAGAGAAAACAGGATCTCCTAGTGACCACACATTTTAATTCCATGTCCCATTCCCATTCTGATATGTCTATCCATGGCCTCCTCTACTGTCAAGATGAAGCCACACTCAGGCTGGAGGAACAACACCTTATATTCCATCTGGGTAGCCTCCAACCTGATGGCATGAACCCTCCCCTTCTTACCCCATCCCTTATTTATTTGTTTGTTTGTTTGTTTACTTTTCTTTTTTTCTTTTCTCTCTTTTTTCTCTCTCTGCCCCTCTCACAATCACTCCTTGTCTGTTCTCCATCTCCCTCTGGTGCTCCTCTCCCCCTTTCTTTCTCCCTAGGCCTCCTGTCCCATGATCCTTTCCCTTCTCCAGCTCTGTATCACTTTTGCCAATCACCTTTCCAGCTTTTAGCTTCATCCCTTCCCCTCCTGCCTTCCCCTATCATTTCGGATCACCCCTTCCCCTCCCACTTTCAAATCTCTTACTATCTCTTCTTTCAGTTAGTCCTGACGAAGGGTCTCGGCCCGAAACGTTGACTGTACTTCTTCCTATAGATGCTGCCTGGTCTGCTGCGTTCCACCAGCATTTTGTGTGTGTTGCTTGATTTCAATTAACACTGTCACACATTGACAGTGTGCAACAAGTTAGAATCACAACACTCGGGCAACTGAGCAGATTACTTAGAGAACAGGTCCTCATTTATACCTGGGTAGTCAGCCTTGGCACAGTTCCTCAGCAAAGGACTCTTCAATATTTATTTATCCATCTATCTATCTAACTGTCTATCTATCTATCCATCTATCTATCTATCTACCTGTCTGTCTATCTATCGATCTATCATCTATCTATCTATCTATCTATCTATCTATCTATCTATCTATCTATCCGTCTATAGACTGAGGCTGTCTACAAGAAGGGTCAGAGCTGTCTCTACTTCCCGCGGAGACTGAGGTCCTTTAACATCTGCAGGATGATGCTGAGGATGTTCTACGAGTCTGTGGTGGCCAGTGCTATCATGTTTGCTGTTGTGTGCTGGGGCAGCAGGCTGAGGGTAGCAGACACCAACAGAATCAACAAACTCATTTGTAAGGTCAGTGATGTTGTGGGGGTGGAACTGGACTCTCTGACGGTGGTGTCGGAAAAGAGGATGCTGTCCAAGTTGCATGCCATCTTGGACAATATCTCCCATCCACTCCATAATGTACTGGTTAGGCACAGGAGTACATTCAGCCAGAGACTCATTCCACCGAGATGTAACACTGAGCGTCATAGGAAGTCATTCCTGCCTGTGGCCATCAAACTTTACAACTCCTCCCTTGGAGTGTCAGACACCCTGAGCCAATAGGCTGGTCCTGGACTTATTTCCACTGGGCATGATTAACTTATTATTATTTAATTATGGTTTTATATTGCTATATTTCTACACTATCCTTGGTTGGTGCAGCTGTAACAAAACCCAGTTTCCCTCGGGATCAATAAAGTATGTCTGTCTGTCTGTCTATGTATCTACTGTATCTATCTATCCATCTATCCATCTATCCATCTATCTATCTATCTATCCATCTATTCATCTATCTATCTACCTTTTTATCTCTCTCCCACATGGCCACGAGGAGAGCATACAAACTCCTTACAGCTGACGCTGGAATTGAACTCTGGACTCTGGAACACCCCGATCTGTAATAGTGTCTCACTAACCGCTATGCTACCGTGGTGCCCTAGTCAGATTTTCTGTACATTTATGACTGGTAGCACACAGGGGTGTGACAGGAGGGTGCGGTGGGCTGGACCTGTGAGCTCACAGGGCAGAAAGAATGGTGAACACCAGAGAGGGGAGCCATACAGGGAGACCCCTGTAGAGTGAAAGGCGGAAGGCAGAGGGGTACACAGACAGAGAGAGAGAGCACCAGAGGAAGGGAAAGGGAGGGGAGGGAACAAAATCAGTGTGTGTTGGTCATTGGCTTATTATTACTGAGGTGCAGTGAAATGCTTTTTTTTGCATATTGTTCATACAGAGCGTTTCAGACACAGGAGTCCATGGAGGTAGTTACAAAAAAGCAGAAGATAGTGTTCCAGTTACTGAGAAAGGAAGTGCTGTGGACATTAAGGTGCAAAGGGCACGACGAGGAAGATGGAGAAACCAAGAGTTCACCTTTATTGTACAAAGGACTGCTGAAGCCTGGAGGTACCTGTTACTCAGGCTTTTGTATCTTCTGTCATGGAAAGGGCGAGAAGAGGGAATGTCCCAGGTGGAGGGAATGGAGTGCGAGGTGTTATGAGCGGTCTTAAGGCCACCTTTTCAAATATTCCAAGACAGTGACCCTGCCCTGTGCCAGGCATCACTGAGTAAATCTGGAGTGAACCCGAGGGTCTGTGGGACCCTGAACACAGGGCTCGTCCGACAGTCCATGTGTCTCTCAGCCTACATCACACTGGAGATGGGAGCACCCCTTTTCCCATTTACAAAAAAACATTTATTCCAACCTCTAGATTACCACAAAACAACAACAAAAAACTCACCAGAGATAACAACAATAACTAACGTAACTAAATTAAAATATTCCCATCCTCATCTGGGGTGCCAAGCGCTCTCAGAAGACCTCCGTGGTACCTGTGGACTCCACTTGTCCTTTCCTCAGAGCTGTCTGGGCATGGACATACCCCTGGAAAATTGCCAGCTTGTCAACTGCGGCAGAGCCCTTGGCTACCTGTCTCCAGGACCCGTGGATAACTCGGCCAACCCCAGGAGCAAGCTTACTAGAACATCCTCCTTCCTCCTCTCCGTATTGGATGACCAAATATTAAAAGGGTAGGGCCAAAATGCATCTAGAAGGCAAGGAGTAGCCCCCTAAGATATACGAAAAGAGGCTGCAGCCTCGCACACTCCATGTACTTGTGGTACACGGGCTCTTTCAGCCCGCAGGAGTGACAGGCAGCTGGGAGATCTGCAGCACCCACCACCCAGGTCCCCAATATACAAGGGAAGGTCTCCTGCACAAAGAGACTTCTAAGGGAACCCACGAATCCTCACTCCCAGGTAGAAAAACTGCCTGCCATGGCATGTCTGGACAGTGAACAAGGGCTAGGAAGTGGAAGCAGTAACACACATACATCCCTGAATACGTACACAACGCTGGAAAAACTCAGCAGGCCAGGCAGCATCCGTGAGAAAAGAGTAGCCAACGTTTCAGGCCGAGACCCTTCATCAGGAATGGGGGTGGGGGGAAGAGAGGGCCGAAGCCCAGTAATAGAGATAGGGGAGGGGGTAGGGCCTAGAGGCGTCAGGTGGAAAACCAATCAGAGGAAGGATAAAGGGGGGAGGGGGAGGGGATAAGCATGAAAGAACTGTAGAGATAAAGAAGCAGAAAGTTGAAAGGGGAGAGAGGCAGAGAGGGACCTGGATAGGGGAAGGGGGAGGGGGTGGGAATTACTGGAAATTGGAGAATTCAATGTTCATACCATACATCCCTCCTACCTGCATCTCGGAATGGGATTGAGGGTGTCAGTGAGAGACAGCTCGAGTTATATCTTGATGAAGGGTCTTGACCTGAAACGTCAACTGTTTATTCCCCTGACCTGCTGATTTCCTCCAGCATCTTGTGTGTGTTGCTCAGGTCGTGTGGGACTGGCTCCCGGATAAGAATCTGGGGCCTGGGTCTGAGGGGTAGACCATTCCCTCAGCTTGGGCAGGCACCACCCCCCACTAGTGGAGACTGGTCCCAGCTGGAGTGTTCCAGACTTCCAGTAGGTCCTGATAGAAGCCAAGCAACTCTCCACACCCAATCCACCACCTTCCCATAGAGCCAGCTGTAACTGCATCCCTTCATGAAGACATCGGCCTCTCCGGAGAAAGCACATCGCCCGGGAGGATGCTGAGCGAAACAGGAATCTCTGCTCAGACAACCAGTTCTCCACAACAACCAGTGTCTGTCCACCCTCTCCACCAGGAGTCTCAGGATCACTGCCGAGACCCAATGTTTCTTATTGCCCCAGGAGAAGTCCATCATTAACTTCCTCTGCATTCTTGCAGCAAGGGCAGCGGGTGGGGCCAAGCTGGCTCAGGCTGGGACCACAACATGGAGGGCAACACACACAAAATGCCGGTGGAACACAGCAGGCCTGGCAGCATCTATAGGGAGAAGCACTGTCGACGTTTCGGGCCGAGACCCTTCGTCAGGACTAACTGAAAGGAGAGATAGAGATTTGAAAGTAGGAGGAGGAGGGGGAAATGTGAAGTAATAGGAGAAAACCGGAGGGGGTGGGGCGAAGCTGAGAGCTGGAAAGGTGATTGGCAAAAGGGCCTCAGAAGTTCCAAATTGAGAAGCTCGAAAACGGATCCCGAAGCCAACTGGAGTCAGTTGGCGGCAGAGACACGTTCCAAGGAAGGATATATGGCTGTAATAGCGGGTCTGGGTCACAATAGGATCGAAAAATTGAAGGGCCGAAGAAATTATAGATGGGGAGCAGTGAGAGAGGGTTTCCCTGAACTCCTATCGAAGAGAAGATTTAAACTTCTTCAGTGTAGGCATCACTGGCAGAGGCGTACTGGTTTTTAACCACCACCCTGTCCCGGTAGAAAAACACCCTGAAGAGGCCTGCAAGAAGGATTTAGCTGTAATGTGACCTTTCGAGGTTGATACTCAACCTCTTCCATTGCGGGACTTAATCTGGGATTGTTAGGGTAGATCCCTTCATGGAGCAGGCCTGTGCGTGACTTTGTTTGATGTGGGGAGGCTGGTGCATGGGCAAATCCTTGACAAATCGGGGTCAGAGTTCAGCAGCATGGAATGTGAGGCGACTGGGGACCCTTCACTGCTGCAGCCGCTGTCTGTTCTCAGCGCCACTGTGATGTGTCCTCAATATACAATTGTTCAGCCGGTGGTTGCCTCTGCATTTTAAATTTGCACTCTGCAGGTGTCGTATTACTTGAGTCTGGCAACTTGATTGGTTAACTGTTATCAAAGGAATTTTCTGTTATCTGAATGAGAAGACCACTTTTGCTCTCTCGTGTTTTCTTTGTCTCTCGCCATGCTTTTCCTTCACATTCCTCTTGCTCTTGTAACACTTGTTAAAATGATTGTAACCAACCAGTATTATGCCTCATTCTTCTGTTCTGAAGAACCTTTGGGTCACAAAAGCATCAGGAGCCAACAGAGGAGTGGATAGGCTTTGCAATGGTTCAGTGTGACCTGCTGCTTGCAAAGGACATAAAGATCAATTCAATTAAAGAAATAATAGGCAGTGTATGGCTGGAATGCACTTTGAATTGAATTGACTGTATACTTACATCATTCATGAACACAAGGAGTAAAACTCTACGTTATGTCTCCGTCTAAATGTGCAATGTGCAATCATAGTGATTTATAATAATTTATAATAAATAGAACAGTCAATGTAACATAGAAATACATTCAGATCGACGTGAGTTAATCAGTCTGGTAGCCTGGTGGAAGAAGCTGTCCCAGAGCCTGTTGCTCCTGGCTTTTTATGCTGTGGTACCGTTTCCCGGATGGTAGCAGCTGGAACAGTTTGTGGTTGGGGTGACTTGGGTCCCCAATGATCCTTCGGGCCCTTTTTACACACCTGTCTTTGTAACTGACCTGAATAGTGGGAAGTTCACAACTGGGCTGTCTGCACCACTCTCTGCAGAGTCCTGAGGTTAAGGGAGGTCCAGTTTCCAAACCAGGCAACGATGCAGCCAGTCAGGATGCTCTCAACTGTACCCTTGTAGAAAGTTCTTAGGATCTGGAGGCCCGTACCAAACTTCCTCAACTGTCTGAGGTGAAAGAGGTGCTGTTGTGCCTGTTTCACCACACAGCCGGTGTGTACAGAACACGTGAGATCCTCGGTGATGTGGATGCCGAGGAACTTTAAGTTTCACTGTTCCTCAGTACAAGAAACAATAACTCAATTACCATTTACTTTTGCCTTATTATTTGGAAGAGCAGTTCACCCCAAAACATCCACATATGGCTGGCAACCAGTGCTCCAATGAAATTAGTTGGTTTCTGTAAGTTACCCCCAGCTCAGGAGCATCAGGAGAAATTAATGGGTGCATGAGAGAGAGGGTAGGCTACAGGAAGTATAGTGTAGAATGGATAGCTCTAAAAACAGCCTAAACCTTGATGGGCCAAATGGCCTCCTTCGCTGTTGTAAGAAAACGTTGAAATATTGCCTCTTTAGATATTACAGGCATTTCAAAGTACATTTATCCAAGCTCATTTATGATGCAATTTCAATAAACCAGATTTTCAAGTGTTGTGACATTGACCTTTCTACCGTGTCACCTCCACTCTCTTTGAAGTTTGCACAGTTTCAGCATTTCATCTGAAACTTTGACAAACAATAGTTGTACAGTGGATCGTAAACACAAAATACTCTGCAGATTCTCTGGTCAAAGCAACACACATAACACGCTGGAGGAACTCAGCAGGTCGGGCAGCATCCGTGGAAACGAACAGTCAACGTTTCGGGCCGAGACCCTTCGTCAGAAACGTTGACTGTTCATTTCCACGGATGCTGCCTGACCTGCTGAGTTCCTCTGGCGTGTTATGCGAGTTGTACGGTGGAGATGTGTCCTGACCGGTTGTATCATGGCCTGGTATGGAAACACCAATGGCCAAGAACAGAAAAGCCTCCAAAAAGTGGTCAATACAGCCCAGTCCCTCACTGGCAAAGCCTTCCCTTCTATTGAGCAAATCTACAGGGAGTGCTTACATCATCAAGGACCACCACCATCTAGTCCATGCTTTCTCTTCATTTCCTACATTGGGAAGGAGGTATAGGAGCCTTAGGTCTCATACCAGCAGGTTCTTGAACAGTTATTATCCCTCGGCTATCAGGCTCCTGAACTAGAGTGGATATCTTCACTCACCTTAACTCTAAACTGATTCTACAACTTATGGACACACTTTCAAGGAGTCTACAACACATGTTCTCAGGATTATTTATTGACTTTTTTTGTATTTGCGCAGATTGTCTTTTTTTGCACATTGGTTATTTGTCTGTCTTTGTGTGTAGTTTTTCATTGATTCTGTTGGATTCCTCTATTCTACTGTGAATGCCTGCAAAATAATGCATCTCAGGGTAGCATATGATGACATATGCACATTCTGATATTAAAAAATTACGTGGAACTTTGAACTTTAAACTCTGAATTGATGGCAGTTTTAGAGCTGCCAGTAGATGGCAGCATTGAAGTCCATTCAGTTTGAGACTATTGCAATCCTCTCTGGCTGGGTAACAACGTGCATGCAAGCAAGATAAATGAAGTATCTTCAATTATAAAATGTTGCAGCAGCAAAGCAGCCGACAAACGGTTCTAACGTTTGCTTGCCTCGTAGGGCTCGGGGTGTGGAGAGGTACGAGACCTTGGTGAGGTCACGGGAGGAGGTTTGCTTGTTTAGGTTACATGAGAAGTTCCTGGGAGCAGAGCCGAGGGAATGCAAATACCGGAATCTGGAGCAACAGGACAGCCTGCTGGAAGAACTCAACAGGTCGAGCTGCGTCTTTTGGGGGAGGTGGCGTGTTAGCGTTACAGTCAACAGCCCGCAGCACTTCTTGGGTGTGTCTCGTGTGTGAAGAAGTGAAGGAAATCTGTGGAAATGCTGCTCGCCACTTGGGCCGTAACATGGTTACTGCGAGTAAGAGTCAACCTGAATTCTGCAAACAATGTAGATGGCATTTATAATTGTTCTTGTAAAAATCGAGCATATTTCATGTTTGTTGTGAATACTGTTGATACGATGCAATCGCGCCTCCCATGCTGCTGCAGGTAAGTTTTTCGCTGGTAAATTGGTTCATTACTGTCACACGTACCGAGGGACTGTGCAAACTTTGATTCTCCTGCCTTCCTGCCTGATCATTTTATCACATCAGTACAAGGGAGAAACCATAACAGATTGCAGGATAAAGTGTTACAGTTACAGAGAAAGTGCAGCACAGGCAGCCAGTAAGATTCATGGCCCTGACGAGGCAGGCTGTGAGGATCCCACTGCCAAGCCGAAACTTCCGCCATCTCCAACAGGGTTCCACCACAAAGCACATCTTTCCTTGCCCCCGCAGGGTTGGCTTCCTACGTAACTCCCTTGCTCATTCATCCCTCCCACAAGCGGAACAAGTGCTACACCTGCCCCTACACCTCCTCCCTCGCTACCACACAGGGCCCCAGACAGTCCTTCCAGGTGAGGCGACTCTTCATATACAGGTGAGTCATATACAGTGTTTGGTACTCCCGGTGTGGCCTCCTGTATATCAGTGAGACCCAACGTAGATTGGGAGACTGCTTCGCCAGGCACCTACACTCTGACCCTCAGAAAAAGCGGGATCTCCCAGTGGCCACCCATTTTAATTCCACGTCCCATTCCCATTCCGACATGTCCATCCATGGCCTCCTCTACTGTCGTGATGAGGTCACACTCAGGTTGGAGGAACAGCACCTTATGTTCTGTTTGGGTAACCATCCTGATGACATGAACATCGATTTTTCAAACTTCCACTAATGCCCCCCCACCATTCCCCTCTCTCACCTTATCTCCTTGCCTGCCCATCGCCTCACTCTGGTGCTCCTCCCCCCTTCTTCTGTGGCCTTTTGTCTCACCAATCAACTTCCCAACTCTTTACTTCATCCTCTCCCCCTTCAGGATTCACCTATCACCTTGTGTTTCTCTCTTGCCTTCCCCCCCCCACCTTTTAAATCTACTCCTCAACTTTTTTTCCTCCAGTCCTACCGAAGGCTCTCAGTCCGAAATGTCGACTGTACCCTTTTCCATAAATGCTGCCTCGCCTGCTGAGTTCCTCCAGCATCTTGTGTGTGTTGCTCAGACTGTGAGGTAAAGAGTCCAGAATTATCATACTTGGGGACCGTTCAATAGTCTTGACAATTCTCAGAGAAGCTGGGTGACATGGGAACTATAGCATTCAAAAGGGAGCTGGATAAGTATCTGTATAGAAAAAGCACAGAGTAATAGACAATAGACAATAGGTGCAGAAGTAGACCATTCGGCCCTTCGAGCCTGCACCGCCATTTTGAGATCATGGCTGATCATCTACTATCAATACCCGGTTCCTGCCTTGTCCCCATATCCCTTGATTCCCCTATCCATAAGATACCTATCTAGCTCCTTCTTGAAAGCATCCAGAGAATTGGCCTCCACTACCTTCCGAGGCAGTGCATTCCAGACCCCCACAACTCTCTGGGAGAAGAAGTTTTTCCTTAACTCTGTCCTAAATGACCTACCCCTTATTCTCAAACCATGCCCTCTGGTACTGGACTCTCCCAACATCTGGAACATAATTCCTGCCTCGATCTTGTCCAATCCCTTAATGATCTTATATGTTTCAATCAGATCCCCTCTCAATCTCCTTAATTCCAGCGTGTACAAGCCCAGTCTCTCTAACCTCTCTGTGTAAGACAGTCCAGACATCCCAGGAATTAACCTCGTGAATCTATGCTGCACTTCCTCTATAGCCAGGATGACCTTCCTTAACCCTGGAGACCAAAACTGTACACAATACTCCAGGTGTGGTCTCACCAGGGCCCTGTACAAATGCAAGAGGATTTCCTTGCTCTTGTACTCAATTCCCTTTGTAATAAAGGCCAACATTCCATTAGCCTTCTTCACTGCCTGCTGCACTTGCTCATTCACCTTCAGTGACTGATGAACAAGGACTCCGAGATCTCTTTGTATTTCTCCCTTACCCAACTCTACACCGTTCAGATAATAATCTGCCTTCCTGTTATAACTCCCAAAGTGGATAACCTCACACTTATTCACATTAAACGCCATCTGCCAAGTATCTGCCCACTCACCCAGCCTATCCAAGTCACCCTGAATTCTCCTAACATCCTCATCACATGTCACACTGCCACCCAGCTTAGTATCATCAGCAAATTTGCTGATGTTATTTTCTATGCCTTCATCCAAATCGTTAACGTAAATGGTAAACAGCTGTGGTCCCAATACCGAGCCCTGTGGCACCCCACTAGTCACCACCTGCCATTCTGAGAAACACTCATTCACCGCTACCCTTTGCTTTCTATCTGCCAACCAGTTTTCTATCCATGTCAATGTCTTCCTCCCGATGCCCTGAGCTTTGATTTTACCCACCAATCTCCTATGTGGAACCTTATCAAATGCCTTCTGCAAATCGAGGTACACTACATCCACTGGATCTCCCTTGTCTAACTTCCTGGTTACATCCTCGAAAAACTCCAACAGATTAGTCAAGCATGATTTACCCTTGGTAAATCCATGCTGGCTTGGCCCAATCCTATCACTGCTATCTAGATATGCCACTATTTCAACCTTAATAATGGACTCTAGCATCTTTCCCACCACTGATGTCAGGCTGACAGGTCGATAGTTCTCTGTTTGCTCCCTCCCTCCTTTCTTAAAAAGTGGGTTAACATTAGCCATTCTCCAATCCTCAGGAACTGATCCTGAATCTAAGGAACATTGGAAAATGATTACCAATGCATCCGCAATTTCCAGGGCCACCTCCTTTAGTACCCTAGGGTGCAGACCATCTGGACCTGGGGATTTGTCAGCCTTCAGTCTTCTCATCACCGTTTCCTTCCGGATGTCAATCTGTTTCATTTCCTCTGTTACCCTATGTCCTTGGCCCATCCATACATCTGGGAGATTGCTTGTGTCTTCCTTAGTGAAAACAGATCTAAAGTACTCATCAAATTCTCCTGCCATTTCTCTGTTTCCCATAACAATTTCACCCAATTCATTCTTCAAGGGCCCAACATTGTTCTTAACTATCTTCTTTCTCTTCACATACCTAAAAAAGCTTTTGCTATCTTCCTTTATATTCCTGGCTAGCTTGCGTTCGTACCTCATTTTTTCTCCCCGTATTGTCTTTTTAGTTAAGTTCTGTTGTTCCTTAAAAACTTCCCAATCATCTGTCCTCCCACTCACCTCAGCTCTGTCATATTTCCTTTTTTTTAATGCTATGCAATCTCTGACTTCCTTTGTCAACCACTGTGGCCCCTTTCACCCCTTTGAATCCTTCCTTCTCTGGGGGATGAACTGATTTTGCACCTTGTGCATTATTCCCAAGAATACCTGCCATTGCTGTTCCACTGTCTTTTCTGCTAGGCTATCCGTCCAGTCAACTTTGGCCAGCTCCTCCCTCATGGCTCCATAGTTTCCCCTGTTCATCTGCAACACTGACACCTCCGAGCTGCCCTTATCCTTCTCAAATTGCAGATAAAAGCTTATCATATTATGATCACTACCTCCTAATGGCTCCTTTACTGCAAGATCGCTTATCAAATCCTGTTCATTACATAACAGTAAATCCAGAATAGTCTTGTCCCTGGTCGGCTCTCGTACAAGCTGTTCCAAGAATGCATCCTGTAGGCACTCTACAAACTCCCTATCCTGTGGTCCAGCACCAACCTGATTCTCCCAGTTCACCTGCATGTTGAAATCCCCCATAACTACTGCGACATTACCTTTGCCACATGCCAATGTTAACTCCCTATTCAACTTGGGGAGAGACCTGTCTCTTCTTCCCTTACATTGAGTCAGCATGGCAGAAGACATCACTGTTGATGAATCAAGGAGACAAATCTGCATACAAGAGCAACGTAGGGCTCCTGGGTCACAAGAGAAACCTCTCACTCAACACTAGCAAAACAAAGAGCTGATTGCGGACATCAGGAAAGGTACGGACAGCACACATCTAGCAGTGTACGTTGGTGAATCAGTGGTGGAGGGGGTCAACAGCTGAACCGAATTGAATTGACTTTATTACTCACATCCTTCACATACACGAGGAGTAAAAATCTTCATGTTACGTCTCCGTCTGAATGTGCAATGAGCAGTTTATAGTGATTTTCACACACCTGTTGCCAGGTAGTTCTGGCACAGATGCCAGTGGGGGTCAGCACCCAGCCGAAGGTAAATGTGGGAGCTGATTGGGGAGGTTTTGGTGAATTAATGCAGTTGCTGCTACATTCGTAGAGAGAAGTTTGGGAGAAAAGCTGAAAAGAGTAATTGAAGACCACGGTAAAATAAAGATGCATTTCTACAGGAGGTGTAGAAAATGCTAAATAAGTTGAAACTTCAGAGGCAGGCTATAACTGCATATAGTGATATGGGAGAGATACAGCCAAAAACAGCTTTGGAATTAGACATAAGACATAGGATTTCAATCTAAGACAGTGGCGTGCCCAGTTGCGCGGCCACTCTGGATCCAACAAATGGTGTAATTGTTTGTTCTTTGCGGCTTTCTCACGATTGCGAGACACTGTTGGATATTGAGAACACCAAGTACTGCAAGTCTACTTCACTAGCGATTTGTTGGATAACAGGAGCTGCACAGCATAGGCTCGTTGCGTACTGTGTCATCGCCTGCTACAGCCACCCAGGGAAGAAGGCGTCGGAAGTGTTTGGTGAAAAAACAAAGTGCAGCGAGCGAGCTGGTATTTGTGCGAGACTAAAGGTGAAATCCTGCAGCCCGGCTCTCCTGTTGATTCTGCTTTCAAACATTAAATCACTAGGAAATAATCTGGATTACCTGCGACTAAAACTGAATCGGCGTGAGATGAAGAACTGCTGCATGCTCATCCTGATGGAAACGTGGCTCCAGGATACCATCCACAAAGTGGCCGTCTGGCTAGAGGGTTTTATCTCATTTCAGGCCAATAGAAAGACCCTCAGAGAAAGACTGTGTATCTACATTAATAAGAACTGGTGTGTGAATGCTTTGGTGGTGACGGCAGTTCACCTCTGGTAGAGTTTTTTAAATGGTGAAGTTCAGGCCCTTCTATTCACTGCTATTGTGATTGAGGCTGTATACATCCTCAATGTTGGGGAAGTGCTGCATGAATTCTACTGCACCATTAGTGACCTCCAAGCCACGTGCCCCCACAGTTTCTTTATTGTTGCTGGTGACTTCCACCATGCTAACTTAAAAACTGTCTTGCCAAAATTCTATTAGCATGTTGACTCTGTTATCAGAGGTAAAAACACTTCTGACCTTGTTTATACCAACATCCATGGTGCTTACAGGGATTCTCCCTGCTCCCACCTTGGAAACTGTGACCACTGGCTACGTAGAGAGGTGCAGTGAGGACATCACTGTTATTAAACGTCTCTGAGGACAAATCAGTAGTCATGGTTGGCAGCAGAAGTCTGACCACTGCTGAGAGATCGGGATGCTGACTTCAGATCAGTAAATAAGATGACACTTAGGTCAGCAAGAGCTGTGTTTCTTGCACAGGAAGGCAAAACTCGATTATTCAAAGAACTTATGGCCATTTCTGTGACACCAGAGACATGAGGTGCACGTGGCATTCGGACCATAATCGACTACAAGGCCATCTTGCATGTCAACAACATTGACGCCTCTCTTCCTGATGGGCTGAATGTCTTTAATGCACAGTTTGCCGAATGGAAAGATGTGCCAGCAAATAAGGCCCCCTCCCCCCTCTGAGTACCAAGCACTCTGGCCGTGGCTGATGTGAAGAAGACTCTAGTAAAGCTGTGGAGCCTGGTGACATACTTGGTCAGGTGCTGTACCGTACAGCCCAGTTAACAATAGTTCTAACATACATCTTCAACACCTTTCTAGAACAGTCCACTGCCTCCAAAGAGTTCAAGGCACCCACCGTCATCCCAGCGGCCAAGAGGGTGACAGTAACCTGCCTTAACAACTACTGTCCTCAAAATTAATGAAGGGTGTTGAGCAGCTGGTTATGCATCACATTAAATTTCACCTTCCTGCTACATTCCAGTTTGCTTATCACTCAAATCGGTTGACTGATGATGCCATAGCCTCTGACCTCCACCTTGTCCTGTCCCACCTGGAAAATTATGCCTCATACACCAGAATATTGTTTATCGACTTCAGTTTAGCATTTAATATGATCATCCCTCAGAAGCTGTGGGTAAACTACCCTCATTTGGTCTCTGTAACTGAACCTTGGACTTCTTGACAGAAAGACCACAGTCAGTCCATGCTGACAGCAAAACTGTAGCTCCAGGACGTTGGTCACCGGCATCCCCAGGGCAGTGTGCTGGCAGATCCAGTTCAAAATGAATCCTCAAGTTGCCGATGACACAACAGTTGCCTTGTCAGCAACAACAATAAGATGGCGTAAAGAGGGGAGGTAGAGTAGCTGGCAGAATGGTGTGAGCTCAACAAACCGAGTCTCAATGCAGACGATATGAAAGAGATGATTGCGGCCTTTAGGAAGGTGCAGGCTGACCACTGCTCACTGTCCATAAACGGCTCCTCCATGGAGAGAATTAGGAGCACCAAGTTTCTGGGAATTTACATAATGGATGATCTCACCTGGTCCGTCGACACCACCTCTTTAGCAGTGTCTCCACCTCCTGAGAAGATTGAGGTGAGCAAGGCTTCCCCCAACCCCCATTCTAACCAATTTTTACAGGAGCGCCATTGAGAGTGTCCTGACCATCTGCATCGCCGTCTGGATTGTGAATTGAAAGGCATCTGACTGCAAGACAATACGAAGGATTGTGAGGACTGTTGAGAGAATCACTGGGGTCTCCTTCCTACCATCCAAGATATTTATCTGGAGCAAGGCCCTAAGCATTGTCAATGATCCCTCCCATCTGTCCAACAATCTCTTTGACCCCTTGCTATCAGGCAGGAGGTATTGTGGCATTAAGACAAGGACTGTTAGGATGGGAGACATCTTCTTCCCCCAGGTGTGAGATTACTGAACTTCCTGCCACCACCCAGGTTTCATCACGTTCAAAGTGCTGGTAGCGTTATACTGTTTACTGTTTAAATGTGCCTTATTAGTTGTTAATTTACCAGAGGTAATATTACTTTGTGTATTATGTATGTGAGCTATATGCACTGTGTTGTGCACCTTGGTCTGGAAAAACATTGTTTGATTTGATGTGTACGGTTGAATAACAATAAACTTGAGCTTGAACTTAAGCAGATTTAGGCCATTTGGCCCATCAAGGCTGATCTGCCATTCCATCCTGGCTGACTTACCACTCTTAACCCCAGTCTCCTGCTTTCTCCCTGTAACCATTAATGCCCTTACAAATCAAGAACCTCCAGTTTAAATGTACCCAATGACTTGGCTTCCACAGCTGTCAGTGGCAATTAATCCCACAGATTCTCCACCCTCTAGCTAATGAAATTCCTCCTCATCTCTGTTCTAAAGGGACATCCCTCTGTTCTGAGACTTGCAATTACAGCTGGAAAAAATATTTGTGGGGACATACTCAATATCTGAACAAGTTTATTGCTCGTCCATTGCTGAAAGCACTTGGAGATTTAATGCGAGTCCAGAGTTCAAGGGTCTGGCATTCGGGGTCCTAATATCGGCTAGTCCTGGGGTTGATACTGAAAATTGAAGCCTGAAGGTTAATCAGAAGTCTCGACATCAAAACCCTGGTATGCAAGTCTGAGAGGCCACCGGGGAAGCTGGAGGCCCATTGTCTGCACATTTGTGAGCCCACTGGTGGATGGAAGCCCGGAGACCTGTTCTGGGGTGTGTGGGCGAGTGGGAGTGAGGAAGGGGGCTTGATTTGCTGTTGTTTTGTTCTGCGTTGTACTGCCAAGCACTGTGGGCGTGCTGTGTTGGCACCAGAGTGTATGGTGACACCTGCGAGCTGTCCCCAGCACATCCTTAGGTCGTGTTGGTTGTTAATGCAAATGCCACACTTCACCGTACGCTTCGATGTAGACGTGAAGGATAGATCTGGGTGCGGATCTGAATCTGAACCTGGATCTGGATACAGAGGGGTATCGTCACTGCCGAGTGTGGAACTTTCTGCAGAGAAAGCCACAGAGAGAGTGAGCAGCAGCTGATCTGCTGAAGGAACTCAGGACCATCGATGCAGAGTTTTAACCCAAAACATCGACAGTTCCTTTCCTCCCACTGACACTGCTCGACCCTCTGAGTTCCTTCAGCAGATTGCTTGTGGATCCAAGTTCCAGACTCTGCAGCCTCCCGTGCCTGCTGGCTTGTCAGTGAGTTCAATCAAATCCCTCTGTTCCTCATTTGAATTGCTGGTCACTTTATCAGTATCTTGGCGAGAAGAGCCGTGACAATGGTGTTGGACTATCTGATGGAACTATGAGACCTCAGTGACGTGCTCAAATCAAAATACTGACTGAACCTTGGGAGAGATCCCTCCTTTTTGAGAAAGTGAGTGGTCATTTGCCAACCGGGAGCTGTGTGACTCTAGTGAAATGGTGGCCCAAAGATGCTCAGCTATCTGGATATCTAGGGAGACAGGAGAAGACAGAATTTGTGTTTACTGAGCTGGCTATGGTGGATTAAAGTGCAAAGAGAGATGAAAATGCAGTAATCCATAGGGAGGAGGTCAATTTATTACCTCTTCCTCTCTCAACCCCATTTTCCTACGTTCTCCTCGTAATCTCTGACACTGTTATTAATCAAGAACCTATCAACCTCTGCTTTAGATACCCAATAACTCATCACTTGTAGCAATGAATTCCACAGATTCACCACCCTCTGGTTAAAGAAGTTCTCCTCATCTCTGTTCTAAAAGGATGTCCTTCTATTCTGAGACTGTGCCCTCTGGGTCGAGACACCCACTGTAGGAAGCATCCTCTCCACGTCTACTCTATCTTGTTTCTGTGTGCCATACCTTGCCAGAGACTCGGCGACCACTTATTTTTTCAAAGTTGTTGTCTTGGAGGAAAGATTCTGTGAGTGGTCCCCCACGTCCTTCTCACAGCGCAGTGTTTATTTGTTTACGAGGTCAAGTTGCGAGCTTGACACTCAACCCAGCACAGATGGGAAGCGTGTCCGGGAGCGGCCCGACTGGAACCTTCGTTCCGGAGTCCGGCGCTGATGTCACTGCGCCACCAGCCGGCTCGACTCTATCTAGGCCTTTCAAAATTCGATAGGTTTCAATGGGATCATTCTTCTAAACTCCAGCGAGTACAGGCCCTGAGGCATTAAATTCTCATCTTTGGAGAGAATTGTACTGTACATGGTCTGGCTCATTTCACAGAACCAGCTCCTGTTTTCCACCCTAAAGACCATTAGTTGCTCCACAAGTACACTGAAAGCTGCCTGGAAACAAATGGCCATGTGATTAGGAGTAAAGGGGGATCCTTTGACACTTCCTCAGTGGATCTAAGTCTATCAGCGGTGCCTCAGATACGTTGTCCCCACTCTTCGAGATTAAGTTCAGTTGTGGCATCCAAGAATGCAGCCAGGCTAGAAATGCTAGGTGGCCAGAGGCAGGATGTCATAGTGTGGTCACTCAAGTCGAGTATAACGTTCTCCGGAGGGGCTGTCTACTGGTGAATCCTCAGATTCTGTAGCGGCCTATCTGGGATCCACATATTCAACGGGACTTAATCCAGGATGTTAGGGTGGATATTCTTAATGGTGAGTGCATGTAGGTGACTTTGTTTAATGTGGGGAGGCTGATGTATAGGCAGCCTCCACATGGTCCTTTACAGATTGACATCAGGGTCCAGTGGCATGGAGTGCAAGGGGACTGCTGTAGCCTTCCTCCATCTTCACTGCCATTAAGAAGTGTCATCATCTTCCACCAACTCCTCCATTCAGGTCTTGGTTGGATCTCTCTTTGTCTAGAACCTCCCCCTTGACCTTACTACCATGGACGACCCTGCATGAGCAAAGTGCTAGATGGCTAAACTCCAGACAGCATTGCTCTTGGGATCTCAGGAGCTCACAAGCCTTTCCAACATGATAACGCGACGATCCGCCAGAAAGATTCAGTGGCAGGATAGGGAAAGGCCAGCCCAGGCTGCTTAGTCTCGCAACTGTTGCCCGAGGTGCGTGAGCCGCCAGTGGCTGACCAAGAGTGTGGAAGGTGCTTGTAAGCTAGCAGTCGGATAACTGACAGGGAGAGCTGCAGCAGAGCCGGTGTCACGATGCTTTGGTGATAAAAGGATGATGCACGGGCAGAAGCCTCCTGGAGATCTGGAGCGTTGATCCTGCAGGAGGGATAACTGAGAGCAGGCAGCAAAGCCCAGCAGAAGTGTGCCAAGCAGAACACAAGAAGGAACTATTCACTGTGATCCTTTGAGTGGAGGCGTTTCATCAGCAATGGGTTTCCTCTCTGACAGACCCCAGTCTGTGCAGATTGGCAACAACATCTCCTTCACAATCACCACCAGCACAGGTGTGCTCAGCCCCCTGCTCTACTCGCTTTACACCTCTGACTGCGTGGTGAAGCGGAGCTCCAATGCCATATTCAAGTTTGCTGATAAGGCCGCTGCTGTTGGCCAAATCAAAGGTGGTGACAAATAAACAGGTAGGAGTGAGACTGAAAATCCGTTTGAATGGTGCCACAACAACAACCTCACAGAACATCAGCAAAACCAAAGAGCTGATTGACTCCAGGAGGAAATCGGGGCTTCAGGAGCCATTTGTCATTAGGGGATCGGAGGTGGAGAGAGTCAGTAATTTCAAATTTCTTGGCATTATCATATCAGAGGATCTGACATAATTGCCATCACAAAGAAGGCACAACAGAACCTCAACTTTCTTAGAATTCTGGGCAGGTTCAGTGTATCATCCAAACCTTTGATAAAACACTGGGAGTATCCTGACTGGTTGCATCACAGACTGGTGTGGAAACGCCAATGGCCAGGAAAGGAAAAACCAACAAAGAGTAGTGGACACAGCCCAGTCCATCGCTGGCAAAGCGCTCCCCACCACTGAGCACAGCCAGAACGAGCGCTGCCACAGGAAAGCAGCGTCCACCATCCAGGCCATGCCCACTCTCACTGCTGCCATTGGGAAGGAGATACAGGAGGCTTAGGTCCCTCACCATCAGATTCATGAACAGTTATTACCCTTCAACCATCAGGCTCCTGAACCAGCGTGGATAACTTCACTCACCTCAACACTGAACTGATTCCACAACCTATGGATTCACTTTCAAAGACTCAACATCTCATGTTCTCAGTATTATTCATCGCTTATTTTCTATTTGCACAATGTGTCTTCTCTTGCAGGTTGTTTGCCTGTCGGTCTTTGTCTGTGTGTAGTTTCACACGGAGCAGACTTAATCGGCCAATTCATTTGTCTTACGGTCAGACAGTGATAAGTTAGGGAGCAGGGGAGGGCTGGCAGCATATCTGAATTTACCCAAATCAAGGAGCCTCACAGACAAGTCAGATAAGCTAAGAGCATAGAACAGCAATAGGAATTATGATACTACTGCACTCCTGGAAACATGGTTGAGGGAAGAGCGGGAGGTTTGGGGGTATAGAATTTTCTGATGTAACAGAGGGGAATGCAAACTTATGATGTAAATTGAAGGACAAACAGGGGTTTGAAATATATTTGGTATTTATGATCAAGGAGGACCTCAAGGTCAAGGGTGATCGGGAAAGATGAACTGGCTAATTGAATCCAGCTGAACAGAATCTAACGTGGGGTATTGGTGCAGGCAGATGGGCAACTCTGTGACCACTGGTGCACTACTGCAGGGACCACTACATGAAAGCTGCTAACGTTGCAGGTAACAAGGAAGGTTAATGCAAGGCTACAGTAGGATGGAGATCAGATGCAAATTTGGGTGTAGCATTGGCAGATGGAGTATAATCCCAACAAATGCAAGAAAATACATTCTGGGAAGTGAAATAAGTGTAGGACTTACTGAGTGATTACCGTATTTTTATTTATTTAGTAATACAGCACGGTCAGAGGCCCTTCCGGCTCAACAAGCACGCACCACCCAATTACACTCCTGGGACAATTAATCTAATGAATACACTTTTAGAAATGTCAGAGGAAACCCACACAGTCACAGGGAGGGCATACAAACTCCTTACAGACAGCGGCAGAACTGAACTTGAGTCACTGGTACTGTAATAGAGTTATGCTAACCATTATGCAACTGGGCTATCCAAAAATGTTAGGGTGTTAATAGAATGTTGACAAACGTCTTGGGGTTCAAGTTCATAGTTCCCAGAAAGTATCGAGTTAGATAGGGCGGTTATGAAGGTATATGTCAGGGCATGGAATATAAAAGTTGTGTTGCAGTACCGCCTGGTTAGACTGCACTTGGTTAGACACTGGTTAGACTCACAGGAATGATGTGGTTGTGCTGGAGAGAGGGCAGAGGAGACTCACCAGGATGCTGGCTGGACTAGAAGAATTGTCAAGGGCAGAGATTCAATAGGTAAGGTTTGCTTTTCCTGGAGTGAAAAGGGCTGAGGGATAACCTGATGGTCGCATCACCAATTATAAGGCGCACAGATCTTTTGTTTCATGGTACGGGTGTCAAAAACAAGAAGGCGCAGATTCAAGGTGTGAGAAAGGGGTGTTAGAGGAGACTTGAGGGGAAAAAGTAGTTGGTGTCTGCCAGAGGAGGTGGTGGAATCAGATGCACTTACTGCGTTTAAGAGATACTTAAATAGGTAAGGTACAGAAGGATAAATACCTACTGAGGAAAAACAGGATCGGTGCAAATGGGCAAAAAGGTAGCTACGAACATGGTGAGAGGGTGGGTGGGCAAAGGGCATGTTTCTGTGCTGTACGCCGTTACGAGATGAACCTATCTCTCAAGATAACCTGATCTTCAGAGGTGCAACAAATTTAGAAATAATTTTCATTTATAGAGGGTCATTGTTCCCAAGTGATATCCCAAGGGAGCTCAAGAACAGGGTGAGGAAGATCTACCAGCAAGTGATGAGCAGGGTGACCAGGCACCTGCAAAACTCTAGGAAGGAAGGATAGGCAGAGAAAACTTAGAAGTGGAGCTAAGGACAACATGGGAGCTGCATATCACGTCGCCAGTGGGACAGCAGGTACCTAATGGACAAAAGGGATTCTGCAGATGCTGGAAATCCAGAGCAACACACAAAAAACTGTTGGAGGAAATCAGCAGGTCAGGCAGCACCTATGGAAATGAATGAAGGCCTCACGTTTTGGGCCGAGACCTTTCATCAGGACTGGAAAGGAAGTGGGAAGAAACCAGAATAAGAAGGTGGAGGGAGGGGAAGGAGAAAGTGATAGGTGAAGCCAAGTGAGGGGGAAGATAGGTGGGTGCGGGAAGGGGAGATGAAGTTCGAAGTTAGGAGGTGACAGGTGAAAAAGGTACAGGGGTGAAGAATAAGGAATCTGATAGGAGAGGACAGTGGACCATGGAAGAATGGGAAGCAGGAGAGACACCAGAGGGAGGGATCTGATGGGGTGGCATTATGGGGCATGGTGTACTGCTGTATTCAATGGACTTCTGTTTGCCCTTGCTGAAGAGATTTGCAATCCCACTGCCCTGTTAGATGCTCCTTCTTGACTGGTCATTGGTCAGGGATTGTCAGTAGGATATTACATTTTCTCAGCAGAGTCTTTGAGTACAATTACACCTGTCTGCCAGGCAATCTGACCCCATGGCAGAGCTCAGAATTGTGCCTTTGATTGGTGTTGGGCTTGTGAATGATGGGATCTGGCCAGTGTAGCCTTATGATTATAATTGGGGCCTCACTGTTGAGGATATTGATACTTGCTCCTAGTAGTAGAGTGAGCACGCAAGTCGAGTATAATGGGGGTTGGAGAAGAACATCTGTGCATGACTTTGTTGTTTACATGTGGAGATGAATATTCAGACAGCCACTACACAGTCCTTGGCAGATCGGGGTCATGGAATGCAAGATGACTGGGGACCATTCACTCCTGCAGCATTCCTCTGCCTTCACTGCCACTCTTCATCTGTCTTCATGTCTTCATCTTCCACCAGCTCCAGTGCTGAGGCCTTGGTTGGACCACTCTTCGTCTAGAACCTCCCCCTTGACCTGCTCACCATGGGTGACCCTACCAGGAGCTAAGAGCCAGGTGACTAAACTCCAGAGAGCATTACTCCAGGGATCTCAGGAACTTCCAAGCCTCTTATTTTCATTACAATGGAAAAGTTCTTCGATACAGCTCAGGGAGGCAGAATGACACAAACTCCAGTTATCTACAAAACTTTGTTTATTAGTATCAGAATCAGGTTTATTATCACCGGCATGTGACGTGAAATTTGTTAACTTAGCAGCGGCAGTTCAGTGCAACACATAATCTAGCAGAGAGAAAAAATAAGTAAATCAATTACAGTAAGTATATATGTATATTAAATAGTTAGATTAAAAATAGTGCCAACAGAATAATATAAAAAAGTGAGGTAGTGTTCATGTACATTTAGGAATCGGATGGCAGAGGGGAAGAAGCTGTTCCTGAATCACTGAGTGTGTGCCTTCAGGCTTCTGTACCTCCTTCCCAACAGTAACAGTGTGAAGAGGGCATGTCCCGGATGACAAGTGTCCTTAATAATGGATGCCATCTTTCTGAGGCACCTCTCTTTGAAGATGTCTTGGATACTATGGAGACTAGTACCCAAGTTGGAGCTGACTAATTTTACAACTTTCTGTAACTTCTTTTGGTATACAGGCAGAATAGCAAACATTCAAACTCCATGTGCACAGGCCCCTCTCGATCCTTGGTGCTGCTCACAACCAGCCTGTTGGTGAAGTCTTGAAGAACTACCCGCAAGCCCCCCGACCACTACACGTCTATACCCTCACCACTCATGAAATTCTGCAGTAACTGGACTGATACACCAGCACCCGCTCAAACCACAGAATCAGAACCAATCATCCCTTGTCATCACTCTTCACAAGACCCCCCACTTGCTCATGTTCCCATGACCACCCCCACAGTCGTACTACATTCTCATGGTTGTATTCAAAGTTCTGCTACGTACAAGATCACAGTGGTGGTGAGCCATTTGAGAAGCATAAAGGTGAACTCCTTACAATGCTTTTCACCTCTCGAATGTTGCAACCCCATTACATCCAGCCCAGAGGCTTTCATTGAGAACCCCTGCAGCTGTCCCACCAAATGACAAGCAAGTTGCAAAACTACTATGCATAAAAGCAAAATGGCTATAGTAACACCCCAGAGCACCATGGTAACCCACCAGCCTGCTGACACTCTAAAGGGCCTCCAGCTACCTTCCAGAGTATAATAGCTACAGAACTGATCTCCCACTTTGCACACCTTACCTACCAACTGTTGATACGTTCTACTCTCTGACTCACCAGGGGTGTATGTACAACACTCCTGGCCTGTTATGACACAGGCACCTCCTTCCCTTGCCAAGCTATAATCCAATGTATTTCTATTCTTTGTTTTGCTTGGTGGTGCAATATTATCAGCGCTGGACTCCGGAGCGAAGGTTCCCGAGTTCGAATCCAAGTTGGGTTGAGAGTCGAGCTAGCAACTTGACCGCATGAAAACAAGAATAGCTTGCTACGGAAACACCATCATGACAGTGCTCCTATAACTCCACTGCCGAGTTAAGGGCTATTCTTCTTCTTCTTCTTCTTCGTTCTATTCTGTAGTGTCACTGTCCTCACAGCTCCCATCTCGGCTGAAAGCCATGTCAGCACCTGCTTTGTTCCAAAGCCAGGGCAGTTTCGTTTGCCTACGTCTCCATGGCTGAGGCCATCAGGATGGCCTTCATTGATAACAGGGCAGTACCATATGGGGTGGGGGGGCGGGGGGAAGCTATCATCCACAACTCTGTGATACCCCTTTCCTGACATTTCGACTTATGGGTCGGGTAATCGGTCGGATCGTCATTGTAACACGCATACGGCACAACAGACCCCAGGCAGCAGCAGGCAGATCAGCCTGTGGAAAGTCAAGGGTAGGCCTGGGAGCCGCACACCCTGTTCGTACCCTTCAATGTGGGAAACAAACCTGCCCCAGAACTGTATATTCCCACTGTAGTAGTGCCACACTATCCTGTACCATTGGGGTGCTTAGAGGTACACAAGCTAATCCCCATTGGAACCTGTCCATCACAAAGGCAATGGCAATTATTCCCAGATTGTGGTACAATATTCAATGTTGGTACTTCGGTCTTCCTCTGATCATATGCTGGTACTGCTCGAAGTTCACTTCCTTGGTCGGAGGTGGGATTAAAGGGACTCCCATTTGGCCAGTCCCAGCAGTATCGTCCATTTAGCCACCCCAAAACGCCCCCTGTTGGTCTGCAGGTACCTAGCTTTCAGCATATTTATACCCAAAATGCACTTGGGGGTTGCTGAGACCAGCACTGACAGAGGTTGTGGTTATTCTGAGTTAATACCACCGTCCAGGCTGGGATGAGTGATCCTCCCAGTCCTTCTATCATCATCCAGGGACCTCTCCACCTGCTGCTGTTGAATGGGATGACAGTGCACTCTGCCCCCAGATTCATCCATCATTGCACATCTCCCTTTCGTCCAGTGTATCACAATAGGTATGCAAGGCCTCAGGTCTCCCGGCTGGGAAAGGGTTACTGAGCGTAACCGCTGAAAGCAGTTGGGTTAGCCCTTGTCTTTTTTCTGACATACGTAACTGCCACAAACCCTTTCTTACGAATGTGCAAACTAGACCAATGTCCTGAGCTGCAGAGCTTGTATGGATGGATGTCCAGGCAGATGTGGAGATGGAACAGAGATGAATAGTATTGAACTGAATTGACTTTATTACTTATATCCTTCATATACATGAGGAGTAAAAATCTTTACGTTACGTCTCAGTCTGAATGTGCAATTTATAGTAATTTATATTGAATAGCATGTACAACAGGACAGTCAATATAACATAGGAATACAGTTGTGTCAGCATGAATTGATCAGTCTGATGGCCTGGTGGAAGAAGCTGTCCTGGAGTCTGTTGGTCCTGGCTTTTATGCTGCGGTACCAGTTCCTGGATGGTAGCAGCTGGTACAGTTTGTGGCTGGAGTAACTCAATCCCCAATGATCCTTCGGGCCCTTTTTATACACCTGTCTTCTTAAATGTTACTTTAATTGTTCCAAGCCCTTTGCCCTGAATATGTTGGTACAACGATGCTGGGACTCGGAGACATAAACCCCTTTCTCCCTCTTATCGTACAGCCAGAATGTCACTGGGCACAGATGAGGTTATAAATTTGGAAATGAGTGTTGTACAGGATTGTATATACCTCTGTCAGACAATGCTAACCTCAGAGTAAAACGAGTTAGTGTTGATGCAGGGGAAGGTAACACTTGCCTTTGGAACTGATGAAGCAGACAGGAACTGATTAACGAGACATCGGCATTGGAAAAGTTAGCAGATGAAACTGCATATGCTCTAAGTCAAACCCAACAAGCAGTATCTAAGTTGTTGACAAAATTGGCAGTGGTGTACTGTAGTATTGCAAAAAAAATTGAATGGCTTTGGACTTTGTTTTATCCAAGAAAGGAGGCACATGTGCCCTGATTGGACAAGGATGTTGCACTTACATACCAGATGAATCTGAATAGGTAATTCACTTTGTGGATCATATTGAAGAGGCCACCGGAAAGATTACAAAAGTGGGAGATCAGTTTCACAATTATAAAATTCCAGGAAGAGGATGGAGGGTGACTATCCTACATTACGGTATAATCACTGGTATAATAATAGCTGTTATCCTTTTGTGACTGATGTGCAGCACAGTAGGACTGAGGAGGGGAATATATTGAAAATGGGTACCTGTTGGCCGGGACTAGGAAAAGGGGATTTTGCTTAATTAAAGTTCTGAGACTGTATCATTATATAAATGTTTGGAATCACTTTGATTACTGTACTCATATCTTAACAATTGTGTTTTGATGATTATGGTGTTATCATGAAATGACAAAAAGGAGGGAATGTGAAAATAAAGAGGAGGGGCTGTACTTGATCTGGTATTGGGAAATGAACCTGGTCAGGTGTCAGATCTTTCACTGGGAGAGCATTTTGGAGATAGTGATCACAATTCTATCTCCTTTACCATTGCATTGGAGAAGGATAGGAACAGACAAGTTAGGAAAGTGTTTAATTGGAGTAAGGGAATAAGGAGAAATATGAGGCTATCAGGCAGGAACTTCTAAGCATAAATTGGGAACAGATGTTCTCAGATGTACAGAAGAAATGTGGCAGATGTTCAGGGGATATTTGCGCGGGGTTTTGCATAGGTACGTTGCAATGAGACGTTCCAAGGATGGTAGGGTACAGGAAACGTGATGTACAAAGGCTGTTGTAAATCTAGTCAAGAACATAAGCTTATGAAAGGTTCAAAAACTAGGTAATGATCTAGAAGATTATAAGGCCAGCAGGAAGGAGCTTAAGAATGAAATTAGGAGAGGCAGAAGGGGCCTGAGAAGGCCTTGGCTGACAGGATCCAGGAAAACCCCAAGGCATTCTACAAGTATGTGAAGAGCAAGAGGATATGACATGAGAAAATAGGATCAACCAAGTGTGACAGTGGAAAAGTGTGCATGGAACCAGAGGAGATCACAGAGGTACTTAATGAACACTTTGCTTCAGTATTCACTACGGAAAAGGATCTTGGCAATTGTAGGGATGACTTACAGTGGACTGAAAAGCTTGAGCATGTGGATATTTAGGAAGAGGACATGCTGGAGCTTTTGGAAAGCATCATTGGATAAATCATCACATCCAGATGAGATGTACCCAGGCTACTGTGGGAGGTGAGGGAGGAGATTGCTGAGGCTCTGACAATGATCTTTGCATCATCAATGGGGACGGGAGAGGTTCCGAAGGATTGGGTGGTGGGGGGGGGGGGGGGGGGGTTGCGGATGTTGTTCCTTTATTCAAGAAAGGGAGTAGAGATAGCCCTGGAAATTATAGACCAGTGAGTCTTACCTCAGTGGTTAAGTTGATGGAGAAGATCCTGAGAGGCAGGATTTATGAACATTTGGAGAGGTATAATATGATTAGGAATCGTCAGCATGGCTTTGTCAAAGGCAGGTCGTGCCTTATGAGCCTGATTGAATTTTCTGAGAATGTGACTAGACACATTGAGGAAGGTAGAGTAGTAGATGTAGTGTATATATAGATTTCAGCAAAACATTTGATAAGGTACCCCATGCAAGGCTTATTGAGAAAGTAAGGAGGCATGGGATCCAAGGGGCATTGCTTTGTGGATCCAGAACTGGTTTGCCCACAGAAAGCAAAGAGTGGTTGTCAATGGGTCATATTCTGCATGGAGGTCAGTGACCAGTGGTGTGCCTCAGGGATCTGTTCTGGGGCCCCTACTCTTCGTGATATTTATAAATGACCTGGATGAGGAAGTAGAGGGATGTATTAGTAAATTTGCTGATGACACAAAGGTTGGGGGTGTTGTGGATAGTGTGGAAGGCTGTCAGAGGTTTCAGTGGGACATTGATAGGGTGCAAAACTGGGCTGAGAAGTGGCAGATGGAGTTCAACCCAGATAAGTGTGAAGTGGTTCATATTGGTAGGTCAAATATAATGTGAGAATATAGTATTAATGGTAATACTCCTGGCAGTGTGGAGGATCAGAGGGATCTTGGGGTCCGAGTCCACAGGACACTCAAAGCTGCTGTGCAGGTTGACTCTGATAAAGAAGGCATATGATGCATTGGCCTTCATCAATCGTGGGATTGAGTTTGGGAGCCAAGAGGTAATGTTGCAGCAATATAGGACCCTAGTCAGACCCCACTTGGAGTACTGTGCTCAGTTCTGGTCGTCTCACTACAGGAAGGATGTGGAAACCATAGAAAGGGTTTAAAAGAGGAGATATAAAGAGGAGATTTACAAGGATGTTGACTGGTTTGGGAAGCATGCCTTATGAGAATAGGTTGAGTGAATTTGGTCTTTTGTCCTTGGAGTGATGGAGAATGAGAGGTGACCTGATAGAGGTGTATAAGATGATGAGAGGCATTGATCGTGTGGATAGTCAGAGGCTTTTTCCTAGAGCTGAAACGGCTAACATGAGAGGGTACAGTTTTTCAAGGTGCTTGGAAGTAGGTACAGAGATGTCGGGGTAAGTTTTTTGACACAGAGTGGTGAGTGTGTGGAATAGGCTGCTGGCAACAGTGGTGGAGGCAGATGTGATAAGGTCTTTTAAGAGACTCCTGGACAGGTACATGGAGCTTAGAAAAACAGAGGACTATGGGTAACCCTAGGTAATTTCTAAGGTTTGACACAGCTTTGTGGACCGAAGGGCTTGTATTGTGTTGTAGGTTTTCTATGTTTCTATATCAGTAACATAGAAACATGTTACTATGAAACCTGACATCATTTATGAATTTGTAGCTTTTGTAAAATGTAATGTGACATAATGGAGTCTATGAAATCTCAATGTGTTTTGCTGTCTTGCGTTGGAAGCTGTGTGTGTGTTTATGACAGGAATATGTTTTATGTGGGGGAGGGTGGATGTTTTGACAATAGAGGTAAACAGGACAGAGCTTCTAAAGAACAAACATGAAAACAAGATAAAAATAAAGATACTGTTGGTATGTAATTTTATGGAATGGAGCAACCTAAGTTCTGTACTCTTGTGAAAAAAGATGTTATTTTGATTGAAACTTAAGATCGAAGCTATTTTTCCAGCTGATACTTCTCTGGAAATATACCTTCCATTGCAAGTAAAATAATAAATGCATTAATAATGTGATCCACTCTGAATTTGTTGAAGTTTCTACCTTATATTAGGTCGAGCTGAATGGTACACGACACGCTGCAGCTTCTGAATGTTCCTGCTGATTCAAATTGCTGTTCTGCTCAAAGTTGTCGTGATGACAACTAAGTTTAGATGGATGGTCCTATGATTTGTAGAGCAGCTCTTCAACCCACTGAGATGGGTTTGGACCTTCCTGCAGGTTCTGTCGTTTAAACTCTCCTCGTTGATGGGGATGATCAGCATGTTTTTGGATTTAGACCATAGGGGCAGGATTAGGCCATTTGGACCATTGAGCCTGCTCCACCACCAATCATGGCTGATCTTTTTTTCTCCTCCTCAGGTTTCTCCTCATAACATTTGATGCTGTGGCCAATCAAGAGTCTATCAATCCCTGCCTTAAATACAACCAAGGACCTGGCCTCCACAGCTGCCTCTGGTAACACATTTCACAAATTCACCATCCTCTGGCTAAAGAAATTTCTCCATATCTGTTTTAAATGGACACCCCTCCATCATGGGGCTGTGCCCGCTTGCCCTAGACCCCTCCCCCCATCATGGGAAAAATTCTTCCCACATCTACTCTTTCTAGGCTTTTCAACACTCGCAAGGTTTCAATGAAATTCCCCCTTATCCTTCTATATTCCAGTGAGTACAGGCCCAAGCCATCCAACATTCCTCATTTGATAATCTTTTCATCTCAAAATCATCCCTGTGGAACTTCTCTGAACCCTCTCCAATGTGAGCACATCTTCTCTTAGATAAGGAGCCCAACCCAAAACTTTTCACAGTACTCAAGGTGAAGCCTCACCAGTGCCTTATAAAGCTATCACATCCCTTCTCTTATATTCTACACCTCTTGAAGTGAATACTAACATCACATTTGCCTCCTCACCACCGACTTAACCTGCAAGTTAATCTTTAGGATGTTCAGCACAAGGACTTCCATGTCCCTTTGCATCTCAGATTTTTGGATTTTCTCCCAGTTTAGAAAATAGTCTGCATATTTTTCTTCTTCAAAGGTGTATGACCATTCATTTTCTAACATTGTATTTCATTTTCCACTCTCTTGCCCTTTCTCCTAATCTGGTCTGTCCTGTTTCTTCACAGTACTGCCCCTCTACCAATCTTATCATCTGCAAACCTGGCAACAATTTCCCATGCAATTTCTAACCACTATCATCCATTCTTTAGATGAGTTTCTTGTTAGATCTCAGCTTTCACATCCCTGTAGAGCTAATTTTTTTTCCTGTAATGCTGTGGAAGTTATGGCAAGGCAAGGGTTAAAATAATATCTAGTGCAAGAAAGGTCATTGAAGAACAGTTTCCCTTTGCGCAGCAGGAAACCACAGTCATTTGGGCATATGGAAATGAGGTAAGTATATAAAGAAAGGATTCAAGGAACATACACCAATTAAGGGAC
Source organism: Hemitrygon akajei (assembly GCF_048418815.1). Classification (NCBI taxonomy): domain Eukaryota; kingdom Metazoa; phylum Chordata; class Chondrichthyes; order Myliobatiformes; family Dasyatidae; genus Hemitrygon; species Hemitrygon akajei. Next base: position 124,884,429 of record NC_133128.1, on the reverse strand, counting down.
AATTCCTATACTAACCTTAAACTATTGTTAGTTGTTAGCTTGTAGTTGCCATTGATGTTTAACACCTTATTTTGAATGTCTTGGTTGATCTTGCAAGTAAGGAATTTGAAGTGTTAGAGTTGAAGAACCCAAAGGAATTTAAACATACACAGGTTACCACTGGTCAATACACAAAACCTCTAGTCAATTCTGCATAAAAATGGCATTTCTCTGTTCAGACTTCAGAACAGTGTGGTGACAGGGGCCATGTTGTTTTCCTTGTGCACAAGAAAATAGTTTGATTGAGGAACAGATGTCCAGTTAATCAGCAATGACAATGCATGCCGGTGTGTTTTCAACCCAAGTGTTTGTAGTTATTTAGCTTCCGGTTATTCTCAACAAACCAACCCTGCTGATCAGGAAACTGAGACTCTTAGTAAATAACAATGGTGAACTTCAGATCTGCTTAAGGATTGGAAACTTTGCAGCTTCTGAAGGTTACCAGGCAGCACCTCTTGGGCCAACCATTGAGCTTTCTTTGCAAAGTCACTGAGAACATCAACACTGATTTTCTTCAAAGTTTCCATTGATATCCAGTAAGAAGGCAGCATATTCAATTGCAATGGCTTCTACACGGTCAACCAAAGGTGTTATTATCCTTTTTAGACATTTTCTTTATGATTGCACGACCCTGCTGGACAGTAAGAATTTAAAGTACTGCAGGTCTAATCCATCAGCGGGTTGATCGTTGGCAGAGAAACTGAAGGAGCTGGACTTGGTGTGGACTGTGCTGCTGCCTGTATCAGAGGAGTTGCTGTAAGAAGAGTTGGTTTGGCGTGGCTCTAAACTGGAGTCAATGCTGCCCCCCGGTGTTCGCTTGGCAGAAGACAAGCTGCATTGTGTTTGACTGCAGACTACTGCAACATTCATGGACTTGCTCTTGGACAAATTTTTTTTGTGTGTGACTGTATTTTACTGATATCTTATACAGTATGTGCTATGTCTAACTGTTGGTACTACGTTTTGCACCTTAGTGCCAGAGCTGTTCCACTTGGCTGTATTCAACTATGGTTGAATGACACACTTGAATTTGACATTGGTGTTGGCGCCCAGCTAATGTAAGAATTGAAGCAGCAGTCCATCTGGTGGTCAACTGGTGTCATGATAGAGCTGATGGGACATCTCATTGAGGTTTCTCAGTTAAATGGAGCTATCATCTTATTGGCACAGGTCATTGCCATGAGGTTTAATTGTCACAGTTGGACCCATTACCTTCTGTAATAGAGTTGTGTGTGTGACTTCCAAGTAAACTAAGCAGAACTCTACTGCAGCAAAAGAAAGGCTGCTGGAGGGGAAGATGTGCCAGAAAGCAAGTGAAAGGAGGCAAGCTTGGCATTATCAGTGAGCCCTGACAGTGTACCTAGCCAAGGGCCAAAACCCTGCACTAACCAACTGGCTGGAGAGTTCAGACACATCTTCAACCTATCACTTCTGTGGTCTGAAGTTCCCTCCTGTTTCAAGATAGTATTGTAGTATGGTGACTTGCCTCAATGACTACAGTTCAGTAGTGCTTACATCTACCATAATGAAATATTTAGCATATTTGTTAAGGCTCAAATTAGCTCCTGCTGTACTAAGAACCTGAACCCTATTCAATTTGCTAATTACCACATTAGGTCTAAAGCAGAGATATCCTGCTCAGGGCCAGCTGGAACAGGCTGTTTGGTGCCAAACACATAGTCCCCTCAAAATTTATCATGTTCCAAGTTATACAATTGGATCCCTGACTTACTTTTGGGAAACCACAATCCATATCAGAAACTGACTTGATGAAACCCTTCATTGTAGGTTTATCTGGGAAATTAAGCAGCATGGGAACCACAGTGAATCAGCACTTAATATCATAGTCAGTTGTGAGGCTGCAGCCCATTAACCATTTTAAACAAAATCAGCAGGTTATGCAGTAAACAAGATTTGATCTAAAGCACAGGTCTCACCCAGCAACTTGGACTGTTCTTGTATTTGATTGCATAGTTCTTGCAAATACTGCTTTGTAAGTCATATGACAAAGAAGAAATCCCACAGCTAAAATAAAAACACTCAAAACAAATGAAGAAAAAAAACTAAGAAACAAGGCAATTTCTGCTGAAGTTTAATGTTAATTTTGTATCAGATATTTAAAAGCATTTCACACACTTCTATTCGGTACCACAGATTGTGCACTGGTACAAATCCTTTAACAGAACAGACTTTACAACATGAACCCAGATTTATGGATACGAACAAATATTACTCTAAGGGATACAGAAATAGCCCCATGAAAAAAAATCAAATAACTTAATCTGAAGGAACTTAAAAAAGTCAGTAGTTAACCAAATTCAGTTAATTGCCATTAGTTGAGAGGCATGGTGTAAGTGTTGCCTTTTCCCAAGTTCTTGTGCGTGAAGCTGAAGTTTCTTTTTGTAGAATCTTAAAGTCAGAATTCCATTCAACATACTTACACAAGAGTTTGTTCGAACATTAACTTGTAACAATTTGTATTGTTTTTTTGAGAAATTTAAGATCTAAAAATTCACATTGTAAATAAAAACTTCAGAATTCATGGGACTAAACAGAAAAAGAAATGAAGGTCGCCACCAGTACAGATTGAATCTTATACATCAATATTAATTTCACCAAACTTCATTTTTTTATTTAATGAAAGAATTGCAGCAGCTCAGTATTTTAACATCTCATTATGTTCTCTACACTCGAAGCTGCTTATGATTACAAAGCATATTGTTCTAGCCCAAGAATATAACAAAGAGTTATTTTATTGATAACAACCCAGTACAACCAGAACATTGTTTCGCACTAAACACTGGGGTGGGGTATCCAAACACAAACATGACTAAAAATAATCATATCATTCAAAAGAAATCTTCAGCAAATTGATCAGCTACAAGTCTGTTGGCCTTACGTTTGCGATTTGGATATAAAGGATCTTCAGTAACGACCTGAAATAAGAAGTTATTTGTACAGTTTTAAAATTCTTCTGCACTGTATAGTTTCCATTGGCCACTGCCAATGCTTTTTTTGCTCCAAATTGTACTAAGCCATAAACAACCTCCTTTAACCTTTCAAGGTCAAAAGTCAACTATTTTTCAGTACTTCCAGAGGGCTGAGCTGAACTCTACCTACACATAATCGAATTTTCTAAATAATTTGTTAGCCATTTTAATGTTTAAGGAGACTGACAAATGGAATTCTGAAAAACTGCTGCAGATTTTAAACTGCCATAAAATGTTTCTTGACATGAGAATGCACAGTAGTAAATACAGCATTTCAGCAGAGTCAAAACTTTGGTTTTACAAGCAATACAGTGGAAAATAATACCCGATTAAAATCCACAGACAAGTTAAAATCTTATCACAGTTATTTGTATTTTGTGTGTGTTGCTGCAACATTATCAAGAATGTCTGCTTTTCCATTCCTAAACTGTACCTTGGGAAATTTGATTATCTGACTGTCCTTCTCCTACCTGCACACACAGGCAAAAACTAAAGTCCAAGGCACCAGAGGTAAGGACAACAAAGAAGTGGCCACGAGAGTTAGAAGAGTGGCTAAGGGATTGCCTTGTGTAGGACTGGGCCATATTCAAGGATTCAGCGGACCTGAAAGGATACGCTACAGTTGTCACATACTTTTTTATAAAGACGTGTAAATAAATGTCCCCACAAAATCACTCAGTCTTCCAGTCACTCAAGTTACCATTCTACAACCACCAGGATCCTGAACCAGCATAGGTAGCTTCACTTACAACAGCTCTGCACCAATTCCATAATCCACACTCACATTCAAGGTCTCTTTACAAGCCACATTCTCAATATTTTTTCTTCACTTAACTTGTGTCTTCTTCTGGAGTTTGTGGTTTCGCTTGTGTATGGCTTTTCAGAAATTATATTGTTTTTATTTTCCTGTAGTTACACACCATGGAAACATGCCCTCAGCATTAACACATCCATATCAATAGACACTCATCTAATCTAGTCCCCTTTGCCTGCATTTGGCCCATCTCTCTCCTCTCCATACACCTGTCCGGAAGTACAGCATATAGTTTTGGTCGCCTCTCCTAAAAAAAAATTAATATCGGAAGCAGTACAAAGGAGATTCACCAGCTACTAGCTGGGATGAGAGGGTTGCCCTACCAAGTAGTTTGAGCCTGCACTCCTTGTTTAGAAGAATGGAAGGTGACTTTATCTAAGGATACAAGGTCCTGAGCAAGTTTGACAGGGTAGCATTAGAATTCCTTTACTTCTTTCACTTGTGGCTGTCTTGAATAAGGAGACACAAGTACTAAATTTTGGGGGGGGGGGGGGGGGGAGGAGAGAGAGGAAGAAGAGGTGGGCAACCTATTTGGTAATGTAAGTTGGATCATTGCAAGTATTTAAATTGGAGGTGGGTAAATATTTGATGAACAGAGGAAAGAGGCCTGGACATATGGCAAAGATAACCATGGTAATATTAAACAGTAGGACACTCTGCTCCATTTTCTTGTTTTTGCAACTTCCATCATGAGTAAAAGATTTTGACTATTTTAATCTCTTTTTGCCCATCATAAGTTTATGCACTCCTCTTCAAGTTAATCATCATCCTTCTTCTCTCTGGGAACATAAACCCAGCCTATACAATCTCTCCCCATGACTAAAATACTCCAATCTAGACAACATCATGGTGAATCTCCTCTGCACTCTCTCCAGCTCAACTACATCTTCTATATTCCATAAAGGATTGGTTTTATTGTAGTTGGCTATATCCATTACTTGCTTCTTGCTGTGAAATATCATTCTAAATGGGCTAGATTCAATACATAAACTCAGTATGAAGCAGCCACATGGCTCTATGGATGAACAGAAATAATGCACCCCAGTACAATTTATAACCTGTGCAGGTCAGTAATTATCCTTGTTGAGGGACTAATTTCTGATTCAAAGAGCAGAGTAAAATACTAGGACAGAGGCAGGGCCTGTCATTTCTCAAAGATTCCCCAACATAAAATTGCTGAACATTACTACAAAAAATCCTATATGCAGAAGCAACATGGTATATTGATTCACAATCAGCAGAGAAGATCAAAGCTCTGCAGTCTTGTCACACTACTAGTGCATGGTAGTGGGCAAAAGAACTAATAGAGACAGCTGTTCCAAGAACATTTCCATCCTTATTCATGGAAAAACCCAGCAAATAAATGCAAAAGGCAGGGCTGAAGTATTCATCGACCTTCAGCCATAAATGCTAAATTAGTAATCCAGTATAGTTTTGCTTGAAGGTCCCAGCATCATTCCAAATGATAATTAGCTACATCAAAGGGCCTGACAAAATCCCAGCTGCAACGCAGGCAAGCTCTGGAAGAATATCACATCTCGAGCTACAATGTTTCTGTACATTCCTAATATCAACAAAATGTGGAATAATTTCTCAAGAATGTTCTGTCCACAAAAGAACAAATCCAGTCCAACTAATTATCGTATAGTTAATCTACTTTCAAAAATGTAAAGTGGATGGAAGGTGTTACAAATAATAGTTCAATTGCATCTATAAATTCAGTTGACATCAACGTTGTTGGCAACGGAGACAAACAGAAGGAGATGGATTAGCTGGTTAATGTGTATTTAATATTACAGTAATATTTGAATAACCTTGTAAATGTTGATTAAGCATTCTTTGTTTAAATAATTCATTATGGGTTATATGTAAAAATAAGTAAATTGCGTACGTCATGACACCACCACGTGATACACGAGGACTTCGCTAAAAGTAAAACACGAAGTTAGACTCATGTTTTGGACTCCTTGTCTTTCTTTTAATTAGTTTAATGTTTCGTTGTTACAAAATATAACAGTGGTGAAGTATTTTTAAAATGAACCGGAGATGACTAACCACCAGTGGAAGCACAGTGAGATGTTCCAAGTTTTTAAAAAAAAAAGCAGCACAGCACATGTCTGGAAGGGAAGACATGATCAAGTTTAAAAAACCCCCCACAGAAATGGCTGGCTACTTCAGAAATATAATCGTGTTCGACTGATTGACAGGTAATTGGCTCATATATACTGAGCTAATTAACAGTATTCAGAAGCAAATGGAATAGCCAATGAGGAATAAGTACCGGTTTCAGGTTTAAAGGCGTACAGTTTGCTTTGAAGTTTAACTACTCTAACCAAATCAGCCGAAATGAGCTTTGCTGACCGCAGAACGCTTTAGATTTCATAAACTGAATCAAAAGGGAGTCCATTTCAGTGTACGAGGTTGAATCGAAGAGACTGAGCACTGTCAGTTCAATAATGGGCTTAATGATGCACTGAGATATCACTTAGTTTGTAGAAGAAAGCATTCAAAATGGCTCCTATCCTAACCGAAGCACAACTCTGAGCAGTTGAAACAGCTGTATTAATAGAAACAGCAGGGACGCAATGAGTCAGTCAGGAATGAAAGTGACCGTAAACAAAACTGTAACATCTAAACAGAAACACGCTTGGCCAAACAAATGGTATTACCATTGTGGCAGAGGCTCACATACATATACCCGAACAATGAAGGTTCAAAGGTAAAACTTTCAGAAAATATCACAAAATAGGACATGTACAAAGAGCATGTCGGGGTGACAAAAATAAATGGACTGCACAAGGAACAGAGAAATATAAAAAATCGTAGTTTAAAAAAAGCACAATCTGTGAGCTGTTAATGAAAAATCTGATAATGATGAGAATGACGGACTGGGTAGCCTTGAGATCTGCAATGTAAAGCTAACAACAGACCAACAATATGGCTTACACCAGAAGAGAATGGTAAATCAGTTAAAATAGAATTGGACAGTGGCTTGACTGTTTGCCATTCCACAAAATGAGTTTGAACAGAATTTCAAAGGTACCAAACTGAAGCCTGCAGATATCCAACTAAAAACATTGAGGTTGCATGTGGTAACTAAACAGGTGGGCCAGCAACCTGTGTGAGGGTCTAATTGGCCGAGACAACAACTTGATCCACCCACTATTTGCATGCCACATCCCCTGTAATAGTGAACTGAACGCGAATTAAGTAAGGTACTAGATGATGCTACAACCACCTCCATGCTGGACACCGTGAACTGTGGCCTAACAGACAGACATACTTTACTGATCCCGAGGGAAATTGGGTTTCGTTACAGTCGCACCAACCAAGAATAGTGTAGAAATATAGCAATATAAAACCATAAATAATTAAATAATAAGTAAATTATGCAAAGTGGCATATAATAACAGAGGGCAAACAGATGCTGGTGCCAACCTCTGTGCCTCTGTTTTAAAAGCATATTGGACCAAGGAAGTAGCATGCTGCACAGAGAAATTACGTAAGTGATGAAAGCAGTGGTCTTTGTAGGTAACATATCTGAGAAAGCTTCTGATAAAGTTAATCAGGCAGTTACTTGTGAAATGTGGCTTGGTTTTAAGTTGGAAGCTTCAGGAAGTTTGCAAGCATTCAGCTTTTGAGAATATAAAGAAACAGAATCTACTCTGTGTGCATTAAGGTTATTGTAGGAATTTCAAGAGGGAGACAAAAAGTAAGGGGGGGTCAATGGAGATACAAAAACAGAGGATTCATCACAATGTTGTGGATGAGGAAACCAAGAGGAGTGATCAGATCGTTAAGGGAGCAATAAAAGTATTAATAAGAAAACACTCTAGCGAACTAAATGCATCTTCCCAATATCACAATACACATCCTAGAAAGAAAAAGAGCAGAAACCTGAGAAAAGGAAGTCGTTACTGAGAGAGAAGCAAGGATCAATATAGATCCAGAGAAAAAAAGCCAATGAGAAGAAAATAGTCCATAGCTGTCAGATCCACTTCCTGCAATCTTAGAGTCAACTCCTACAACCACTATGGAGGAGGACTTAGAACCTGACATTGTTTTCAGAACCAGAAGTCTCACCTGCCAATCAGAGTGACCTCCCTTGTCAGGAAAGATGTTATCCCACAAGAGTAAGAAAGCTGTGACTTAATCTTTAGGCCTGAATGGGACAATTTAAAATTTACTACACTGCGAATTCTGCATATAGTAGTTATATTATACAGTATACCATGTATATAGTTGAGATGCATTCCCTATTGAGTTGCAGTTTATAGCTAAGCAAGGAAGAGTGTCGTGTATTTAATATTTCAGTAATATGAGTAATCTTTTAAATATTTTGTTTATTAAGCCTCATTTGTTTCAATTATTATGGGTTGTATCTAAAAATAGGTGAATTGCATACATCATGGTGCTACCATGTGTTTAAGTGCAGAACTTGCTTTTTCAAACATGAAGTTAGACTCACATTTTGGAGTCCGTGTCTTTCTATTGTTACGACTGTGCCACAACTCTGAGGGGTCGAAGGGTACAAAGTCACCCCCTCCTTTTTGAGAATCGCAAGATCGCTATTAATTCGGGTCTGGGACCCAGGAAATGAGAGAGACACATGCAGAATCCACAAGGGTTTGGAATGTGTCCTGACCTCAGCGAAACAAAGCCACGGATAACGGCCATTGTCTCTTGGGAGACGGAATTGTGTATTGAGTACTGAACTATTCATTGAAGCCCTCAGGGGATGACCAGAGTGGGCCGGTTGAGGGATTGCATCATCCCAACCTGACTGACATCTGAGACCCCGTGAGTAAGGATAAAAGAGGGTCTGGGGAACAACCCCTTTAGACGCACCAGGAGAAACGCTAGAAATCCCGTGGCAGCGTTTAATAGCGACAGCCAGTGGGGGGCTCGCGTGCGTCCTTTCCCGTTGCCTGGGATTGGGGCCTTACCACGGAAGGACGGCTTTAGCTAAAGGAGAGGCCATAAGTGACCGGTCACACCAACGGAACTCTCGAAGGATCGGAATCATAAAAGGAATTGGCAAGTTTCTAAAAATCTCTCTCTTGACCCCAACCAAAGGCTGCAGCCTGAATGAACTTTTATATTTCCATCGGACAATACATTATCCCCTAGACAACGATAGAGCTATTTCTTATTGATTATTATTATACCCACACTTTTAGACTTAGAATTGACGATGTATATTATCTGTATATTTGCATTGATATTATTTTTGTGTATTTTTACCAATAAATACTGTTAAAAATAGTACCATCAGACTTCAACGGACCTCTCTATCTTTGCTGGTAAGTGACCCAGTTACGGGGTTCGTAACAACGTGGGATCTCGTCTCGAGATTTGATACCAAATTGGAGGGCCAGTGAATCGGGCTTGTAAGTCCAAACTTGGATGAATTTATAGAAAACCCGACTCTGGAGGCGCTAGAGGCAGCCACAAAGTCGGAATTGATAAATATTGCGAAAGGACTAAACCTCGCAGAGGTGAGGTTGTCAATGAAAATGCGGGAGGTGCAGAGGGCCATAACTCAGTATTATATTGTGAAGAATGTGTTTTCTGCTGAGGTATTGGAAAATATCCCTGAAAAGGTACCAGTTAGTGGGACGGCTCAGTTAAAGTTGGAGAAATTGAGGCTGGACACAGAACAGAGGAAGAGGGAGCATGAGCTCCAGCTAAAGGAGTTAAGAGCAGGACAGAGCTGAGAAGCAAAGGGAGCATGAAATTCAGTTAAAACAGCTGGAAGCGGCTGTAAAGGAGAAGGAAAGGGCTGAAAAAGAGAAGGAAAGAGCCGAGAAGGAGTCGGATAGAACTGAGAACCAAAGGGAGGCGGAGAAACAGAGGCAACATGACTTGGATATGGAGAAGTTAAGGCAAGAGCGAAGAGTTCAAGGGTCAGACCGAGAGGAGCAGTTTAATGTTAGTCGGGAGTTTAGGTTAGTACCTCCGTTCAAGGAGACGGATGTTGATAGTTATTTCTTGCATTTTGAAAAGGTGGCAGTGAATCAGAAGTGGCCCAAAGAGCAACGGATGGCATTGTTACAAAGTGTGTTAAAAGGGAAAGCACAATGGGCATATGCGGCGTTGTCCATGGAGGAGGAAGAATCCGAGAATTATGAGAAAGGAGGCCATTCTTCAGACCTACGAATTGGTACCTGAAGCCTATAGACATAAGTTCAGAAATTTAAAGAAAGGGTGGAATCAGACATATACCAAGTTTGCCTATGAGAAGGGTGTGCTCTTGGATCGCTGGTGTGCAGCAGAAATAGTGGAAGAAGATCTTTGGCATCTCAGGGAGTTAATTCTGATTGAGGAATTTAAAGGTTGTGTTTCGGATGATATCCGGATGTATTCGAATGAGAAGCCGAATAAGTCCATCTCCGAATTTGCTAGGTTCGCAGATGAATATGCCCTAACCCACAAGACAAAGTTTTCCTCGAATAAAAGTTACCAAAAGACCGTGGGAACGGTAGAGAAAGCCTGCCGGCTGAGGCAGAGATCCCACTGGGAGCTAGTGGTAAAATTGAGGAGGAGAGGCAAGACGGCAGGAGAGGTCCTGGCTTGACCTGTTTTAATTGTGGAAAGCTGGGTCATATTGCATCCAAGTGCCTTGCTCCGAGGAAGGAGACAGGAAAATGGAAAGCAGCAGTCCCTATAGGATGTGCTGTGGTGATCAGTAAATCAACGAGAGAGCCCAAGGTAGACAGAGTACAGGAAGGGTCTGAGAAATGTATTTCAGAGGGAACCGTGTCTGTGAGAAAGAGAGACACACCAGTTCCAGTGCGGATCTGGAGAGACATGGGAGCTGAGCTGTCATTGATTAGCAGTAAGGTACTGGATTTTGGTCGCAAGACTGCAGAGGTAGCTTTGAGAGGAATAGGAAAAGGGACCGAAGTGGTGCTCTTGCATAGGATCATTCTGAATTGTGATCTGGTATCTGGACCAGTTGAAATAGGGGTGCGATCAGAATTCCCGAGAACTGACGTGGACGTCCTTCTGGGTAACGATTTAGCCGGTGGTAAGGTTTGGTCAGCAATGAAGCTGACGAGCCAGCCTGTGAGTGTTGAGGTCCCACCCCTAGATTCCAAGATCTATCCCGCATGTGCGATCACTCGCAGCATGTCGAGAAAGGCAGCTGAGAAAGAGACCAGTTTAAATCCAGCCAGTATCGATTTGGCCGAGACGTTTTTACCGACCCTGTACCAAGAGGGTTTAGAGGTTGGTAAAACGGAGAATAGGAAAGTGAAAAAGAGTAAGGGAGAGGAGGTAGTCCTGCCCTTAGCCAGGAGGAAATTTATAGAGGCACAAAGTAAAGATGAGAAACAGATAAGGCTGTTAAAAGGTCCAGGGTTGGACATGGATGATCTGTCTGGTTTGGCAGAACTGTTTGAAGAAGTTGAAAATTCTAAAGGTGTTCCCGACAATAAAATGAGGGCAGTCCTAGATGAAAAGGATGCCATTACCTTGAAGAAGTCTGCTGGGTTGGCAGATGAGGTTGTTTCAGCCCGCGGGGTTGAGTTTACTCCGGAAGGGAGTTGCCCAGAGAGTAGCTGGGAGGATCAGGGGAATTTAGAATTCGAAAAGGGTACGGGCATTGAAAGCCTGGAAGAGGCAAATGTCCCGTTTGACTGTGTTCAAGATGTGGATGCATGTGGTACTGAACCTAGTAATGGAGCTCAGAAAAAGTCTGAGGTATTTGATTCAGTTGAAAAGGAATGCAGTCCTTGTGGGTCAGATGGACTTGGTTCAGTGAAGAAAGGGTTAACCTTGGTAATAATGGGAAGTGAGAATTCCCAGTTGTTTGTGTTCGAAGGTGTGTTAGGAGTTAGTGAGGAGATAAAAGGTGATGATGTGAATCTTATTATTGAAGGAAAAGGGAAAAATGTAGTTCCCAAATTGAATGAAGAAAATTTAAGGTCTGGATTGATGTCAAAAGCAGCAACCAGGCTACAGAGACAATGGCTTGGTAACACGTTACCGGCGAATCAATTACAGGTTGAGGTGGAATGTAAAGGTGCCCCACACGCTATTGTTATTCACGAGTGTACTGTGAAAAGGCAGAATTTGAAATGCTGTTTGAACAAAGAGTTTAAACTGAAAACTAATAGCCTGAAGGGTCCTGAAGAGAAAACTAGCAACTTGCTTAAAATTAAAGAATTGTGTGGAAATTCGGAAAATGGTCTAAGTTTGGACCACATTGTTGATAAAATAGCTCCTATGAAAGGAGCAGGCGAAAGCCTATTTCCCTCACCACGTGGGAGTTAACTGGAAAAGGGGCGAGAGTTGACAGGATGCCATATTAACTTTCCGGTTTTAAGGGATTTCGATAAAGCATGTGAATAATAAAGACAACCCCCATGGAAGATTGACTGTTAAGTTTGAAAATAAAATAAAGATTAGTATTTGCATGAACTTTTGTAGTATACACGTAAGCTAAAATCACAACTCTTTAATTTTTGTTTGCTGAAAAGGAATAAAAATAGGTAGTTATTAAATTGGAGTCTGATGCTACAAGACTTTAGTAAGGTACAAGATGTTAAGATAGTAAAGGAAGTGACAATGTAATCGCTAACTGTTTAGATGCTGAATTGAATGTATAACTGTATTACTCTGTAGTGTTAAAAAAAACTCTTTTGTATTGTGTTAGATTCTAAAATCCTGTAAGACTGTATTAATTCATTTTTACCGATGGTAAAAAGGCTTTGAAGGAAGGGGGTGTACGACTGTGCCACAACTCTGAGGGGCCGAAGGGTACAAAGTCGCCCCCTCCTTTTTGAGAATCGCAAGATCGCTATTAATTCGGGTCTGGGACCCAGGAAATGAGAGAGACACACGCAGAATCCACAAGGGTTTGGAATGTGTCCTGGCCTCAGCAAGACAAAGCCACGGATAACGGCCATTGTCTCTTGGAGACGGAATTGTGTACTGAGTACTGTACTATTCATTGAAGCCCTCAGGGTATGACCAGAGTGGGCTGGTTGAGGGATTGCATCATCCCAACCTGACTGACATCTGAGACCCCGTGAGTAAGGATAAAAGAGGGTCTGGGGAACAATCCCTTTAGACGCACCAGGAGAAACGCTAGAAATCCCGTGGCAGCGTTTAATAGCGACAGCCGGTGGGGGGCTCACGTGCGTCCTTTCCCGTTGCCTGGGATTGGGGCCTTACCACGGAAGGACGGCTTTAGCTAAAGGAGAGGCCATAAGTGACTGGCCACACCAACGGAACTCTCGAAGGATCGGAATCATAAAAGGAATTGGCAAATTTCTAAAAATCTCTCTTGACTCCAACCAAAGGCTGCATGAACTGAGTGACTTTTATATTTCCATTGGACAATACATTATCCCCTAGACAACGATAGAGCTATTTCTTCTTATTATTATACCCACACTTTTAGACTTAGTATTGACGACGTATATTATCTGTATATTTGCATTGATATTATTTTTGTGTATTTTTACCAATAAATACTGTTAAAAATAGTACCATCAGACTTCAATGGACCTCTCTATCTTTGCTGGTAAGTGACCTATATACGGGGTTCGTAACACTATTAATTAGATTAATGTTTTGAAGTTACAAAACATACCAGTCGAGTGGTGCTGCAATAAAAATCTTGCACTCAACTTTAACAAGGAATTGACTGGAGACTTCAAGAAGGGAAAGCTGGAAGAACATGAACCAGTCCTCATTGAGGGTTCTGCGGTGAAAAGGGCAAGGAGCCTTAAGTTTCTGGGTGTCAACATGTCAAAGGTATCTGACTTGGGCCCAGCACACTGATGCAATTATGAAGAACACACATCATTGGCTCTACTACATTAGGAGTTTGAAGAGATTTGGCATGTCACCAAAAGGTTCCTGGAAACTTCTATACATGTATGGAGTTGAGTATTCCAACTGGTTGCATCAATACATAGGATTGGATTGCTCTAATGGATAGAACTGAAAGAGGCTGCAGAGGGTTGTAGACTCATCTAGCTCAATGGCAGGCTGAACCTTCTTCTCAAAACAAGGAGGAAGTCCGGGAGCCTAAAGACATAAACTCATTCATCCAGGAACAGCTTCTTCCCCTCTGCCATCATATTTCTGAATGATCCATGAACACTACCTCATTATTTTTTGCATCATTTATTTTTGTAGTTTATTTTATGTCTTTGCATTGTATTACTGCCCCAAAGCAACAAGATTTACGTCATATACAAAAGTGATCCTGAAATCTCTCCACCTCATTCTCAACGACAATAGTGAGCAACAATTGCTGGTCTAACAGCATCACAATGCCATGGTGGCATTCAGACAATGTGATTTAGGATTAAGAATTTGATTAGGCAATTACAACCCTGAATCAAGAACAAATAGTCGTTAATTCAACTCACTGCAGTAGCTCTAAATGGAATAAAAACTGGGGAAAATGGGGATTAGTACAACTAGGTACTTAAAAGTCTGCATGGATACAGGGACTCCGAGGGCTGTTCCACACTATATATTTTGGCCCCCATACCACTCACTTCCCAGAAGGAAGTAAGGAATACCTTCATCAGAATCCTCTCAAAAGTTATTTTTTCATTTGTCCCCATTCATACGTATGAACCCCTTAAAGCTCTGCAGTCAAATGTATCAATTTATCTTAACATAAGCTTGTGATAATTGAGTAAGCTGTCCTTACGTGGTGAGTAGGAGCGTGATCTGGAGCGAGAACGATAGCCACCTCTGTTGTAATATGGAGAGGGAGAACGCCTCCTGAAACAAAAAAAACTTATGAAACATAGTAGTAGACAGTGAGTACAACTCATCAAAACTTCTAAAGGAACCAGGTGTTTTGCTGGGAAGAGGACCCTACTCCACAATAAAGAACCAAAATTTGCAATTGGAAATCATTATACAAACAGTGCTTACTGAGCCAATGAACTGTAGATTAATGTGTACATTGATGTGATGCACTGTGGTAAGGAAGGCAAATGCAATGTTAGCATTCATTTCACGAGGACTAGATTACAAAAGGAAGGATGTATTGGTGAGGTTTTCATTATAAGGCACTGGAGAGGGCCTAGAAGAGACATATGAGAGTGATCCTGAATGCTCTGATGTTTCAATATGCATATGACAAATAAAACTCCCTTCCCCAATATTTTTTTCAATTATTAACTGAGCACAGTCTTGAAGCCAAACATAATAATACAAAAGCTGGAAGATTTTAGTTGGATTTCTGCATATCATCCTTTCAGGAAATGAATGTGGCACACAATTCATGTTTTAGCTATATATTGATGTTCAGTCTCAGCTTGATTAAGTTAAAGATTTCAAAATTACAGGATACAATTGATGTAGATGCTCAAGAGCACAACATCAGAACTTTCTAAGAAACAGGTATCAAGAGCAAGAGTTAGTGCTGGCAAAACAGGCAACACTTGATTGTCATCTTTAAAGGAAGCTACATGTTTCATTTTCTCCTGGAAATTCTCAGTTCAAAGACAGCATAAAATTACTGTCTGCCCACCTGTAGGACCTGCTGTAATAATCTCGGTCATCGTATCTGTCATATCTGTCATAACTGTCTCTGCGACGTGAACTACTGCAAAGAAAGGGTAAATAGTTAAAGACGGTATATAAAATTAAACACAACAGAAGATCATAAGGTGGAAATGAAATGGGTTTGTAAGATAGAAACATAGAAAACCTACTGCACAGTACAGGCCCTTCGGCCCACAAAGTTGTACCAAACATGTCCCTACCTCAGAAATTACTAGGCTTACCTATAGCCCTCTATTTTACTAGGTTCCATGTATCTATCTAAAGGTCTCTTTAAAGACCCTATCGTATCCGCCTCCACCACCGTTGCTGGCAACCTAGTCCACGCACTCTCCATTCTCTGAGTAAAAAACTTACCCCTGACATCTCCTCTGTACCTATTCCCCAGCACCTTAAACCTGTGTCCTCTTGTGGCAACCATTTCAGCCCTGGGAAAAAGCCTCTGACTATCCATACTATCAATGCCTCTCAACATCTTAAAACCTCTATCAGGTCACCTCTCATCCTCCATCGCTCCAAGGAGAAAAGGCCGAGTTCACTCAACCTATTCTCATAATGCATGCTCCCCAATCCAGGCAACATCCTTGTAAATCTCCTCTGTACCCTTTCAATGGCTTCTACATCCTTCCTGCAGTGAGGCGACCAGAACTGAGCACAGTACTTCAAGTGGAGTCTGACCAGGGTCCTATATAGCCGCAACATTACCTCTGAACTCCTAAATTCAATTCCACGACTGATGAAGGCCAATGCACCGTATGCCTTCTTAACCACAGAGTCAACCTGCGCAGCTGCTTTGAGCGTCCTATGGACTCGGATCCCAAGATCCCTCTGATCCTCCACACTACCAAGAGTCTTACCATTAATACTATATTCTGCCATCATATTTGACTTACCAAATTGAACCACTTCACACTTATCTGGGTTGAACTCCATCTGCCACTTCTCAGCCCAGTTTTGCATCCTATCAATGTCCCGCTGTAAACTCTGACAACCCTCCATGCTATCCACAACACCTCCAACCTTTGTGTCATCAGCAAATTTACAAACCCATCCCTCTACTTCCTCATCCAGGTCATTTATAAAAATCACTAAGAGTAGGGGCCCCAGAACAGATCCCTGAGGCACACCACTGGTCACTGACCTCCATGCAGAATATGACCTGTCTACAACCATTCTTTGCCTTCTGTGGGCAAGCCAGTTCTGGATCCACAAAGCAATGCCCCTTGGATCCCATGCCTCCTTACTTTCTCAATAAGCCTTGCATGGGGTACCTTATCAAATGTTTTGCTGAAATCCATATACATTACATCTACTGCTCTTCCTTCATCAATGTGTTCAGTCACATCCTCAAAAAATTCAATCAGGCTTATAAGGCACAACCTGCCCTTGACAAAGCCACGCGGACTACTCCTAATCATATATACTTACCCAACACAAATGCACTTGGAGTTACAACCTTCTATATGTATACATTAATCCTCAAAAAATCTTATCCAACATTTATTCTGCATATTTTAGTAATAAACTATTTTAATAACAGAAATATTATACATATAGTTACTACTAAGTTACAATGCTACTTCTTGATCATAAATTCATTTTATTTAGACAACATTCACACTTCAATTTCTCATTCTGTTTCTTTAGGCTGGACCAGGGGTTGCCAAGCTTTTTTATGCCATGTCCCTCTACCATTAACCGAGGGCCCCATGGACTCCAGGTTGGGAACCCCTGGGCTTGTCCTTCTGTATTAGTTAACTTACTAAGTTGGTCTTCCCATGTAGATACCAGGGGTAGGTGTATGAGCTCTTTTAGTAATGGAAAAATCAACACGGATCCTGCGTCCATCTAATTCCATTCCATTTGCACGTTCTTTAGCCTGGCAGGAAAAAAGAGAGTCAGAATACAAGCCAAGTTGAAATTTATTGAAAACACACTGTTCATCTTTGTTATGGCAATACAACTGATTAATTACAACAAAAATACCATCCAAAGTGGCTTGCTGAAGCAAACTGATAGTCAAGAGATTTTAAAGATGACTTTCCTACCTCTTTAGCATCATCAACATTCTCAAAGTAGACGAAAGAAAAGCCTCTGGAGCGATTTGACTGTTGATCATAAACAACATTGACACCTGCAAGAGGGCCATATCTTGAAAAGACTTCTCTTAGATCTCGCTCGGTGGTGTATAGACTTAGTCCAAAAACTCCCAGACAAGTGTTGGGGTCAGGGTTAGCCTGTATCAAAGATACAACACTAAATTAGAGAAGCCAGTCACCTTGGTCAGAAAAAGGATCACTAAAATATTCGTGGACTCAATCTGCTGATATTAATTCAAAATTTCATGTGCATTTTCACTTTATTAAGCTCATTGTCAGCTGCTTTGAACCAGCATTAAATACAATTAAGTTGAAACCAAAGCTCTCCATAGTTTCACTCGGCATTTGCTTTGTGTTTACAATATACTGTGTACAGCAGTAGCAAACCTGAGTAGAGTTAATTAGCAAACATTAAATGTTGACAGCACAAATTTTAACTGTCCACTATTTGCTTCACAACAGAGTTCTTTGAATATCTGTTTGGAAAGGCAGCCTGCATTTCTCTGCTAACCGAACTACTGGTTCAATAGTGAAATGATAACAGATGAAAGCAAATACATCTGTCAACAATGAAAATCTCCCTGCTTAAAACAAGGAAGTTGGATTTAAAGTAATGGACTATTTATACAAGGTTCAAAGAAACAATTGTCAAGTTACCTCTCAATACAAGCATGACAAATTTAAAAATACAGGTGTCCCTCGCTTTCTAAGCGTTCGTTTTACCACATTTCGCTTTTACAAAAGACCTACATTAGTACTTGTTTTCGCTAACCGAAAGAGGATTTTCACTTTTAAGAAAGTCGCCTGCTTTAAACTTGTGTTTATCCCAAGAAAAGACTACCATGACTGTGAAGCCTTGCGCAGGCAGGTGTGTGCGCATGTGTGTATGTGCCGATTTCCCCCCCCCAACAAATCGGTTTTGGCTCAATCTTCCCGATTCTGGTAAGTGAAACTACACTGTACATACATTATTTCTACTTTATATAGGCTGTGTATTTATCATATCATTCCTGCTTTTACTATATGTTAGTGTTTTATATTTATATAAATATTTTAGGTTTTATGTGCTATTTGGCATGACTTGGTAGGTCATTTTTTGGGTCTGGGAACGCTCAAAAATTTTTCCCGTATGAATTAATGGTAATTGCTTCTTCGCTTTACGCCGTTTTGACTTACGAACGGTTTCATAGGAACGCTCTACCTTTGGATAGTGGGGGAAACCTGTACAAATAAATGAGCTTGTTGCTTGTCACATATAGCATACTATGAAAGACATGAAAGCAAATAGAACCCAGGCATGGTAGATAACTGACCTCATAGAAAAAGAGAGCAGAAGCCACATATAGTCACACTTCATCCATTGGACTCGACTCACTTCCACCTCAATAAAGTGACATGCTGGAGCCATGGCTAAGATCATGCCTTCAGTTCAGGGCCAAAGCCACAACCCTTTTTCATTACAATGAAACAGACTTATACCAGTGTATTAACAATTTGGGGAGCATTCACATGGCACACAGTGAAAACCAGAAGGCACTCTAACCATCTGGAGAATTATTCAAATACCGTTACAGTACCTGAGTAAAAAATAAAAAGCTGGCTTTACTAATGCTGCACTACTGCTTTTTCAGGAAAGAAGTCAACTATCACAGTCAACTAAAAAACAGAAAGAGGATGACATACAGTGCAAGAAAAAATTTATGAACCTTTGCAATTACCTGGCTTTCTGCATTAATTACTCAAAATGTGGTCTGATCTTCATCCAAGTCACAATATCGGACAAACACAATCTACCTAAACTAAAACCATGCAAACAATTGTACTTCTCTCCAAAACTGAGTATACCACTTGAACAATCACAGTCTAGATTCAAAGTAATTCAAATTAGATTCTCTGGGGTCATTTTGGAATCAGGGAGACCAATCAATGAATGCTGTGGCATGAACTGAAGAGGTCTGTTCATGCAAGGTATCCCAGAAATACTTATGAACTGAAACAGTTTTATATAGAGGAATGGTCAAAAATTCCTCCCCGTCATCGTAAATCTGATTAGCAGCTACAGAAAATGTTTGGTGGAGGCTATTGCCCCTAAAGGAAGTTCCATCAGTTGTTAAATACAAGGGCTCACATACTTTCTCCAACCTGAATTGTGAATGATTAAACAATGCGTACAATAAAGACATGAAAAGTACAATTGTTTGTACGGAATTAGGTTAAGCAAATTGTATTTGTCTACTATTGTGACTTAGATGAAGATCAGACCACATTTTATTAATGCAAAAAACAGGTAAACACAAAGGGTTCACAAACTTTTTTCTGGCAACTGTAACTGCTATGGAAACGGAAGAGGATAAACAAGACCCAATTTCTCAAGAAATTAGCAAATTCAGAGATACTTTATCTTCTAGTTTGTGAGTAAAGCAAGAAAAAGACAAATTAAAAAGGAGGGACAAGAAAGATGTAAAAGGAAGAAGGAATGTAAGAAAAGAGTGGGAACAAAAGTGTGGCAAGACCATGATAAGAACTGTGAGAGAACCATAGATAAGGAAAGGGAGCACAACTGAGAAAGGGATAGAATGTGGGATAAACAGAGAGAAAAGCCAAGGAGAAACAACTCCAGAGCTACCAAAACCAGTTCCTGCAGTCTTAGAGTCAACTCCTACCATGGAGGCTGCAGAACCTGAGATTCTTCTACAGCCACAAGACTCACCAGCTAAGCAGAGATCCCCCTTTTCAGGAAAGACATTATCCCACAAGATCAAGAAATCCTCCAAAGTGATCAAATCTTTAGGCCTGAATAGTTGTATTATACAATATACTGTGTATACAGTTGAGATGATTTCTATATTGAATTGGTAGTTTATAGCTAAACAGGGAGGAGTGTTGTGTATTTAATATTTTAATAATATTGTAAATATATTGTTTAAGCATTCTTAGTTGTTTAAATAATGCATTGAGGGTTTTATGTAAATGGCATACATCATTACATGCCACATCATACGTGTGTACCTTGCTTAAAGTAAAAACAAAATAATACCCATTCTCCTGGGCCCCCATCATTTTCTTGCAAATAGTTTTATGATTCGGAGTTACAAAACATAACAATAGTGACCATAATTCAAAGTTTCAAAGTAGTTATAGAAGAGAATACAGATGGAAAGATCTGTATTCTTTCCAGATACAAATATACAGATACAAATTAATTTTAGGACAGCATCTGACAGATAGATAGTTGCAGAGAGGTTTACATTAGACAACTCATTCAGAAGTGAAACAATAAGAGCTCAGGGCCAATGTGTTCCCACATGAGAATAGGAGAGGGGACCATTAAACGATATCAGAAGACTTGCAAAAATGGAGGGTTAAGTGGGAGGAAAGGGCTAGATTGATCTTGGAGTAGGTTAAAGGGTCAGCACATCACTGTGGGCAGAGGGGCCTGTGTTGTATGTTAAGCTGGCCCTCAATTTTAACATTGCTAAATGTAAGATAATAATTTATACAAGGATGAGTAGATGGAACAGACTTCTTGGAAAGCATAATAAAAAAATGGATAGGTAATAGGTAACAATGATTAATAAAGTTACTAAAGCGAATAATAATAGAATCAAGAGATTACTTCAAGCCAGTAAGTAATAGTGGAAATCTATTTTCTAAAGCAGACCAAGGGAAGCAGTCAGAATCAGTGCTGATCACTGAGTACCCTTTATTCCCCACCTCCCAGTCCACTATCACACACAAAGGATAATTTCCAGTGACTACTTAACTTACCATTTTTGAGATGGGGTGGACCCCCCCCCCCAACCCCCAGTCATGGGGAAAATGGGAAAACTCCACACAGATAGCACTGTGTCGGGACTAAATCCCAGGTCACTAAATCTCTAAGACGAGATCTTAACAGGGGTGGCATAGTTGGTAGAGATTCCAAGTATTGATTGAATATGATGTATGTAGATACAATTGTACAAGGAAGCAAGGCCAAGCCAGCAGTGGGGGCTTAGAATTGTTGAAAATCAAATTGAGAAATTCAGTAGAAACTTCTATTCCCAGAATGTGAATTTAATATCACGAGCAGCAGATGTGAATATCAAGATGCACTTATGGAGTAATTCAGCCTGAGAGATAGAATGCATGATTTCATGAGGTTAGCTAAAGGGTAAAAGGCAAGTTCTCCAAGCACATCAGCAATAGACTAGTCAAGACAAATATTCTGTGCTTAGCTTATTTAAAAAAAAACTTATCTCTTACCCGATTACCAATATGGCGCCTTCGGTTTGACATGGGCGAGCGACTGTGGCTACGACGTCGCCTATAGTCAGGGCTGTAGGACCTGCTCCTGGATCTCCTACGGCGAGAGCGAGATCGGGATCGAGACCTTGAATAACGCCTCCGAGAACTCCTCCGAGATATTGACCTGCTAAATCAAGAATATTTTAGCTTTATTTTGAATGCAAATTAGCTTCAACAAGACACTGAAGATTGATAACATTCTCCCTCTCTTCAAATGCTCACATAGTAGAATAAAGTCTCAAAACTTTTTTTCATTGAAGTTGCCTGCGCTTTTTAAAAAAAGTCTCTTCTTCATAGCCATTGCAGATTACTGATTGTATATTAACCAGATCAATTCATTCACCTCATTTATTGCACAGTGACCAGCACATTCCCAAGAGGACCACAACCACGTCATGGCTTGGAGGCTTGAATGCCTGAGTTCTGTTATCTGGAGTCAGGGCTTTATGCTTCGACTCTTGGTAGAGTCACCTATGCCAAACAGGTCAAAGGGTAGAGGCCAGACTAATGAATGGTCCACCAGTCCTCCAGGTTCGGGGGTTCATCTCTGGGCTAACAACCCCGAATGGCAAAACAAAACTGCTACGGAAACAGCAACGAAGAATCCTCTACATGTGAGTAGTCAAGGACAAACAGAGATAGAGGACCTTCATTGCTGTTTTAAATGCCAGTGGCGCAATGGGAAGTAAAACCAGCAAATTATTTTTTTTTAACAGATCAACCAGTTCCAATCTATGCTTCAGCCCAGTCCAAATACAATACGAATATGGTTATGAAAACATGAAATATATGAAATTGAGATTAAAACTGATTTTATGAAATAAGGAACCACATTCCCAATAAAGATAACTCAAATCATAGTCACATCTGAAGTTCAGGCATGTGTGTGCTGTGTGTGTGTATAGAGAGAGAACAGATGTGCAAGAAATAGATGAAATCCAGTCAAGAGGTCTGCCTACTTTAGTACAGGGGACGCCATTGTTCAGGATGACATTTCAGAGGCACTTCGGTAGAACGTCTCATTGTCAGAGCAAATATGATGGAACAGAGGAACTGAAAGACCGTAAGAAAGAATGGCATAGAATCCTTGCAGGACAGCAATCAAGGCAGGTGAGAGACCTAGACGGCTTACAGTGGATATTGGTTATTTGTCAAAATCCAGGAAGGGATTGTGAAGGTCACAGCAGGGTAGAAATTGTTAAATTTGAAGTAATGAAATCTTTGAGCATGGCTTGCAATGTCAGTGGTGGGCCGAAGGGCCTGTACTGTGCTGCACTATTCTATGTTCTAAAATGAATAGAGATGATGAGAACTATGAGAAAGGGAGTCTAGAAGAAGGATTCTGAGTTAGAAAATTAACAAGTAGAATTTGGGTGAAATTTAGAAATAAAGGGTAGGAAACAATGGTGTAAATTGTATGTGGACCATTAAGCAATAGTGGCAATACAACATGTAATGTAAATCCAAGAATCCAAGGTGTAATAACCATCTGGCGGGGGGGGGGGGGGGGGGGGGTTAATCCAAGCAGATTGGAAAAAGCAAATAAGCTGTAATAAATGAATAAATGTGAAGAATGAATTAAGAGGAACTTTTTTTTTTAAGATTACTGTATTGGACCAATCACGCAACAGGCTCTTTTGTGTATGAGAGGGGCTAAATGATGATCTGGTAATTAAGGAGGCAGATATAATTAATTTTATAGGAAGATTCCAGCAACTTGAATCTGAATTAAGCAAACTACGACTGAATGAGAGATGAATATTAGACGATAGAAAATAACAGAATGAGTGGTCCTGTCATTTCCATCACAAATTAAAATAGGCCTTTCCTTTTAATCTAATGATTTATAGAAGATCCAGGAACTTCCTGATAACAATGATGTGAGGGACTCTTCAGTGCCGAAGACCATATATGGCGCAAATACCCAAGTGCCCTCCAGCTATCCAGCCACTACCCTCAGCTACTTACCACTGGAAAAAGTATCTTTCCCACTATTAAAATGTAGTCCTTGATACATATCTTTAGGTCCGTAGCACAACACAACTTTAACTCTAATCTCAACATTATCACAGACTGACTGCAGGCTTAAAAAAAAACACTAGCGTCTGGAAGTGTTACCAAAGAATGATCCCTGAAATGGCAGGGTTAACATTTGGGAAGTGTTTGGTGGCTCTGGGCATGTACTCACTGGAGTTTTGAAAAATGGAATCTCATTGAAACCTATCAAATATTGAAAGGCCTAGATAGAGGGATCATGGAGAGGATGTTTCTTATAGAGGAGTCTAAGACCAGAGGGCACAGCCTCAGAATACAAGGATGTCCTTTAGAACAGAGATGAGAAGGACTTTATATAATTGGGGGGGGGGGGGGGGGGGGGGGGATTTGTGGAATTTATTGCTACTGACATCCACGGAGGCCAAGTCATTAGATACACTTTAAGCAGGTTCTTACAATTAAAACTTGTATGCATTGCATTCTACATGAATATTAAAGGTGGCATTGCAAAAGAAACAGAAATATGTAAAAATGTCAGAATCCGCACCAATGTATCAAAATCATAATCTAATTAACTTGAAGCTGCAAAGCAACGTTAGCCACTTACCTGGATTTGGATCTTGAACGTGACCGTGACTTGGACCGGGAGTGCCTTGACCCATCCTTAGAATGAGAGCGTTCTGCAGAATTTGCTGGAGACTGGCTGGCAGACTTGCCAGATCCACGAAGACTTGAACTTGCTGATTTAGATGGAGAACGTGAATCCTACATGCAAAAATATATGTATTACATTTTTACAAACCTAGGACATGGTTCTATTAAAATAAGATCTGATTAAAATCTTAAAAGCATCTGAAATGAAATAAACAAGCAACCTAACTTGTATCCCAGTTTTGCCTGTACGGTTTCAATTAGGAATGCCCAGGCATAAATACTTTCCTAGAATAAACTAACAGCCCTAGGGTGTATTCTTCTACCTTGGTTTGTACAGTGCATGCATTTGTTTTTAGTACAATATACAGGTACGGGCTTACGTTAGCCAAACGATTTGAGTGAATTTATAAATAAATTCAATTCAAAATTAAGAGCTCTGGTATGTGAAAATAATCAAGCTAAACAAGTTTTCATGCTTATTTACTTTTTAAACCAAATTTCACTCAAAATTAAAGTACCTTGAAGTGAGGTTTCACTCAAGGTTTCGTGACACTACCGCAAGCCCCGCACGTACACATAAACAGACTAGAAATTACTTAGCGTAGTGCTTTCTGATTCCAGATACTTCTGATCTTAACTTCATTCTATTTCTTTTCTTCATTCTTCAGTGTCAAATTCTCACTTGGTTCATCTTCCCACTTCACACACTGCACACATTCTATTTGTGGGACTTCGTGTCTTTTTTTTTAGCATGCATTCTTTTTTTTCCCCAATTCAGCTTCACTTATTCCTGAGCTTCAATTATTACACAAAACTTGTCAAATGACTTCTTCCACATTTCTTTTCTTCATGAACATTAACCTTAACAAAAAAAGAACAGGATGAGGCATGTAATTGCAGAGAAAACCCTGTGCTGAGATTAACCAGTTACAACCAGTGAAATTTTCATCAAAGATTCTCATCTGCAACAACTGTAGTAATAGGATGTAAAACTATGCCAGGCAGTGATAATTTATAATGGCCTTGGGCAGTTTTCCACTCGGCAACACATAGGTCACTGCTAACTATGGGTATTTGGTTATAAACCACAATCCAAAAGTCTCCTACTTTAACATACTTCGCAATCTATAACTGGCAACAATCATTTTAGAATGGAATAATCTCAGCTATTTTTATGGTTCGGTTTGCATCTCACTTATTGCTCATCCTCCTCTGGTGGAAGTATCTGGGAATAGGCTTCCCCACACCAGTTATTAAGCTCACTCTGGTCAGCAAATTTGAGGAGAAATGCAAGCAGAAATATGTCAAATGAGCTGGATTGAAAGACAACCTTCCAATTTGGATCAATTGATCCTACTGTTAACACTAAGTTCAAGTTCTTAAGGCTTCAAGAGTCAGTACAAACATTATCAGGTAGTCATCAGACTGATACTCACCACCTCTTACCCCAAATATCTCTTACCTGGAGGTGCACATAATGCTGAAATATTAAAAATTGATTAATCGAAAGTCAAACAGTGGTAAGTGATATTGATGATAACCCAATCGTCATGACCCCTATAAAGAGGTTGAACTATTCCCCCTCAAATCTTAGAATTAATACCACTGAACAAACAGCCCCAAAATACATGCACCAATCAGTCAAACAATAGTGATAAGCCGGGCAAGTAGTGCCCATACTAAGCTTATACAAGCCTTTCATACCTTAAAACAAATTAACAAACCTCCAAATGTGACAAATTCTATTTAGGTCTGTCCCATTTTCTTTCTTTATTCAGTTATGATTTAATTTTTTAACTAGTAGAATGGTATGATGAAATTGTTCCATAATTTTGTATTTTTAAGATCATACAGTTATCTTGAACTATTAACTGCAGCTACAAGTCTTGTACTGGAGCTTCTTATATTACTATATTTATGCACTTAGCAAAATGCCATTAAATAAGTTAATCCTATAATGAGGCAACTAAGCACAAGGTATCCAAGCTTCACATTCAAAATACTGGTCCTCCACAAATCCAAATCCAGGGAGGAACATCAGATCCAACTCAACAGCATGATTTCTTTAGAAAAGAGTTGTTGGTTGGAAATCAGTCAACAAGCTTCACTGGTTTTAAAGGCCATCAAGACCATCCGGAAAACCAGTCCAACTTCAGATTAACCTGGATGAAGTACAGAAATTTCATACTTTTCACTTTGTTGCATTTAGCAATGAACTAGTATAATGACAAGCTTGAAGGGTGAACTAGTAACAACTATTCCATTAATACTCTATTAAACTGATTGAACTGTCAAGAGATTTATAGTTTACAAAAAGTGAACCTGGACAACCATAATTCTAAAAGTTCTGATTTTGAAAACACTGAGGTAAACACTCTGGGTAATAACTATCATGCCCTACTACCAAACATTTCTTTACCACACCACCCCTCTCTCCGCAGGAATCTCTCCTTCCATTAATCTCTTGTCCACACCCACTAACTTCCTGCCTGGAAATTGTCCTTGCAAGCAGAAGTGCTACACCTACCTATTCAACTCCTCCCTTGCCTCCATTCAGAGCCTCAAGCAGTTCTTCCAGGTGAGGCAACACTTCACCTGCAAATCTGTTGGGGTTTTCTACAGTATTCAACACTCCCATTGCAAGCTCATCTACACTGGTGAGACCAGACATAAATTGAGGGGCCACTTTGCTGCACCTGCAAAAAATCCGCAACCATTCATATTCCAACATGTTGGTGTACGGTCTCTTATACACCCACAATTATGCCACCCTCAGGTTGTAGGAGAAAAACTTCATAATCCACCCCGGTAGCCTTCACCCTGATGGCATAAACATCGATTTATCCAAATTCCAGTAATTTCCCCCTCCTCCTTACCTCTTCTCATCACCTGCCAATCACCCCCCCCCCCCCTCTCCGGCGCCCCTCATCCTCTTTCTCCCATGGTCCACTCACCTCTCCTATCAAATTCTTCTCCAGCCCTTTACTCTTTCCACCTATCACCTCCCAGCTTACTTCATCCCCACTCCCCACCCACCTGGCTTCACCCTTCACACTCTGGATAATACTCCTTCCACCACCCCTCCCCATCTTCTTATTCTGATTTCTTCCCCCTTCCTTTGCAGATCTGAGGAAGAATTTTGGCCTGAAACATGGACTGTTTATTCATTTCCACAGATGCTGCCTAACCTGCTGAGTTCCTCCAGCACTTGCGTGAATAGCCATCATGTGTCGGTTAGCCACGAGTGGTAAATCTTAGCACAACAGTACATCAGAGAATGCACTACCAGAAACAAGAGTGTTAATGGAATCACTATTAAGATGCACTATTGGTTGTAAGACTGCACCAGAAACCTAGTGCAAACCCAACAATGATCTGCAGGGGCTGCTGTAGGGCACCCAAAGGAGGGCAGTACAGCATCCTCCTGGATGTAAGTAGCCCCTTCTCTTTTTTCGACTGCAGATCTCTCCCCAGTAATTACTGTTGAATATTACAACTCAATGCTGTGGAGACCTGAACAGGCAAATGAAAAGCAAGCGGAACAGAAGCTTCCACCATATTCATTAGGTGATGAGAGTGACTATAGGATCTAAACAGTCTATCAGAAAAGGGACAAGGTGCTTTCAGTTATGATAGCTTGAGCATCACAGCAATGAGATTGTCCTTTTCACTCACATGCAGCCTCTCCACATCAAGCTGAAGGACAATTCACTGCTGAGATGAAGGGCCAAACCATTTATTACTCCAGGCTCCTAGTACGGTAATGGCAAGTGCATTACCATTTCTGGCAGAGCAGAGCATTACCTAAGCAGATACCTATTCTGAGTATGTATACTTGAATGCTCAGATTGGAGGATCAGATCAGCGTAACTAATAAGCATTCTGTAGGATAACTTGAACCAAAATTCCAATGTATAGTGTAATAATTCTATGGGAAAAGTGTGTCAAGCAGTTAGTTTGGAAATATGTACAACAGACAAATGAGGACAATTAATTGGATCCAACAGCAGACTTAAAAGTACACAAACAAAATGCAGAGCATGTTAGGAATCGGAAATTAAAATAGAAAATGCTGAATAAACTCAACAGCTCCCAGAATAAGCTAGCAGAGAAAAACCGTGTTCATGTTTTTGGGTCAATGTTCTAGTGCACTGATTCTTGATTTCCTTCAGATGGTCTCTGACCTGCAGGGAACTTCCAGCACTTTCTGTTTTTAGAACAGTATTAGACAACTGAAAACACTTTCACAACATGAGTTTTGAATTAGGAAGAATCAGAATAATTATTTAATATTGTTCAACTTCATCTTATAATACCGTTTCTCAACATAACAGAACAATATTAGGCAGATGAAATACAAGTACTTGCAGCTGCTGATCATATTACAGTGATAGGACTACAAAATAATAGTTGAGTTGTGAAGCACACTTGATGGCATGTGTGACTATACCCCATTCCTGTTTCTTTCATATATATAGCAACAAAACTGTTCCCACTACCTTATTATACCAGTATCCAGGATTCCTAATACTAAACTGGGCACACATTTTCTCCCAAAAGGTACAGCTGACTCACCTCAAAGTGTCATAGAAGTGATTATCAGAATACTATCTCATTAGTATCAAAACAAATAAAGCCTCCAATGCCTTCTGTACCAAAAGCATTCCTATTAGATATGCCTGTTAAGAATATGAATCTGTTCAGTATCAGCCAATGGGTATTAAACTCTACTTGCAAACAAGAAAATCCCAAGTACTAAACACTTCGAGGTTTGTTTAAAAGCAGTAAATGTGCATGGCATGCTCGTTGGCTTTCCCCTACCAAATTATTTTATCAATGTCCAATAAACACAGGTACTAAAGGACTGAGTTGACGTGAAGAGCATTACCTAATGCAGTAATTATAGAGTATTTCTTTTGTTAAACTGCTGTCAACTTTCACATTAAATTTTGACTAATTTAAATAAATATTTGAAGATCAATGACTGCATTCAACCTCAACTGACACTAAATATGCAGGTTCCAGTTCTTTCAAATGCTTGAAATGAGTATAATTTATCAAAAATAAGCTGGGATTCTTGTTTACTGGATTCCACAACAATCTGAAATACTGAAGTTCATTTGCTGGCAAGGTTCTAATAATTGAAATATAATGCATTTCGATTAACTGGACCATCAGTTAATCAGGCCAGCTGCTTATAAAAACTAATGGAGAAAATAGCCGGTATTCCCATTGTTTATTTAGGACACTATGATTCTTAAATGGGACAAGAAACTGTTGTCAAACAGTTTCAAACTGTGCGTACTAGTGTGGCAGTTAGATACTACACCATGTTATATACAATCACCTTGAATGTTAGAACAAAAATGAATATTTGGAGGATGCAATCATTGAAAGCATTGTATGAAGACAGTCCATTGTCAGCAGTAGGTGCCTGCACTGATCTTGTTTATTTAGTCAAAAGAACATGGCAGCATACACTGAATGAATTTGATAACTACGCTAGATCAACTTATTGTAATTGATTTATTGTAATGCCTGCACTGTTTTGTGCACCTTATGTAGTCCTGGGTAGGTCTGTAGTCTAGTGTAGTTTTTTTTCCTGTGTTTTTTTTTTACGTAGCTCAGTCTAGTTTTTATACTGTGTCATGTAACACCATGGTCCTGAGAAAACGTCGTCTCATTTTTACTATGCACTGTACCAGCAGTTATGGTCGAAATGACAATAAAAAGTGACTTGACTTGATAACTATGAAAAATGACAGTTTTATAGTGCTGTAGTATTGTTTGTATTCTAATTTGTTCTTTATTTAATTTAAATACATAACTTGTTACTCAGTTTAACAGTCAATTGACTTTTTTTAAAATACCTTTTTAACTATTTTCATTAAACTTTGGTTAATTGGGGGGCAGTCACTTAATTGGGACAAAATGTACAGATCCTAATGTGTCCCAATTAACTGGAATCTATTGTAGTTTAAATCTTTATTTACATATTGAATAACATGCTACATCTTGCAAATTTGTTGTACTACTACTGCAACATTACGCGGTATTTTGGAAGGCAAACTCAGATGGTAATTCATTAAAGTACTTTTGCACTGAAACATTAGTTTTTACACACCAATCTGAAGAACAGTTGAAACAAACATTTGGCTAAGTCCCTTGATCTCTAAACAATGAGGGTATGTTGGAATATTCCTTAGCAGGGTGGCAAGTCACATAACAGGCAATAATTCCACTCTTATGGATGGAGACTGCATGCTTGGGAATAGGTTCATTAAATATTACCACTTCCCTGCCTCTGCAAAAATTTGGAATCTAAGAATTCATAATTTAATAATTTCAAACTAATTGCGTAATTTTCAGACAACAAATACAGGTACATCACTCAGGAAAAAACAAAAACATCCTAACAATGTATTCAAGCCAAATGTTAAGATTAAAGAATAACTTCCTCCCATTGGATGACAACTACTGATCCAGCATTAAGCAACTAATAAGCAATACTAAAGCAGATCCTTAATGTAACATCAAATATAGAGACCTAGAAAACTGACTGAACTCCAGGTACCAGAATACCAATGTTCTAATTTAAAATTATCACTATCATTAACAGGTAGTCCAGTTTTAAATTATGGCAATCAGTACTTTCCACTACTAAACAAATAGGTGAAAATGTTTTGAAAAATTCACCGGTATGCCAATCAGGAACTTAGATTCAAAGGATTCTATTACACTCAAGTCAGTGTAACACATGAGATTAGTCAACTTTCACCTGCCAATTCCAATCGCATCCCATGATGCATCTCTCAGCTGATCAATATAGAATCCACAATTGTTTGTAAGAATCTAAAGGCAAGAGAATTTCAAGGGCAAATTACACTTATCCCCTCAGAACTTTCTTCATTATTCCATTTTTTTTCTGTAATAAGATGAGCAAAGCAAATTAACACTATTGGAGATAAAAAACCTTCAATGTCAGACCTACACATCTAACAGACAATTATTTTCTTGCCCTTAAGCACAGAACCAATCTTCAGATGGGTATTCATAATGGGAAAGTCAGTTATTATTAAGGATTTAAAAAAAATTAAGATTGCCTGTTTCATGTATTTAGTACTTTCACAGTTCTGTCTTATTTGTACAACACTGTACGGGGGGGGGGGGGGGGGGAGAGAATTTGAACTTATTCACGTTTGTCACATACAGATGAAAATCATGGTTCTATCATTAATCTAACTTTCTAAATTAATACACAGTGGAAAAAATTCTTTTTAACAAAATTTACAAACTACCCAAAACAAGTGATCAAACTGACTACAGGACAAACCAACTGCAATGCTACCAGAAACTGCAATATCACTGTTTTCAAACACAGCCATTCATTACTTTTGCACCCACTACACATCAATCTATTGAAATGCTTCTCATTTTCTGAATTTGCTACAACTTTTCTTAAATTCCTGCAGAGCAGGCTTCATATCTGAAGGATTACAGACAGAATCTGAAATACAAACTTCTCTTCACAAGTGGCTGCCTATTTTGCATTTCCAGCACTGCTTGTTTCAGAACTGATAATTGCACGTTATCTTTTCTATATTCTACCATGAGGTATGACAAATTCACACCAGTTTGTTAAAGTTCTCAAAAGTTGGCACCAATTTGTAAGTCCCCTTACAGTAATAGCCAAATTGCCATTATAGCTGTCCTCTTCATCTTTCCACACATCTTCCACAAAGGTAAACAAATCCTTTCATCTGATAAATTAAAGCATAAAAATATCATTTGAGTACAACCTATGTACAGTTTTGCAATGTGAATGACCAGATGTTGCCATGCACTAACAAAGACCAGCATGAAGATTGATCATGGTAAAAGACATTGATTTACGGTTTGCACAGAGTGGTCAACACCCTGTAATTTGATAAAGTAGCAAATGGAATTAAAGTTTATAATTAAAATTACTTGTAAAAATCCCATGCAAAATAAAAGGGAATGCGAGTTAACAACGTAAATCAATGGTCTCAGCTCTTGATGTGGAGTTCATTAAACTGTCCATACATTCAACACAGAAAATGACAGTTATGTATGGATCAGATGATATCTAAAAGAGAAATGGACTGCACTTCAGATACAGACTTTCATTAAAATTCAGGATTCAGAAATTCTAAGGGTTCCATCCAAAAACACTTTCTTCTCAGATGACAACTGACCCACTGGATGCCATTACTGTTTTGCATTAAGGACTTTCAGCATTTACATTTGAAATCTTGAAGCTTTTCAGACAGTGTAAACTACATTGTCTGAACTGCTTCAACCATGAACGTTTCCCAACATCTGAGTTGTCCTCTATACATGCCAAAATAAATGCATTTGGCAGTGTCTGGAATTTCAAAAACAATATAAATTAATATTGAACCAAAATCTGTAATTCTCAGCAGTATAGCTAATTTCGTGTCAAATAAGCCAAATTCATTAACTGGGCTAAGTGGCTCCAGTGGGCGAATAACCAAGTCATTAAAAAGCATGTTAATACAAACAAAAAAGCCTTAAGAGTAGTATCAACCTATGGTACAGTGTATAAATAATAAAAAAACAAACCTTAATGCTTCTATCTTCTTGTCTTGGGACTCTTCCCCCATCAATGTCACTGACACAACTAATAAATGTAAAATAAAAGGTGCTCTGACAAATACTTCAGGGAATCTAGGGTCTGACTTGAATCAAATCATCTTTACTTGGCTAAAAACACAAACAAGGGATACCTCAGCTATATCCTAAAGCACAGCTAGGCAAGATTCAAGGATTGCCATGTTGACATTTTAAAGCAGTATAGTACAAATAAATAAGTCAGCTTTTTAATAGCATTGTAGAATTTAAAATACTGATCAATTATATTATGGATAGGCCAACTGTAAGTTAATAAGGAAATAACATATTGCTAAGCATGTAAAAGATTAATCTAAATTGCTTTGGGAAAAGGGATAAGCACAGCACTAGGGTTTCACCAATTGTGGGAAAGCACTTTTGGAGATCTGTGCAGTGATATATAAGAAAATACGGACGACCCTGGGAAAATTGGGTTATGAATACTCTTAAATTCGAAGTATTACTGCCAAACCCAGCTAACGCCTTACTTACATTTTGGATCTCCCTCCCCCTTGTCTTCTATTGTCGATAGCTTCAGTTAATTTTCACCAGGGTTTTTGGAGGATGATGGAGGAGGTTAAAGAGAAAAATATTTGCACAGTAATTTGGTAAAATACATTTGTCAGTAAAAGTTAGTCATCAAAACTGCTTCTTTCAGGGGTGATGTCACAACAAAGAATCAATAATGAAAGGTTAACCAAAAGCAGAACTGCTTATTTAATGTAGTTCATGCCCATCTCACCCCATGTCAATCCAAAATTACAAACTATAAATCTGTATCCCCTGTCCCTTCAAATCCTATCCTGCCAATATATGTAGGAACAAATCCACACCCAATTATATTAACAAAGTCAATTTTTTTATGCATAATGCAGACAAGGGTTTTAATACGAGAAAATTAAGTTATTTAGGCAGGAAAACAATCCGGTAAATGTCAGGAATTAACTTTTAAAGTTCAAATATGCTTCCTTCCACACACTGCAGAACAGGCAATTCAGCAAAATCTGACTGACATTCTATCCTCAGTTGCTACAAATCTATTTACCAACTATTACCATTTAGTTTACTTTTATGACAGACCAGTCCTACCAATTTGTTC
The DNA here is from genome assembly GCF_048418815.1 of Hemitrygon akajei. NCBI lineage: Eukaryota > Metazoa > Chordata > Chondrichthyes > Myliobatiformes > Dasyatidae > Hemitrygon > Hemitrygon akajei. The sequence goes on along the minus strand of NC_133128.1, from coordinate 124,850,259 downwards.
AGCATCCTCCCGTCCCAAAATGTGACATCAACTTCAGATTGAAGTTCTGGGTTTAATTAAAAAAAACTCTTGAGAGCATTTCTTTGTTGGTAACCCAGTATCCTCTCCGCACTGCGGAAAGCTGGCGTACTAGACCAAGGCCTCAATGTATTCCAAGTAACCCCGCACCCAACAAAAACCAAGGGAACCAAGAGGCCTAGCAGCTGTGACCAATATTTAAATTTATGTTTTCTAATCCCATATCAAGTCACAATTGAAACGTGAAACGCTTTTAATTATCTGTTGTGCATTTATAGCATTTTCCCAAAAAATATCGGGCGTCACAATTTTAACCCGCCATCCTTAATTTATGATAAGAGATCTGCTAAGTTGGAATTTCGTGTTTACTGACTGGTCTGTGGAGCCGGGTTTTTAAAAAATTCCCCAATAGAGTACGCCAGCGTTGCAGGGAGAGGCACGTGGCTCACCCGACTACAGAATAGGCAATTTCCACAGTCTAGCTCTGCACGCCAATAGATTCAAGGGCAAGGCAAAACAAGAATATTAACATTAGAGGTACATTGTGCATTGCCCAGGGGATATAGCAATGCAGAATGGCTGCAGTTAGTGGGCCCAACATGGTGGGCGGCAGGACCCAGTAAACTCCCATCAGCGTACTACAGGGCCCGAAAGACTGGCCGTCAGCTCCCCGCCGTTTACGCGCGCGACAGATTGACAGACAACACTGCTGGGCCAATCGTGCGGCGCGACGCCTGTCCGCAGGCACCATTCCGCCCTCCTCATTGGTGGTCAAGTACGTGACAGCACGGAGCACCAATGCAATCCACCCAGGCCGACGACTTGCCCGGCCATTGGCCGTGCAGCCTCGCCGAGGGGCCAATCAGCCCGTAGGAGAAGCGATAGCCGTGCACCTAGAGGCGGGATCCCGCAAAACATACGCACTACTGTTCGAAAAAAACCATGGAGCTCGACATTAAAACGAAAATCGATAGTATTTCGACAGAAACTCACCCTTTCGATGTATGTTTGTTCTTCGGAATCGCTCATGTTGGCGGCTATTACAGCGAAACTCCTCAAACTATTCAAGAGAAGGGGAGAAAAGGGGGCAAAGGAAAAAAAACAGCTGAGCACCAGAGCCCCAAACCGACGCCACCTACCTCGAGCTCCCCACTGCAGGAAGTGACGTCGGCCACTGACGTGTTCCGGTCGGGCGCCGTTGCTAGGCTCTTTCCTGAGGGGAGGGCGTCCGCTGGTTGATGGCTGTACGAGATGCGAAGGTTGGGTCGGCGTGGGTCAGAGTTAGGAATGGCACGCACGGTCCAAACTGCTAAATTCCTCTCCCAACCTTTTATGGTGAAGAGTAAAAATATATCATCTAGACTAGAGGTTCGGCTTCACTCACTCTGGCGCCGACTGGATCCGATGCTGTGGGATTACTTTTGGAGACTGCGATGCATGCTCTATATTATTTATTCACTTTCTTATTGTTTGCAAGGTTTGTTCTCTTTTTGACATATTTTGTCTTTGACAATCAGTGCCAGTTTTTCCATATGGGCACTATTATGTTTCTTTGTGGCTGCCTACAACAGGACGAATTTCGAGGTTGTATTACGTCTACGTACTTTGATAATCAATGTACTTTGAACTATTTAATGTACCGCCCCCTTGGCTCCCAGATCACACCAGAGCGCCCCCCCCCCCCACTCCCTTTCCGGCCATTACATAAAATCTATAAAGAATTTTGTTTTACAATGCACAGTAAAAGAAAATAGGAATTCCAAATTCAAAGTAGTGACAAATTATTCAAATGTAGAAATAAAGTTATTTAATTACAGTAAAACAATTTTCATCGACATTTTTTAGGCATACATTAGTAGTCCAACTATTAAGTACACCTGGTTATATGCCAGGGGATACGTTCCTCACAGTCGACGCATAATGTGAATAATTGTTTAAATGGAGAAAATAGGGATGCGTTCTGGAGGGCTTCCTAAATATGTTTTATCTGTAACTTATTCATATTTTCATACCAATACGACACAAAAGCAGTACCACAAGGCAACATTCATATTATATTTCATCAGTTTAAGGTAATGTTCAACATAATAAATCATAGAAAGTTAACATACTAGGGTGTACAGTTCTCAAACCCTTAAGAGCACGGGGCTTTAGTGAATGGTAAACTAAGAGAGGCTTCATCTTACAGTCTCCTTCAGCATTGGAACACATAAGCAAAGTCAACCTATCCTTTGCTAACTTGAAACCTGACGCACTCTTTTCATCCTTACTTAAGTAAGTGCGTTTCGGCATACACTTCCAAAAACGCCTGGTCTCGTCTGCATTAAACACCTGCTTTGGTGTGATGCCTGACTCAGCTATCATAGCCCACAACTGCTCAGGGGAGTGTTCATCAGCTTCGTGGTCAGCACTAGCTTGCTCACCATGCACAGCTAAGTTGTGAAGCCTGTGATGATTACCAAACTTAGAAAACCATCCACTACTTGCATTAAAGCTAATAATATCACTTGACACTTCCTCACTAGCCCCTGAACAAAGGCGACCATAAATTTCCAAAGCTTTCACACGAAGATGATCGGAACTGAGTGTTGTTTTTTTCTTTGTTTCATGCTCAATGTAAAAACTCAACGTTTTCTCCATTTTTGTCATAATCGGCTGATGCACTTTGTTAACAATCTTTGAAGACACTTGTGGTGAATCAATCACTGCACTTTTAATTTTCTCAGCATTTTTCTTTATGTTTCTGATCGTGGACTCACCCAGGCCGAAGTAGCATCCCAGAGCTGTGTTACCTTCACCTGACGCGGCCCTGTTTATAATTTCCAAATTTTTTTCAAGTGTTAAAGCGGTTCTCTGCTGCTTGGCTGATGGCCCAGGACTTGACATCGGACGCTTAGGAGGCATACAGTAGTTAAATATTTCAAGCCCAAAATCACTGCACCATAGGTAAAAACAACAAAAGTCTAAGAGCACAAGATCGCACATCCACACACTGCCAAAACCAATGAGAGACTGGCGGGAGTGAGTCTGAGGCATGCGCATGTGACTTGTATTGGCGGGAAAGCAAGGCTCCTCACATAACTGAGTTTTGGACGCATATAAGGAGAAGTTGGTAGAAATAGGTTCCTTGCATAACTGTGAATTTGCACTGTCTGAAGACGCATATAACGAGGATAGGGTGTACTTCATTGCTTTTTTACCTTTCACTGGGCTGGATGGACTTGGTTTCATCTTCTCAACATCAGGCTGAATGTCACTCAGAAGGAATCTCCCATCATCACGTTCAGTAATTTGCAATCTGTTGCTTTAAAAGAAGTTGAGTAACTGCACTGAAACCGTGCTCCACTAAATATGATGTTGGAAAGACAATAAAGAATTTTTTGAATTTTTTCCACAGTGTAGGATAGCATTCAGAGATTTCTTTCTGCAACCAAGACTCGGTATTTTCTGAAGCTCTGCTTCAGCTCGAAGTTTAGTGAGATCAGTACTTTCTCCATCCTTCCTGTTAATTCCTCACTACATGTGTTCAGGAATGGATTTTGAAGAGAAGATCCTGCAATCTCTCTGACATATCTTTATGCAGCTCACTCTTGTGACACAGTATACTTGAAGATTATCATTTGGTATTCCTTCTTTCTCTTAGAGAAGCTCAGAAACTGGAAAAGGTCGTGGCATCCAAATGTACTCAGAAAGGGTTAACTTGGACAGAAATGTGGAATGACTGATTTCACTTTGATAAGATTCATATCATTTCTTTACAATTGAATATTGATTTCATTAAACTTTGCAAATAATTCTGACAACTAAGCAATGCCATGCCTAATATTCTTAAGTTGACTACTGAATGAAGCATTCAAATTTTATCTGTTTTAAAAAGTTCATAAAAACATAAGGCTGTTTGTTTCTTGTGAGAGCCACCTGAGCTTTGGTGCTGCAAGCATTCAAAATGTTCATCATTTTCAATACACAATTCAAAGTAAATTTTATTATCAAAGTACAAATATGTCACCATCTACAACCCTGAGGTGCATTTTATTGTGGGCATACTCAATAAATCTATAGAATAGTAAATCAATGAAGGACTGCCCAACTAGGGTGTTCAACAATAATGTGGAAGACAATAAACTGCAAATACAAAAAGAAGAAACAATAATAATAATAAATAAATAAGCAATAAATATTGAGAACCTGAGATGAAGAGTCCTTGAAAGTGAGTCCATTGGTTGTAGGAATATTTCAATGATGAGGCAAGTGAAGTTGAATGAAGTTATCCCCTTGGTTCAAGAACCTGATGATTGAGGGGTAGTAACTGTTCCTGAACCTGGTAGTGCGAGTCCTGAGGCTCCTGTACCATCTTTCTGATGGCAGCAGTGAGAAGAGTGCATGTGCTGGGTGGTGAGGATCCTTGACGATGGATGCTGCTTTCCTGCAACCATGTTTCATATAGATGTTCTCAATGGTTGGGGGCGGCTTTACCCATGATGGACTGGGCCAGATCCAATACTTTTGTAGAATTTTGTGTGAAAGCTCTCAAAATAGTCAAGAATTGAGAGCATGGGACTTGATTTTATTTACTGCTGTGATAATAGTATTTAATGATTTGTGAAGCAGATTATTTAGGTATTTTGTGACAAGATGTCTGTGAATGAACACAGTGAGTGGTAAATATGTTGGGTACAGCTTTTTTCAAGAAAGTAATAACCCCACAGTAGCATTCTGTCATTGATGGTGGTGGCATCCGTTAGTCTCGAGAGACCATGGATTTGAGCCTTGGAAAGTTTCCAGGGTGCAGGCCTGGGAAGAGTTGTATGGGAGACTGGCAGTTACCCATGCAGCAAGTCTCCCCTCTCCATGCCACAGATGTTGTCCAAGGGAAGGGCAAGGGCCAATACAGCTTGGCACCGGTGTCGTCGCAGGAGTTGCCAGAACGAGGTTGAAGGCAACATCGGACTGCCTTAGGGACTCCAGGTCCGGGTTCGTCTCCCGAAGCCTTTCCCATGAATGGGTATGGCCGCAAGGCAGCTGAGGTTTGAAATCAGAGTTTTCCCTCTCTTAGATGGACTGCCTTCCCAGGCTGACGAGCTCCATCTACCCAAAGCACTGGTTTTAAGGCGCCAGGACCTGCCTTCACCCCTTCTCCAGTCTGTAGAAACAGTTCTGCCGGGCTTAGAGGCTAAGCCACATGAGAAGGCCAGGAGTTGTTGATGGTGCCACAAATGTTGCGCAATCAAGAATGTTGGTGAAAAATTGCTCAACAACCCAAAATATTGACTCATCTATAGAAGCCATGTTTATATGTTTTTTTCTGTATTATATTTTGTGGTGTGTTTATTATAGTAATCTGACACATGGGCTAGGCTGTGGTCAAAGCCAATGAGTATAGTTACTAATGGAAGGGAAATGGTCTTGTCAGCCAAAAAGTATTTGTCTGTTCTGTGAGAGTGAACCTAGATTGGATTCATACCCTCAGCTGGAGAAAAGAGCTCATAGTGAGAAGATTGCCTTCCTAAAGAGAAATGTCTGCTTTGGCTGTTTGTGTACAGCAAGGATCGCAGGAAGCATCTTTCATACAAGGTATGCAATGGCAAGCATCCCAGTATACTTCACATTCACTCTAGAATCAAAACAAGCCGTGAAAGCAAATTTCCCCCTAATTTGTAATGACTAGTGTGCACAAAAATTTCATGCTGTGCAATTTATTTTTGCCCAGAGACAACAACGTGTGGGCACTGAATTTTTAAGTGAAATTAAACCTTTGTATTCCTCTGGGTTTGATCGTTTTCACAGTTTCTGTATTGTACATAAATATTTCTCATAGCTGCACGTTGCTGACCTCATGAGCTTTTGGTGTAGCAGTTTCTACTGTTTCATTAAGCTATTCTGCTTTAAATGATCTAGCAATTCTTTTGCGCTTCGTGCTTCTTTGGAATTCAAAATAGTGAATCAATAATTTCTTCAATAAAAACAGTATAAATATGCCAATTCTAAAATCTGCAGACAAATCCATTGCAAACTCCACGTTGTCAACACCGTCCGTAACAGAAACCAGAAAAAGTAACGTGATTGTGTACGATAATGAAATATACTTTATACTTGATTTGAAGTAGAGGGTGGCAACTTTTTGTGCACAGTTTAAATTCCTTTGTACGCTAGTAGCAAGGGATGTGTGCATGCACATCTTAGAGGGAACATTGCATGAAAGAATCAGACACAGCTGCGAGAAGTGCCCTGGTATCCAGTGGCCTTACAGGGGATGGCCATCATGACTGTAAACTTCTCATAATTCCAGTCTAATAAGGGTAACGTGACAATGGTTACTTATGCTTTCCTTGACCAAGGAAGCACAGCTGTGCTCTGCACAGTGAGCCTTATGAACAAGCTCACCCTTACAGGAATAAAGACATGCGTTCTCTTATGCACCATGGGTCAAGCGAACATTCAATAGGGAGGGAACTCCGTGGATGGTCTCACCTGAGACATGTCCATTTGCTAGAGATTGATTCAGAAATTGAGCTGCTAAAGGGACAAATGTTAAAGCATTGGAGCTGTTGCAAGTGATTCACAGTGTTAATGATGGACCCTATGCAATTAGAACAACGTTGGGTTGGACAGTGAATGGAGCACTGAAAGGAAACTATGGTGATGGGAGAGACTGTGCACAACCAGCACTGACAATTAACAAGATCTATTTTGATCTTGGAGGAGCTTTGGCCGCACCAGTTTAAGGCAGATTTCCCTGAATGCAGTCAGGATGATCAACCTGATTTGTCAACAGAAGACCACAAGTTCATGAAGCTGGTTATGAACTCAGTAGAACCAGATTGGTTTACCTTTGAGAAAGAGGGAAGTTCATATGCCAAATAACAGGAAGATTGCAGAACAGCATGCTCTAAATCTAAGAAAGCTTAAGAAGAATTTGTCATTTCACGCTGACTGACAGCGTCCATGAAAGATGTCATTTCCAAAGATTATGCTGACTGGCAGCAGGGGATATGGGACACAGTGATGGGAAAGTCTGGTATATTCCACATCATGGTGTTTGCCACCCAGAAAAGAGAAACTTTGTGTTGTGAATATCACTTAATGCTCAGCTTTTACAGGATCCAGATCTTACCAGCTCAGAGTCATATCTGGATTCAGAAAAGAACCACTGGTGATCATGGCAGATATTGAATTAATGTTTCACTAGGTTAAAGTACCAGCAGAAGATGCAGATCTGCTGAGGTTTCTCCGGAGGCCTCAGCCAAGATATGGTGAACTTCAAATGCGCAGAAGTTGATGAAGAACAGTTCAGCTGAGAGATGGTGGATAAGGTTTTGCTTTGCTTCTGTGTTGATGACCATCTTTTTTTTAAATTACATTTTTTTATTAGTTTTTCAAAACATTTTACAAAATTAAAAACCCCAAATCCCAATGAGGAGCATTAATACAGTGCAAGATTAATCATACAATAACAATATGCTACAAAGGAAGAGAATTTAACAAAAAAGCACCTAAATTAAAGACAAGTGAGCTTAGTGTCCTCCCCAAGCCCCACAACACAAGAAAAAAACAACAACAACTCCAGACCAACCACCACACAGTATAAAGAGTATAAGTCCGGACAGTCAAACTCCCAGACTGTGAATATACTTAGCAACAGAGGATAATAATGCCTACTACCAGAAAAAAAAAGGGAGCTGAAAGCAAGGGACCGAAAAGAAGAAAAAAAAAGAAAAAAAAAACCCTAGTCAAGAGGAAGGTTATGAAAGTACTCGATAAAAGGTCCCCAGACCTTATGGAACTTTAGATCCGAATTAAGAACTGAATAATGAATTTTTTTGAGGTCCAAGCAGGCCATAATGTCGTTAAGCCATTGCGCATGAGTGGGCGGGGCAACATCTCTCCATCTAAGGAGGATCAAGCGTCTCGCCAGGAGAGAGACAAAGGATAGTATTCGGCATTTGGTCGGACCCAGACATAAATCTGTCTCGTCCCAAAAACCGAACAGAGCAATTAAGGGGTTAGGTTCTAGGTGCTGATTCAGAATACCCGATAATGTAGTGAAGACATCTTTCCAGAATTTCTCCAAGCTAGGACAGAACCAGTGCATATGGATGAGAGAGGCCATGCCCCTCTTGCATTTATCACAGAGCGGACTAATGCCGGGGTAGAATCGAGATAGCTTAGATTTAGACATATGGGCTCTATGAACAATCTTAAACTGTAAGAGGCAATGGCGAGCACAAAGGGAGGTTGAGTTAACCGATTTGAGAACTGAGTCCCAGCTCTCCTCGGATAAGGAGATATTTAAATCCTGCTCCCAGGCCATTTTAATTTTATCCACAGGGGCCCATCGTAAGGTTGCTAGTTTATCTCGGATAATTGAAATTAAACCTTTACCTAGTGGATTAATGGAAAGAAATAGGTCCATAGCATTTTTCGCAGGCATTTCAGGAAAGTTAGGAATTAAAGGAGCAGTAAAGTGTCAGATTTGGAGATATCTGAAAAAGTGAGCGTTAGGCAGGTTGAACTTAACGGAGAGCTGCTGAAAAGAAGCAAAGCGGTTATCAATGAAGAGATCTTCAAAATGTCTGATGCCCTTCCTGTACCAAACATGGAATGCTGAATTGTACATAGTAGGTAAAAAAAGGTGATTATGTGCGACAGGGCTAGACACGGAAAACCCCTGGAAACCATAGCATTTCCTGAACTGAGCCCATATACGCAAAGTGTGTCTAACCAGAGGATTAGCTATTGATCTGGGCAGACTGCTAGGGAGTGCAGAGCCAAGAAGTGCAGATATAGATAATTCTTTAGTGCTCAACTCCATTGCCACCCAGTTAGGGCACTCGGGTTGACTGTGGAAGAAAGACCAGAAGGCAGCACAACATATATTAGCTGCCCAGTAATATAAGCGAAAGTTAGGTAAAGCCATGCCACCCTCTTTTTTAGATTTTTGGAGGTGGATTTTATTAATTCTAGAGCGCTTATTCTGCCACAGATATGACAAAATAATAGAGTCTAAGGAATCAAAAAAAGATTTAGGAATAAAAATTGGGATAGATTGAAATAAGTATAAAAATTTGGGGAGAACATACATTTTAACAACATTAATACGACCTACCAAGGACATAGATAGAGGTGACCATTGTGCCAGACTCTGTTTTATAGCATATGAAAGATTGACAAAGTTTTCACGGAAGAGGTCTTTAAACTTCCTTGTGACTGTAATTCCAAGATAAGTAAATTGATTATGGACTACTTTAAAAGGGAGATCACAAAATATTAGTTCTTGTGCTTCTTTATTAATTGGGAAAAGTTCACTCTTATGTAAGTTGAGTTTATAGCCAGAGATCTGGCTAAACTGGTCAAGAAGTGAAAACGTTAGAGGTAAGGATGTAGACGGATTTGAGAGAAAGAGTAATAAGTCATCAGCATTGACAGAAACTTTATGCTCAACACCCCCTCTCCAAATCCTGGTCAATTCAGGACAATTTCGAAATGCTATCGCCAGAGGTTCTATAGCCAAATCAAAGAGAAAGGGACTTAAGGGGCATCCCTGACGGGTGCCACGTTTGAGATTAAATACTTGGGATTTCTGAAAATTAGTTAGAACAGAAGCAATAGGACACAGGTACAGCAATTGGATCCAAGAGATGAAACTTTGGCCGAGGTCAAATTTTTCTAAGACTGCAAAAAGGTAGTTCCACTCTATACAATCAAATGCTTTCTCCGCATCAAGGGAGATAACACATTCAGGAGTCCCAGTTGGAACTGAGTATAAAATATTAAATAGACGCTGAATGTTAAAAAAAGGGAGACGGTTTTTAATAAAGCCTGTTTGGTCATCAGAGATAATGGAGGGAATAACGGTTTCTAATCTATGAGCCAACACTTTAGCTAAGATCTTTACATCAACATTGAGCAGAGAGATCGTCCTGTACGAGGAACACTCTGTTGGGTCTTTGCCCTTTTTTAAAAGAAGAATAATAGATGCCTCATTGAAAGAGGGTGGCAATTTGCCATAATTAAACGAGTCAGATAGTACTGAAAGTAACTGAGGAGAAAGAAGTGAAGAGAATGATTTATAAAATTCCACAGGGAACCCATCAGGTCCAGGAGATTTCCCTGAGGACAGTGCAGAAATTGCAAAAGATATTTCTTCTGGTGATATAGGCGCATTGAGTTTGGCTTTGAAATCAGATGAAAGTGAGGGGATATTCAGATTCTGTAAAAATTGATCCACAGAGATATTGTCATTCAGGGATTCAGAGGAATAAAGCCAAGAATAAAAATTTTTTAATGCGTCATTAATTTCTAAATGATCCGATGTAAAGTCTCCGTTCTCCTTCCGGATCTTTGTAATATGTTGTTTGGCTTTGGAATGCCTCAGCTGATTGGCTAGGAATTTACCAGACTTATCCCCATGAATGTAAAAGCGGCTCTTGCTTTCGAGAAGTTGGCGTTCGACAGGTTGAGTGGACAGAAGGTTAAATTTAGTTTGGAGTTCAACGCGCTTCTTGTATAATTCAGGGTTCTTAGTTTGGGCATATATTTGATCCAAATCTTTAATCTGGTTAATGAGGTCTGCTCGATCTGCACGGGATCTTCTATTGAGATTTGCTGTGTAAGAGATTATTTGATCCCTCAGATATGCTTTCATGGCATCCCAGACAATCTGGGATGGCACTTCAGGTGATGTATTAGTGTTAAAAGTGAAAGGTTATCTGGTCCTTAATAAATTTTACGAAATCATCATCCGATAATAAAGTTGAATCGAACCGCCAGTGTTTGTTCCTCTGAGGGAGACCAGGAAAGTTCAGAGAGAGGGTAATTGGGGCATGGTCAGAAATCAGTATACTCTGATAGTCACAAGAGTGGGCAAATGGGATAAGTTGGTTATCGAGTGAGAAATAGTCAATTCTAGTGAAGGTATGGTGAACATGTGAGAAAAAAGAATAATCTCTCTCCGTAGGATGGAGGAAACGCCATATATCAGAGATACCAAAATTAGAGAGAAACAATTGAATAGCTAAGGCAGATTTAGTAGGTGATCTGGTAACAGAGGACGATCGGTCCAGTTTAGGATCCAACCAACAGTTGAAGTCACCACCCAGTATAAGAGAGTATGAGTTTAAGTCTGGTAGTGAGGAAAAAAACCGTTCAAAAAAGTTAACATCATCAAAGTTGGGGGCATACAGGTTTGCTAGTGCAACTTTAGTGTTATATAGTTTACCAGAAACAATAATAAAATGGCCATTTGTATCAGATATTTTATTATGGAGTTCAAAAGGAATATTTGAGTTAATAAGAATGGAAACTCCCCTAGCTTTAGCGGCAAAGGATGAATGAACATGCTGACCCGCCCACTTTGACAGAAGCCGGGAGTTATCAAAACAACGAATATGAGTTTCTTGGAGGAAAGCAATGTCAGCTTTGAGTTGTTTAATATGTGAGAATACCTTCCTCCTTTTAACAGGGTGGTTCAATCCCTTTACATTCCAGCTCATGAATTTAAGTGCACTAGCCATTCTCAATTACTAATGCATAAAAGGCAGCAGGCATATAAACAGTCAAGCAGTACAATAGCAGTCTGGGAGCAGAGGTGTAAACATAGATTCGTAAGGTCAAAATATAAACATGTCCTGAGCAATAAAGAGATGTTGGAACTGGAAAACCCACCCCATCCGCACAACCCAAAACTAGACGGCTACCAAAACAAGTAGCTAGCTCTACCAAAAAAATTAACCCAAATACAACTTCCAGATCTGTGTCATTAACAACAGTTCCGTATAAATACTATAGCAAATAATAACTAGTTTATGCACTAGAAAACATAACTACAGATTAGAACACCTTCTGCAGAAATATAAAACTTAATACAGAGAAAATTGGAAGAAAACCAAAACTAACCTACCCGCGAAAAATTATAGAAGAATAAAGTAAGAGAAAGGGGAAAAAAAAGGTAAGAAGGAAAAAGAAAAAAGAAGAGGAAGGGGAAAATTATAAATTCAAGACGAGTGTTTATCAACCATTTACAGAGAAGGGAGAAAAAAATTCAGAGATTAGAAAAAAGGGGTGAAGAAAAGAAAAAGATAAAATAGATAAATATTTAAAACAAAGGAAAAATAAATCAGCAGTTGAACTGTGAACCGACAAACAGGGAGGCCTTCACTAAAGACTTCGAACCTCCAAGACAAGTTAGAGTTAGTTGTAGAACTCTGTAGGTAAAGTTATACAAGAATAAAAATAGATTACACACACACCAAATCCCGGAAGAGATTGTCAACAGCCCTTAAAGTTTCAATGAATAATGTCTGAGTGATTCAAGTGAATTCCGAGTCCAGAGAAAGTAATTTTACTACGAGGAGTACTTATTTTAGGAGGTCCGATCAGATTCTGAAGATGACTGGATAGCCGAAAGACTTGCCACAAACGCTTCAGCTTCCTTCGCTGATTTGAACCACTTGAATTTCCCGGTATTAAGCTTGATTCGTAGATCGGCAGGGTTACGAAGGGAAAGTTTGAAACCATGATCAAAAAGCACTTTCATAGTGCCTTTAAACTCAGCGCACATCTTTAAGGTCTGGGGTGCAAAATCTTCCACAAAGCGAATGGTTGTATCCTTGAAAGGAAGCGACCCCCTGCGACGCGCCTCTACGATCAAACTGTGTTTTACCTGGTATTGATGGAAACACAAGATTACTGGTCGCGGGCGGGAGCCCAGAATTCCGGGGGGAATGTACACTCTGTGTGCCCGTTCGAGCTCGGGCGGCTTCGGAAGCAAATCTTTCCCGAATAACTCACAGAGAAACTCGGCGAAAAACTTCACGGTCAATCCCTTTTCAGTCGCCTCTGGTAATCCCAGAATTCTGAGGTTGCATCGCCTGCTGCGATTTTCGAGATCCACCATTTTGGAAAGAAGTTTGTTAGATTTTTCCTCTAAGCTGGAACAGAGAGTCTCCAAGTATCGAACACGACTTTCTAAATCCTCAGAAGTCGAATCGATGCGAGATAAGTGTTCAGTATGTTTGTCCACTTTATCGTTGATCCGATCCAGTTTGTCTTCTAACTGTTTGAAAGCGGTTTTAAATTCCTTTAAGATTTCATCTCGGAGCTTTCCAAGCGCAACCATCGTCTCGTCCGACGGGGTCATAGCTTCTTTTCTCCCAGATTTAGAACTCTTGCTAGACATTGTAAGTTAAATATATTCACAGGCAAGTAAGAGATACCGAAATAATTCCTAACTAAGGTTTAAAAAATGGAGACATTTAGTGCAAAGGTAGCGACAGTAACGGAACAAAAGTTCGGAGCAGCTAAACAATCGCCATCTTACCGGAAGTCCTTGATCACCATTTTGTGTCAGTGTCCTCTGAGGAGGAGCTAGTGTCTCTCTATCATGACCTTGTATCCATTTGGGCTAAAGGCAGCCTTCGATTCACAAAGTGGATAAGCAACAGACACAGTGTGCTAGCTGTGATACCAGAAGAGCAAAGAGTGAAAGACATGAAGGATTTGGATTTGGATCAAGATATATTTTCAATGGAGAGAGTACTGGGTGTGCAATGGTGATTTCAGTCTGATATTTTTAAGTTTAAGATTACAATCCAAGATAGAGCACTCACTAAAAGGGGGATGCTCTCCACAGTTAGATCCATCTATGATCCTTTAGGAATCTTGAGTCTGGTGGTGCTATCTTCTAAGATGATCTTACAAAATTTATGTATGGAAGAGCTGGGCTGGAATGACACTATACCAACATTATATGTTCATGAGTGGACAGGCTGGCTGGAAGAACTCTGCCAAATGAATGACTTAAAGGTTGTTAGGTTTTGGAGAAGTTACTGCTGCACAGTTACACCACTTTACAGATGCAAGCAAAGATGGTGTCGGATCTCAGTAATTTTCAATCCCTGGGTTCTTTTAGGAGCTCAAGAATGAGTGAAAGACTTAAACTCTTCACGGTCAGTTATTTAAAGTTTAAACAAAGGACAGATATTAAGCAGCGAAAGTAACAGTGATACAAAGCAGATGAGAGAAGAGAAATTAAAGAGATTCAATATGGCACTTTTTAAAAATCCATCACCTTTATACTCCAAATAATAGAAATTCCTTAGTTAAAGATAAACCAATTAAAAGGCTACACAATTATAACAAGTGTACAGTGTGCTAACACTTAGCCAATTAAGAAATGAAAAAGTGTCAAACCATTATGTAACTGCTATACCGCCTTCTGCCAGTAAGTGGGGATGAAACACCACATATTGTGGAAAATACATGAGTTTGTTAAAAGTACAAATAGTTAAAAATACAAATTATGTCAATAAGAGAGAAACTATAATTAAAATTATGATTTTAGTCTTACATTAATTCAACTAATATCTTATAAAAAGTATTAAAAAAAACTGATTGCAACAATCCGCCCTTTGATTTTATAAGGTAGACTTTGAATCACTACAGCTGAAAATTCAGAGGTAGAAAAAGTTAAAGTATCTATGTTACAGAGTAACTAAAACGACTTCAATTGTATAATATCAAAGAGTATGCATGTTCTTAAAAGCATTTATAGTATTACATCATGATTGGATACATTTGGAATACACGAGTTAGGACTATTCTAGTAACAATTGCTTTTAAACAAACACAAAAATGTAGATTATGAATGCATATTAATATGAATGTGATGATTTTTAATATTGAGTAATTATATCTTCAGGGTTGTCAGGTATGTAGGTGCAACATTCCTTAAATGATCTCCCCCCTCCCCCCATTTACTGCTAGGAGAAGAGCTGTGCTCTACAGGAATGGTAGATACAGATGTGTCGTTTCTCAAATCATGTTGATTGTATTTACATAAATGACTCAATTTGACATGATTCACAGGGTTTATTACCATTGTGTACCCATGTTTCTTGTCAAAATGATGAAGCACAGGTAAAGTATGAGTCATTTCAACCCGTACATCATCAGTAAGGGAAATAGGTAAACATATAATAACTTCAAAATAAAATCATAATGTCCAGTAATTATATTCATACTTAAGGTCTTCCCACAGTACCTATCTTAATCGAGAGTCTCTTTAGCTTGCTTGCAGTGGCTGGCGTGTACCCACTTACTTTTACCTTCTATCTTCATTGCTGAATTGGTCATTAATGGTAAAGACCTTCCCACCAGTAGTTCCTCATGTGGTTTCTTGACCAGGACTCAGTCACCAGGAATCAAGATTTGTCCTCCTTCTAATGGACCACTCCAAAGAAGACTGTACAGCTTGTGTTGGTTTCAAACAAATATCAACTAAACTATCTGACATAATGTGTATATCAGCCTCTCTGAGACCGAGAGCTCCTGGTAGTGACACTGTTACTACTTCAAGTTGACTCAGTTTGTTTTCTTGTTTGGGGCTGCTCTCATGCTGCATAAAACCAAAGGAAGAGCTGAAGGCCACGGCATGCCTTCCGAGTGATACTTCATCAGCCGTTGTTTGATGATGCCATTCATTCTTTCGGCTTGTCCTGAGGACTTTGGATGATGTGGACAATGAAAAGACCATTCAGTGTTCATCACTGGACATAATCCTTGACAAACAGTGAAATGTGTTCCTTGGTCAGAGTCAATGTGGCATGGCAATCCCCATCTAGGAGCATAGTCCTTCTTCAGAGTTTTGGCTGTGTGTATGTCAGTAGCTTTTCTTCGTGGTATGGCTTCCACCCATCTTGAAACATCTGAATATCCTTGGCACTTCGTTAGAGTAATATAGTCCACTTGTAGATGTAAAATAATGGACAGCTGGGGCAGGATTACTTGGTTGAGTTAGCTTCTCCATTTATCTGGGGTTGTTTCCTGGCAAGTCATAATCTCTCAACTGTTTGTTGAGCTTGTAACCTGAATGTTGGATTCCACCACCATTGGGAGAATCTGTTAACCATCTTTTGTACTCCAATGTGTCCTAAGGAGAGTATCTGCTGTGCCAGATAAGGAAGCGGCTCAACTGGGGCTATGACACTATGACTAGTTCCCTATCTCCATACTCCATTCTCATTTAACAATCCACCATTTTCCATCCAGTACCACTTTTCTTCATTTGAGCACTGACCTTGCGTTTCTCAAATATCTTGTATGTCTGTCTGTGATATAGAGTTCAACTTGGTTTCCATAGTTTCAGTTACCAGGTTTTCTTCTATCTCTTCCACTTGCTTTATTGCCTCCCTTGCTATTCTTATCACAGTTTTGTCTGCGAATATACTTCCACAGCTTTCCATTGTGGTCATTTTGGAGTGACCTTTACATTTCAATACAACAGCTTCTGACGGCAGTTGTGTGGCTTCCATAACTTCTCTAGTTGGCTATTCTTGATTGGAGTTACCATGCCACTAAGAAATTCTCTTTGTCTCCATAAGTTTCCAAATTCATGAATGACTCTGAAAGCATATTGAGAATCCGTGTAGATATTAGCTGATCTTCCTTCTGCTGGCTTACAGGCTTCACTCAAAGCTTTCAGTTCTGCCTTTGTGCAGAGGTACCAGGAGCCATGTTTTCTGAGGGTATCACTTCATTTTCCGTGACCACAGCCATTCGAATTCCTCCCTCAATGGCTGAGGAGCAGTGTACAGAATCAGTTCTGAGTTCAACAAAGACATTTCTTTGAGGTAATTTGCATCTTCTTGGCACGTTACTGGTCATAATCTTCTATGTCCACTGACAACAGTGTTGCTGGACTTGCTCGTTGGATGATGACATTGGATGCCTCAAGAACAGTGGACAACCTGGACCACTGAGCAGCTGTCACTTGAGAGGCCCTGTTCACAGTCAGTAAAGTATGCACTGAATGCAGGTATTAAACATTTAAACTCTGATCCAGCACAATATTAAAAATGTTCATGACTGCCATGTACGTTGCTTCCACTGCTTGCAGACATGAACTCCATCCTAATGTTACATTGACTAAGTTGGCTGAAGTCAGTTTCCATCCCCCACATGGACCTCATCACTGCTATGATAGGAACCCGAATGGACACATTGTAGAGGAAGGACTTTCACATGCTACTTCACGACTCAGTCTTTTGGACTCAGCCTTCTGTGCTATAGTATATCAAGAATGAAACTTTCAGGTTCTAAACCTTTGTTGCAAACAAAGTTTCAGAAACTCTTGAAGTCTCAGAAGCATCTCAATGTACGTATGTAAACACTAGAGTGTTGAGGGTCTCAGTACCTTCTTCATCCTGAAAGGGAATGGCCTGTGAATCCCAGTTGTTCTGGAGAACTTATGCTAAATGACCTGGAAGTCAAGAGAAGTGTTACAATGAATACCATGCTGATTGAAGAGGAAGTGGATGTGGTAACATGTATAATCCATTACTTCCCATCTTAGACCTGTTTGAGGAAGACCTGGCCTGGACTCTTAGATTTAAGAACCTGCTCTTATTTCTTAGTCAGAAGAGAAAGCACTTGAACAGCACACTTTCTCAGTCTCACTTGGATGAAGAACAAGGGTAGTCTTTGGAGAGAAAGATTGAGAGGACCAAAGGTCAGATTGGCCGAGGTCGTCTCTCAGTGGAGGAGCTCAGAAAGGTGGAAATGGAGATCATTGGGTTTTGCCAAAGGAAGAGATTTCCAGATGAATTCTCAAGTTTGCAAAGGGGAGAAGGTATGAAAAGGAACAGTCATATTTTCAAGCTCAATCCAGTACTTGAAGATAGTGTCTTGAGAGTTGATGAACAGCTTAGTTGGGCAGCCATGCCTGAAGAGTGTAAACGTCCTGTATACTGGCAAAGGATCTTCATATCTCAGGCATCATTCTGAGGCATGTACATCAAGAGGTGGGACACAGTGGCAGTAACCACGTGTTATCCAGGCTGCACCAAAACTACTGGATTCCCAGCACAAATACAAGTATAAGAAGGATCCTGTCTAAGTATGTTGCTTGTTGATGGTTGCACACAGCTTCAGGATGCCAGCACATTGGCAGATCTACCTCTGGACAGGGTCTCTCCTGAGGAACCTCCGTTTACATTGTAGGAGTGGACCTTTTGAGGTGACGAGCAGAAGGAGTACAGTGAAGAGCTGTGGGCTCATGTTTACCTGTCTAGCTGTACAAGCTGTTCACATTGAAGTGGCATCTTCTTTAGACACAGATTCCTTTATTAATGCACTTCAATGCTTTATAGCAGGACAAGGACCAGTTTGTGTACTGCGGTCTGATAATGTGACAAACTTTGTTGGAGCTGAGTGTGAGTTTTGAGAAACCATTGAGAAGTGGAATCATTCATGGATCAGTGCTGTGCTTCTTTAACCCTTTGACTAGTTCACATCATGGAGGAATATGGGAAAGATTGATCAGGTCTGTGTGAAAGGTCCTCATTTCCACCATGAAGATACAGAGTCTTGACAAAGAGAGTTTCCACACAGTCCTTTGTGAAGGGGAGACTATCAGTGGCCATCCAATTACAAAAGCATCTTCCAATCCCAATGATTAGGAAGCACTAACAGCCAACCATCTTTTGCTTCTGAAGACCTCACTATCCTTACAACCAGGAAAGTTCCAAGAAATGTCTTTTGGAAGGATGGAAGAAGGTCCAATACATGCCAAAAGCAACACACACACAATGCTGGAGGAACTTAGCAGGTCAGGCAGTCTATGGAAATGAACAGACAGTCGATGTTTTGGGCCGAGACCCTTATTCAGGGCTGTGAAGTAAGGGGGAAGATGGCGGAATAAAAAGGTGCGAGGGAGGGGAAGGAGGTTAGCTGGAAGGTGATGGGTGAAGCCAGGAGGGTGGGAAGGGTCAAGGGTTGGAGAAGAAGGAATCTGATAGGAGTGAAGAGTGGACCATAGGAGAGAGGGGAGGAGGGGACTTAAGGGGAAGTAATAGGCAAAAGGTCAGAGTGGGGAATGGGGGGGGAATTTTCTACTGGAAGGAGAAATCGATATTTGTACCATCAGGTTGGAGGTTATCTAGATGGAAGATAAGGTGTTGCTCCTCCATCTGAGGGAGGCCTCATCTAGCTACAAGAGGAGGCCAAGGACTGACATGTTGCAACGGGAATGGGAATAGGAATGGGTATTAAAACGTTTGGCCACTGGGTAGTTCCGCTTGCAGGGGATGGAGCAGAGGTGTTTGATGAAGCGGTCCCCCAATTTATGACGGGTCTCACCAATGTAGAGGAGGCTGCATTGGGAGCACCGGACATGATAGATAACCCCAGCAGATTCACAGGTGAAGTGTTGCCTCAGCTAGAAAGACTGTCCGGGGCCCTGAATGGAGGTGAGGTAGAAGGTGTATGAGCAGGTGTAGCACTTAGGCCACTTGCAAGGATAAGTGCCGGGAGGGAGATTAGTAGGGAGGGATGAACAGACAAGGGAATTGCAGATGGTGTGACACTGCAGAAAGTGGAGGTGCAGGGGGAGATAAAGGTATGTTAATGGTAGGATCCCTTTGGAGATGGTGGAAGTTGCACAAGACAATGTGTTGGATGTGGAGGCTGATGGGGAGGACCTCTATCACTGTTAAGGCAGCAGGAAGATGGGGTGAGTGCAGACGTTCAGGAAATGGAGGGGAAGTGGGTGAGAGCAGCATCAATAGCAGAGGGAGGAAACCCTGTTCTTTAAAGAAGGAGGAATCTCTGATGTTCTGGAATGGAAATCCGTGTCCTGTGAACAGATGCGGCAGAGGTGAAGAAACTGAGAAAACGGAAGTAAATTTTTACTGAAGATAGTGTAGGAAGGGCAATAGTCGAGATAACTGTGGGAATCAATATGTTTATAAAGGATGTTGGTTGGCAGTTGGTCTCCAGAGAGGGAGACAACGAAATCGAGAAAGGGGAAGGAAATGTCAGAAGTGGACCCAAGTGAATTTAAAGGCAGGGTGGAAGTTGGAGGCAAAGTTGATAAAATTGACAAGCTCTGCATGGGTCCATGAAGCAGCACCAAAGCAGTTGTCAATGCAACGGAGGAAGAGCTGGGGAGTATTACACATCAAATTTGTTTTGAAACAGTGGGACAAGGAATGGTGAGATATAAAACACAATTTCCTCCCAGGAGACATTGTGCTTATAGTTGACAACAGAGTGCCTTGAAGACTCATGGATTGTGGGAAGAGTCATTTAAGTCTTTCCAGGCAGAAGAGGATTTGGGTGGCTCATCAAGACCAAGATCTATAACCAAGATCTGTCTTCTACAGGAGGCAGAGGTTTGAGGAATTACAGATCTAGAAGCTTCATGACTATGACTTGACAGAGCGTGGTGGTAAAGGTCACTCTGTGCTGGTAACCTCTGACCTAGACAACTGTTACTTGACTTGACTGGTAGAAGAAAGAGGTTATTTTCCTAAATGTCATGCTGTTTATCCTTGAAGATTTCATGTCTCCTATTTTTAAAAGTAGGAATTTGTAATTATTATAGTGTAATAACTGGGGGCAGGGATATATGAACCACATATCTAATTTTGTTTATCTGTATTGTATTGTGCTGCATGTTTGTTATGGGTAATTGTCACGTAGAAGCCATGGCAGAAGAAAATGAGTACAGTTCTGTATTCTCGCCTTGTCTTCATTAGTCTTGTTGAGAGAGGCAGCTAGAGAATGTGAGTATTTTTGTTGAGTTAATTTTGCTATTTTCTACTTTGATCACACTTAATTGATCAAATTGGAAAACTTATTACATTATATCACTACAAGATTGTTCATCTTTGCTAGTTTCGTAATAAAGGATAAAACATACTTTTTTTTCCAACTTGGAACTTAGTTATATGAAGGCATCTCATACAGTGTCAACTCATGTACTCTGTCAGCTCCTGTACAAATATAGTGTCAACTCCTGTACAAATACTGTCAACTCCTGTACCCTGTCAGCTCCCGTACAAATAGTGTCAACTCCTGTACTCTGTCAGCTCCTGTACAAATACAGTGTCAACTCCTGTACTCTGTCAACTCCTGTACAAATAGTATCAACTCTTGTACTGATTGTGTCAACTCCTGTAAAAATAGGGTCAACTCCTGTACTCTGTACTACTCCAGTACTACACTGTACTCTGTACTCTGTCAGCTCCTGTACAAATAGTGTGAATTCCTGTACTCTGTCAACTCCTGTTCAAATACAGTGTCAATTCTTGTACTCTGTCAGCTCCTGTACAAATACAGTGTCAACTCCTGTACTGTGTACTACTCCAGTAGTACACTGTACTCTTGTACTCTGTCAACTCCTGTACAAATAGTGTCAACTCCTGTACCCTGTACTACTCCTGTACAAATACAGTGTCAACTCTTGTACTCTGTCAACTCATGTACAACTAGTGTCAACTCCTGTACTCTGTACTACTCCAGTACTACACTGTACTCTGTACTCTGTCAACTCCTGTACAAATACTTTCAACTCCTGTACAATTAGTGTCAACTCCTGTACTCTGTACTATTCCAGTACTACACTGTACTCTGTACACTGTACTCTGTCAGCTCCTGTACAAATAGTGTCAACTCCTGTACTCTGTCAACTCCTGTACAAATAGTGTCAACTCCTGTACTCTGTCAACTCCTATACAAATACAGTGTCAACTCCCGTACTCTGTACAACTCCTGTACAAATAGTGTCAACTCCTGTACTCTGTACTACTCCAGTACTACACTGTACTCTGTACTCTGTACAACTCCTGTACAAATAGTGTCAACTCCTGTACTCTGTACTACTCCAGTACTACACTGTACTCTGTACTCTGTCAGCTCCTGTACAAATAGTGTGAACTCCTGTACTCTGTCAACTCCTGTTCAAATACAGTGTCAATTCTTGTACTCTGTCAGCTCCTGTACTGTGTACTACTCCAGTAGTACACTGTACTCTTGTACTCTGTCAACTCCTGTACAAATACTTTCAACTCCTGTACAATTAGTGTCAACTCCTGTACTCTGTACTATTCCAGTACTACACTGTACTCTGTACACTGTACTCTGTCAGCTCCTGTACAAATAGTGTCAACTCCTGTACTCTGTCAACTCCTGTACAAATAGTGTCAACTCCTGTACTCTGTCAACTCCTATACAAATACAGTGTCAACTCCCGTACTCTGTACAACTCCTGTACAAATAGTGTCAACTCCTGTACTCTGTACTACTCCAGTACTACACTGTACTCTGTACTCTGTACAACTCCTGTACAAATAGTGTCAACTCCTGTACTCTGTACTACTCCAGTACTACACTGTACTCTGTACTCTGTCAGCTCCTGTACAAATAGTGTGAACTCCTGTACTCTGTCAACTCCTGTTCAAATACAGTGTCAATTCTTGTACTCTGTCAGCTCCTGTACTGTGTACTACTCCAGTAGTACACTGTACTCTTGTACTCTGTCAACTCCTGTACAAATACTTTCAACTCCTGTACAATTAGTGTCAACTCCTGTACTCTGTACTATTCCAGTACTACACTGTACTCTGTACTCTGTCAGCTCCTGTACAAATAGTGTCAACTCCTGTACTCTGTCAACTCCTGTACAAATAGTGTCAACTCCTGTACTCTGTCAACTCCTATACAAATACAATGTCAACTCCCGTACTCTGTACAACTCCTGTACAAATAGTGTCAACTCCTGTACTCTGTCAACTCCTATACAAATACAGTGTCAACTCCTGTACTCTGTACTACTCCTGTACAAATACAGTGTCAACTCCCATACTCTGTACAACTCCTGTACAAATAGTGTCAACTCCTGTACTAATAGTGTCAACTGCTGTACTACTCCTGTACTACTGTACAAATAGTGTCAACTCCTGTACAAATAGTGTCAACTACTGTACTCTGTCAGCTCCTGTACAAATACAGTGTCAACACCTGTACTCTGTCAGCTCCTGTACAAATATAGTGTCAACTCCTGTACAAATACTGTCAACTCCTGTACCCTGTCAGCTCCCGTACAAATAGTGTCAACTCCTGTACTCGGTCAACTCCTGTACAAATAGTGTCAACTCCTGTACTCTGTCAACTCCTGTACAAGTAGTGTCAACTCCTGTACTCTGTCAACTCCTGTACAAATAGTGTCAACTGCTGTACTCTGTCAACTCCTGTACAAACAGTGTCAACTCCTGTACTCTGTACTACTCCAGTACTACACTGTACTCTGTACTCTGTCAGCTCCTGTACAAATAGTGTCAACTCCTGTACTACTCCTGTAATACTGTACAAATAGTGTCAGCTCCTGTACAAATACTGTCAACTCCTGTACTCTGCCAGCTCCTGTACAAATACATTGTCAACTCTTGTATTCTGTCAACTCCTGTACAAATAGTGTCAACTCCTGTACTCTGTCAGCTTCTGTACAAATAGTGTCAACTCCTGTACTCTGTCAACTCATGTACAAATAGTGTCAACTCCTGTACAAATAGTGTCAACTCCTGTACTCTGTACTACTCCTGTTCAAATACAGTGTCAACTCCTGTACTCTGTCAACTCCTGTACAAATAGTGTCAACTCCTGTACTCTGTCAGCTTCTGTACAAATAGTGTCAACTCCTGTACTCTGTCAACTCATGTACAAATAGTGTCAACTCCTGTACAAATAGTGTCAACTCCTGTACTCTGTACTACTCCTGTTCAAATACAGTGTCAACTCCTGTACTCTGTCAACTCCTGTACAAATAGTGTCAACTCTTGTACTCTGTCAACTCCTCTACCAATACAGTGTCAACTCTTGTACTCTGTCAACTCCAAAACAAATAGTGTAAACTCCTGTACTCTGTACTACTCCAGTACTACACCGTACTCTGTACTCTATCAGCTCCTGTACAAATAGTGTCAACTCCTGTACTCTGTCAACTCCTCTACCAATACAGTGTCAACTCTTGTACTCTGTCAACTCCTGTACAAATAGTGTCATCACCTGTACTCTGTCAACTCCTGTACAAATAGTGTCAACTCCTGTACTCTGTCAACTCCTGTACATATAGTGTCAACTCCTGTGCTCTGTGAACTCCTGTACAAATAGTGTTAACACCTGTACTTTGTACTACTCCAGTAGTACACTGTACTCTTGTACTCTGTCAACTCCTGTACAAATACTTTCAACTCCTGTACAATTAGTGTCAACTCCTGTACTCTGTACTATTCCAGTACTACACTGTACTCTGTACACTGTACTCTGTCAGCTCCTGTACAAATAGTGTCAACTCCTGTACTCTGTCAACTCCTGTACAAATAGTGTCAACTCCTGTACTCTGTCAACTCCTATACAAATACAGTGTCAACTCCCGTACTCTGTACAACTCCTGTACAAATAGTGTCAACTCCTGTACTCTGTACTACTCCAGTACTACACTGTACTCTGTACTCTGTACAACTCCTGTACAAATAGTGTCAACTCCTGTACTCTGTACTACTCCAGTACTACACTGTACTCTGTACTCTGTCAGCTCCTGTACAAATAGTGTGAACTCCTGTACTCTGTCAACTCCTGTTCAAATACAGTGTCAATTCTTGTACTCTGTCAGCTCCTGTACTGTGTACTACTCCAGTAGTACACTGTACTCTTGTACTCTGTCAACTCCTGTACAAATACTTTCAACTCCTGTACAATTAGTGTCAACTCCTGTACTCTGTACTATTCCAGTACTACACTGTACTCTGTACTCTGTCAGCTCCTGTACAAATAGTGTCAACTCCTGTACTCTGTCAACTCCTGTACAAATAGTGTCAACTCCTGTACTCTGTCAACTCCTATACAAATACAATGTCAACTCCCGTACTCTGTACAACTCCTGTACAAATAGTGTCAACTCCTGTACTCTGTCAACTCCTATACAAATACAGTGTCAACTCCTGTACTCTGTACTACTCCTGTACAAATACAGTGTCAACTCCCATACTCTGTACAACTCCTGTACAAATAGTGTCAACTCCTGTACTAATAGTGTCAACTGCTGTACTACTCCTGTACTACTGTACAAATAGTGTCAACTCCTGTACAAATAGTGTCAACTACTGTACTCTGTCAGCTCCTGTACAAATACAGTGTCAACACCTGTACTCTGTCAGCTCCTGTACAAATATAGTGTCAACTCCTGTACAAATACTGTCAACTCCTGTACCCTGTCAGCTCCCGTACAAATAGTGTCAACTCCTGTACTCGGTCAACTCCTGTACAAATAGTGTCAACTCCTGTACTCTGTCAACTCCTGTACAAGTAGTGTCAACTCCTGTACTCTGTCAACTCCTGTACAAATAGTGTCAACTGCTGTACTCTGTCAACTCCTGTACAAACAGTGTCAACTCCTGTACTCTGTACTACTCCAGTACTACACTGTACTCTGTACTCTGTCAGCTCCTGTACAAATAGTGTCAACTCCTGTACTACTCCTGTAATACTGTACAAATAGTGTCAGCTCCTGTACAAATACTGTCAACTCCTGTACTCTGCCAGCTCCTGTACAAATACATTGTCAACTCTTGTATTCTGTCAACTCCTGTACAAATAGTGTCAACTCCTGTACTCTGTCAGCTTCTGTACAAATAGTGTCAACTCCTGTACTCTGTCAACTCATGTACAAATAGTGTCAACTCCTGTACAAATAGTGTCAACTCCTGTACTCTGTACTACTCCTGTTCAAATACAGTGTCAACTCCTGTACTCTGTCAACTCCTGTACAAATAGTGTCAACTCCTGTACTCTGTCAACTCATGTACAAATAGTGTCAACTCCTGTACAAATAGTGTCAACTCCTGTACTCTGTACTACTCCTGTTCAAATACAGTGTCAACTCCTGTACTCTGTCAACTCCTGTACAAATAGTGTCAACTCTTGTACTCTGTCAACTCCTCTACCAATACAGTGTCAACTCTTGTACTCTGTCAACTCCAAAACAAATAGTGTAAACTCCTGTACTCTGTACTACTCCAGTACTACACCGTACTCTGTACTCTATCAGCTCCTGTACAAATAGTGTCAACTCCTGTACTCTGTCAACTCCTCTACCAATACAGTGTCAACTCTTGTACTCTGTCAACTCCTGTACAAATAGTGTCATCACCTGTACTCTGTCAACTCCTGTACAAATAGTGTCAACTCCTGTACTCTGTCAACTCCTGTACATATAGTGTCAACTCCTGTGCTCTGTGAACTCCTGTACAAATAGTGTTAACACCTGTACTCTGTCAACTCCTGTACAGATAGTGTCAATTCCTTTACTCTGTCAACTCTTGTACAAATAGTGTCAACTCCTGTACTCTGTCAACTCCTGAACAAATAGTGTCAACTCCTGTACATATAGTGTCAACTCCTGTGCTCTGTGAACTCCTGTACAGATAGTGTCAACTCCTGTACTTTGTACTACTCCAGTACTACACTGTACTCTTGTACTCTGTCAACTCCTGTACAAATAGTGTCAACTCTTGTACTCTGTCAACTCCTCTACCAATACAGTGTCAACTCTTGTACTCTGTCAACTCCTGAACAAATAGTGTCATCACCTGTACTCTGTCAACTCCTGTACTCTGTCAACTCCTGTACAGATAGTGTCAACTCCTGTACAAATACTGTCAACTCCTGTACTCTGTCAACTCTTGTACAAATAGTGTCAACTGCTGTACAAATAGTGTCAACTCCTGTACTCTGTAATACTCCAGTACAAATACAGTGTCAATTTGTGTACTCTGTACTACTCCTGTACAAATACAGTGTCAACTCCCGTACTCTGTACAACTCCTGTACAAATAGTGTCAACACCTGTACTCTGTCAACTCCTCTACCAATACAGTGTCAACTCCTGTACTCTGTACTACTCCTGTACTACTGTAGAAATAGTGTCAGCTCCTTTACAAATACTGTCAACTCCTGTACTCTGACATGCTCCTGTACAAATACAGTCAATGCTTGTACTCTGTCAACTCCTGAACAAATAGTGTCACCACCTGTACTCTGTCAACTCCTGTACAAATAGTGTCAACTCCTGTACTCTGTCAACTCCTGTACAGATAGTGTCAACTCCTGTACAAATACTGTCAACTCCTGTACTCTGTCAACTCTTGTACAAATAGTGTCAACTGCTGTACAAATAGTGTCAACTCCTGTACTCTGTCAACTCCTGTACTCTGTACTACTCCTGTACTACTGTACAAATTGTGTCAACTCCTGTACTCTGTCAACTCCTGCACAAATAGTGTCAACTCCTGTACTCTGTCAGTTCCTGTACAAATAAAGTGTCAACTCCTGTACTCTATCAACTCCTGTACAAATAGTGTCAGCTCCTGTACAAATAGTGTCAACTCCTGTACTCTGTACTAGTCCTGTACAAATACAGTGTCAACTCCTGTACAAATAGTGTCAACTCCTGTACTCTGTACTAGTCCTGTACAAATACAGTGTCAACTCCTGTACAAATAGTGTCAACTCCTGTACTCTGTACTAGTCCTGTACAAATACAGTGTCAACTCCTGTACAAATAGTGTCAACTCCTGTACTCTGTACTAGTCCTGTACAAATACAGTGTCAACTCCTGTACTCTATCAACTCCTGTACAAATAGTGTCAACTCCTGTACTCTGTCTCTCAGCGGTTTTGGTTTGTTTCCGAGTGACCGCTACAATGAGAATAAACTCTATTCGAGCAGGCTCTTTATTTAGCACAGGTGTTGGAGACAGTAGCTGGACAAGCACATGAACCAGAGAAAGCTCAGATTTTATTGGGTTGGCACCAGCAGCTCTAGGAGAAGATCAATGTAATCATTATGGCAGCATGTGACATCAGAGCAACCTGTTCATTATTGTAGTGTCAAGGAAGGTCATTAACAATTTACTTGAAAAGAGAGCAAGCCCAGAGCAAATCCTGACAACGGAGCAGTATGAAAACAATATGGAAAAAAATAGTGATCAAGGTAATTTTATCCATAAACTAGGTGGAGGTGATAATGTTATTGGATGACAATAACCTTGTTATTGGAACACAGGAGGGCTCTACAATGGCTAGTTAAGACTAGTCAACACATCACCAGCACCAGCCCACTCACCAGCAGGGATGTATGTACAGACAGATGCTGGGAAAAGGCCAGCAATGTCAGGAAGGAAACGTTGACTGTACTCTTTTCCTAGATGCTGCCTTGCCTGCTGAGTTCCTCCAGCATTTTGTATGTGTACATCATGAAGGATCTCATCCACCCTGCCTATGGACTGTTAATCTCACTCCCAGCAGGGAAGAAGCAGCAGAGCATTCACTAGACTCAGAAACAGTTACAGTACTTCCCTCAAGCCATCAGACTGATCAACACCTCCACCCATTAACCCACCATCACCCACCGTCACTTCATCTACATACTCTGTATATAAGTCACTTGTACATTGTGTTTTATAGGATTGTGTTTATGTTTATTGTGTTATTTATGTTTATTATGTTTTTTATGCTGTGTCAGATACAGTTACATTCATTTCATTCTCTTTTGTACTGAAGAATGACAATAAACCATCCTGAATCACATAGACATTTGATTTAACTTTTTCATATGTGAGTATACATTGAAAGAAATATATTGTTGAAGTAGTAAGAATCTAGCAAACTTTTTCTTCTAATTTAGTGGTCACCAACCTTTCGAAGCCCAAAATCCCCTACCTCGGCCTTAGTGAAAGGTAAGATTGACTCCAAATTGATTAGTTACATGCATGTGCAGAAAAGACTACGAGTAAAACCCCGCAACCTGGATTTAGAAATAATGTATGAACACCAGGGGTCACCACCCTTCTTTTTTGCACCACGGACCGGTTTAATATTGACAATATTCTTGCGGTCCGGCCGACGGGGAAGGGTGTTAAACACAACGGGAATACAGCAATACTTGAAGCAGGTTCCTTATGTCCAGTCTATTCCGCAATCTAGTTTACATGGCTCTCGGCACTTAGCTGCTGTCCCGCTTGCTCACGTTTTTAACACTGGAAAAAAACTCAGTGGGTTTGTATTTAAGTGCAGGGTGCTCGGACTCAGAGTTCTGAAGCAGTTTTAAGGGCTTCATTGCCTCATTAGACAGCCTCCGGGCCCGAGCTCCAGCTGCCCGCCCGCCCGCTGCCTTGGCCAGGTGCGTCTGTTCCTGTACCGGGGCCGCGGCGATTGCAGTTCGGAGAGAGCGACCGACCGAGCGAGCGAGGAGTGCGACAGGGCGCGTCCACCCCTCTTGTAGGATCTATCAGCCGACAAAAGTTTGTTTCAGTAGTTTGCAGTGCGGTAGTTGCTCTGATACTTATGGAACCCTGAGCCCGAATTAGGTCGTCTGTGAATATTTTAACACCGAGTTCCCCACGAACATTCGGTGTGCTAAACAGGTTCAGAGGCGGCGCCCACCTGTCTGCGCTCCAGGCCAGTAGCAACAGCACTTCTCGCCGGCCTCACAGGGCGACCGGTTACCCGAGGCCAACCAGTGATCCCTGACGCACTTGCGTAATGACCTCGCGTGTATTCAAGTTCAACAGTGGGCGTGACAGGGGATGAGGAAAGGTGCAGCTGACTCGTATTGTTTCCTTGCGGCCTGGTGGTTGGGGACTAGCGCGTGGTGGGGGAGCTATACGCATGCACACTGGGCAGACGGAACGGAACTAAAACCCCGCAACCCGGAAACAAACTCTCAACAGTATTTGTGTATTCATTTTTCTTTTTTTTGGGATTGATGCACCATCAATAACTCACGCTGAGACGTAGGAAGCGAGGTATCGGCTTTTATTGACTGGAAGAATGAACAACACTACATCCTGGGGAATGAGGCTGGGCATCAGGCCTCAATCGCCTTTATACAGGGGTCTGTGGGAGGAGCCACAGGAGCAGTCCAGACAGGTATATGTAGTTCACCACATTCACCCCCCTTTGTTTTAAAAGAGTCCCCAGGTGGTGAAGTTTCTTTTATTTACAGGTTAAGTCTATCAGGTGGTCAAATCTTCGCTGCGATCTACGTAGCTCCGGCTGCGATTGCACAGGTGCCAGAGGTGGTGATTGCACCGGAGACGGAGGTTGTGCTGGTTCTGGCCTAACTGGAGGTGTCAGGGATCCCTCACGTGTGTGCGAGGCCCCCGGAATAGACGCGTACGAGATGCCCGGTACATGAGCGTCGTGAGGAGTCTGTGTGGGGCACAGTGTGCGCGGTGTCACCTCGGGTACAGGGTTCATAGTTACCGTGGAGTGTACGGGGTAGTGGTTTGCTGCTCCGGCGGGCGCCAGGTCGCGGACAGAGACCGTGTCCTCCTGCCCATCAGGCAAGACCACGTAGGCATACTGGGGGTTAGCATGCAGGAGGTGAACCCTCTCGACCAGCGGGGAGTATTTATTACTCCTCACATGTTTACGTAGCAGCACTGGCCCCGGGGACGTCAGCCAAACTGGTAGGGTGGTCCCAGTGACAGACTTCCTGGGAAAAGAGAATAGGCATTCGTGAGGGGTGGCATTGGTGGATGTACACAACAGGGAGCGGATAGAGTGGAGTGCCTCAGGGAGGACCTCCTGCCATCGGGAGACCGGCAACCCTTTTGACTTAAGGGCTAAAAGTGTGGCCTTCCACACTGTGGCATTCTCCCTCTCCACCTGTCCATTCCCCCGGGGATTATAACTCGTGGTTCGACTAGTAGCAATGCCCCTAGCTAGCAGGAACCGGCGCAACTCGTCACTCATAAAGGAGGACCCTCTATCACTGTGGATATAGCAGGGATATCCGAACAGAGTGAAGAGCTGGTGCAGGGCTTTTATGACGGACGTGGTAGTAGTGTCGGGGCAGGGAATGGCAAAGGGGAATCGCGAGTACTCGTCAATAATACTGAGAAAATAGACATTGCGGTCGGTGGAGGGAAGAGGGCCCTTCAAGTCAACATTCAGTCGCTCAAAAGGGCGGGTGGCCTTGACAAGCTGCGCAGTGTCAGGACGGTAGAAGTGCGGTTTGCACTCAGCGCAGATCTGGCAGTCCCTGGTCATCGTCCTGATCTCCTCCAGGGAGTACGGCAGGTTCCGGGCTTTAATGAAATGGTAAAATCGGGTGACCCCCGGATGGCAAAGATGGGCATGAAGGGCATACAGCTGGTCGAGCTGTGCGCTAGCACACGTTCCCCGGGATAGGGCATCAGAGGGTTCATTGAGTCTGCCAGGCCAGTACAGGATATCATAATTGTAGGTGGAGAGTTCTATTCTCCACCGCAAAATTTTATCATTTTTGATTTTGCCCCGCTGTTGGTTGCTGAACATGAACGCAACCGAGCGCTGGTCGGTCAGCAAGGTGAACCTTTTGCCAGCGAGATAGTGCCTCCAGTGCCTAATAGCTTCCACTATGGCCTTCGCTTCTTTCTCCACCGCGGAGTGCCGAAGTTCAGAGCCTTGAAGGGTACGAGAAAAGAATGCCACTGGTCTGCCTTCCTGATTGAGGGTAGCGGCAAGCGTGAAATCGGAGGCGTCACTCTCTACTTGGAAGGGAATGGTCTCGTCCACCGCATGCGTCGTTGCTTTGGCAATGTCCCCTTTAATGCAGCTGAAGGCCACTCAGGCCTCAGCAGAGAGGGGAAAAGTGGTAGACTTGACCAGCGGGCGGGCCTTGTCTGCGTAATGGGGGACCCATTGGGCGTAATAGGAAAAAAAACCCAGGCACCGCCGGAGGGCCTTGAGAGTGGTGGGAAGAGGGAGTTCTAACAGGGGGCGCATACGGTCGGGATCAGGGCCAATGACCCCGTTCTCCACGACATACCCAAGGATAGCGAGTTGGGTGGTCCTGAACACACACTTGTCCCTGTTATAAGTAAGGTTCAAAGCTTCGGCCACTTGGAAAAATCGTTGGAGGTTGGCGTCGTGATCCGACCAGTCGCGACCACAGATGGTGATGTTATCTAGATAGGGAAATGTGGCCTTCAGTTTGTACCGGTCCACCATCCGGTCCATCTCCCTCTGGAAGACTGAGACACCATTGGTGACACCAAATGGGACGCGCAGGAAGTGATAGAGCCTGCCACCCACCTCGAAGGCGGTGTAGGGGCGGTCCTCTGGGCGGATGGGGAGCTGGTGATAAGCGGATTTCAGATCTATGGTCGAGTACACCTTGTACTGAGCTATCTGGTTGACCATATCCGCGATGCGGGGTAGGAGGTACGCGTCAAGCTGCATGAACCTATTGATGGTCTGACTATAGTCCACGACCATCCTATTTTTCTGCCCAGTCCGAACAACAACCACCTGGAACCGCCAAGGGCTTGTGCTTGGCTCAATGATCCCCTCCCCGAGCAGCCGCTGCACCTCTGACTGAATGAAGGCCCTGTCCCCCACGCTGTACCTCCTGCTTTTAGTCGCCACCGGTTTACAGTCGGGGGTCAGGTTGGTGAACAGCGATGGGGGAGGGATCTTGAGGGTGGAGAGGCTGCAAGTGGTGTCAGCAGCACAGCTATCGACATGGTGCTGGGCGGGATGTGGGGTTCGGGGTGTATGTGCGTGTGGTAACGGAGTATATGGCGAAGTCCCACCAAACTGAGGATTCCTGACAGTGAGTGGTGGGAGGGGCCCGTCATATGCCATAGTCACACTTTCGAGATGGCTCTGGAAGTCCAGCCCCAATAACACAGGTGCGCACAGTCGAGGCATGACCAGGAGCACAAAGTTCCGATATTCTGTGCCCTGCACCACCAATGTCGCTACTCAACCACCCCGGATGTCTGTAGAATGCGACCCAGAAGCCAAGGTGATCCTCTGACTTACTGGCCATGTCACAAGTCCACAGCGTTGCACTGTGGCCGGGTCAATAAAACTCTCAGTGCTGCCTGTGTCAAACAGGCAGCTAGTCCTGCGTCCCTCCACCAGGATGTCCATCATCGACCTTGCGAGCTGGTGCGGAGCGCTTTGGTCGAGGGTTACGGTGGCCAGAGTTGAGCCGTCCTGGTGCCCGGTAAACTCCGGCGAGTCGGGGGCGGGGCATGGTGACGCCGGCGAAGATGGCTGCTCACATCCGGGCATGCAAGATGGCGGCCCCCAGGTCTCAGACGCAGCGCTGCTCGACCCCGCGCGCAGTTTAGACTTACAGGCTCTGGCAAAATGGCCCTTTTTCCCGCAGCTGGAGCAGGTCGCTTCGCGAGCTGGACAACTGTTTCGGGGATGTTTCAGGAGCCCACAAAAGTAACAAAGTTTTCTGTCTGACGAGTTCGGGGAGTTCGTGGAACCACGACTGGCAGCGGCGTTGGCGAATTCGCTCGCGGGAACCGGTGGCGGCGGGGCCGGAGACGTCCACGGACCCGGCGGGGAATCGCGCGGCTGGACCGCGTCGGCGTAGAGCAGAGCAGCCTCCAGCGTATCAGCCGTCTCGATCGCTGAGCATAAGGTCAGATCAGCTTTTTCCAGCAGCCGCTGGCGCACATACACTGACCTGATTCTGGTCACAAAGGCGTCTCGGACCAAGAGTTCCGCATGCTGTTCCGCTGTGAGTGTTTTGCAGTCACAAGTCCGCACGAGTGCCCGTAGTGCTCGGAGAAATTCAGCGGTCGACTCCGTAGGCCGCTGTTTGCACGTGGCCAAGCGACGTCTGGCGTAGACGGCGTTCACCAGCCGCAGGTACTGTCTTTTGAGGGCGTCAAGCGCCCCTTCGTAGGTCGAGAGGTCCCTGATGAATGAATAAACTTTTGGGGCGACTCTCGAGAGGAGAATTCTGTGCCTAACAGCGGGGTCAGTTGCACGAACCTCCTCCAAGTATTATTGGAAGCATGCAAGCCAGAGTTCAAAGGCAAGAGCTGCTTCAGGGTCTTGGGGGTCCAAATCCAACCGTTCCGGACGTAAAACGGTTTCCATGCTTTAACTTCCAGTCAATAAAATTGGTGCACCATCAATAACTCACTCTGAGACGTAGGAAGCGAGGTATCGGCTTTTATTGACTGGAAGAATGAACAACACTACATCCTGGGGAATGAGGCTGGGCAACAGGCCTCAGTCGCCTTTATACAGGGGTCTGTGGGAGGAGCCACAGGAGCAGTCAGCAGGGGTCTGTGGGAGGAGCCACAGGAGCAGTCAGCAGGGGTCTGTGGGAGGAGCCACAGGAGCAGTCCAGACAGGTATATGTAGTTCACCACAGGGATCTACTGGGAAAGCCTCAAAGATCGACCAGTTGATCACGATCGACAGGTTGGCGACCACTATTTCTTTCAAGACAAGAAGCAAATTAGATAACCCAAAATAGATACCAAAGATAATGCTAGAGAGAAGAAGCGCATGAACAAATTGATTATCGACCACACCTCGAGGTCCACGAAGGAATTGGCTCAATGCAAGATGTGAAAGTCAAATTTGATCCAGAGGAGTATGTCACAACCAGACAGTATGAAGGAAAAGATTGCAGAAAATGCTGTGGAAGCTACATGAAGTAACTTCTTTTGAACTAGTTGAGCATCTTTAGGACAAGAAAATGCATATACTGGAAATCTAAACCAAAAAGTATTCCATTCCGTTCTGGTCACCCCATTGTAGGAAGGATGTAGAGAGGGTGCAGAATAGGTTTACTAGGATGCTGCCTGGATTCACAGGCAAGTGCTGTAAGGAAAGGATGGAAAAACTTAGGTTGTTTTCTCTGGAGCAGCAGAGGCTGAGGAGAGGTTATAAAAATCATAGAGTACAGAGCCGCCATCTTTTTCTCAGGGTCAAAATGTCCAATACCAAAGAGGATAAAGTGAGAGGGTGTAAATTCAAAGGAGATATGCCGGGCAAGTATTTTACACAGAAGGTGGTGAGTGCCAGGGTGGTAAACACGTTAGAGACATTAGGAGGCTCTTAGGCATGTGAATGTGAACAAAATGGAGGAATATGGTCAGTATGTAAGTAGACAGGACTACTTCGGTTAGGTATTTAATGAGTTCTGTGGAAGGGCCTGCTCCTGAGCTGTACAGTTCTACGTTCTGACAGAGAATGTCCACACGTACTCCATGTATCGTGAAGTATCTGCAAAGAGAGAGACAGAATTGGCAGATAACTACGCACTTGTGGATGTAGTGAAGGCATGGCAGCACCGTCAAGTGGAGCTCAGGAGTCCTCCGGTAGTTTCTGACAACTCATGGAGGGATGGGTCTGGATCAAGTAGACAACTTTGTCGGCAGTGAAGGCCTGTTTCAGTGCTGCAACTAAATGAAATTAACTATACTATCATACTACCCAGCTTCAATGATTCAGTAGAAAGAGCATTTCAAACTGAAAGAACACATTTAACAATGTGCATCAGAGATAATAAACCTGATTCTGAAGATAGATTGACAAGATAAAGTTCAGCATGCTTCTCCCTCTAATCCCTTTTCCCCGCTGGGGAGGCGTCTACCAAAGTTGCCGATGGGCAGATCTGTCAGTATGCGATTGGATTCAATGAGGCTGCAGCTGAGAGCAGCTGCCTACTCAAAACAAGTAAAACTGAAGGAGGAGCATAACGCTGGTGACCTCTGTTTTGAAGTAATTAGTTCTGAGTCTGGCTGTTGGGCTGCATTGTCCTCATTTGTCTCATTGGTGATTCATCCAGGTGGTGTCTGTGTGACAAAGCGTCACCAAGACCAATAAGACACTGCACGTTACAATCACCAGCTCAGTCAGATGAGTATATCAAAGTTCAAGTTTATTATCGTTTGACTGTACACACGTACACAGGTAAACATAGATAATGTTCCTCAGGGACCAAGGTGCAAAACACAGTGCTTATATCACATACAGCACGTAAAATAATATTACTCAATAATATTAGTAGTGGGAAGCTGGAGGACTGGTAAGCTTTTAGAAACCAATCAATTCAAATCAAGTTTAATTATCATTTAAATTATACTGGATACAGCTGAATGAGACAGTGTTCCTTTGGAGCCAAGGTGCAAAAATATATGCGTGCATTCAAAAATAATGGAAGAGAAAAAAAGAACATGGTTACGCAAGAAAACACATTTTTAGTCTAAGACCTTGAGCAACAAATTCTACAAATTAATGATTCCCGGCAGTCCAGCCTGTAATTCCACTGATCCAACACTGGAGGGCAGCAGGCAAGCCCATGGCCTGAGGCCTAGTCCTCGCTATAACGGAGAAACACTGCTGCCTCGCCTCCTGTCTCACCACCAAACAAGGGAAACAGGCCTATGGCACTCAATGTCCAACAGGGTCTTGCAATTGCAAAAGAAATGTACAAGATAGTCACTCACAGCTCCTCTGCACGTCACCGTCGCGCATCAACTCTGGTGCCTTTGAGACGCAGGCAGCAGCATGGCTTGCACCCAGGTCAGCTACTCAGGACCCAATGCAGCTCCCCCTGCAGCCCAGCGGCCCAAATCTCCTCCTGTGGCCTGATATTTGGTCTCCCCTTCTCTGAACTGCTGGCCAGCTACTCCAAACAACAAGCAGCTCACTGATGCAGTAGAACTGCTGTACTTGTAGTTATTGGAGCCCAGTGTAGACTCAACAATAAAAGAAAACGCATTTAACAAAGGAAGCAGTAACTTTGGTTGGCCACTGAGAGGCTGCTGCATCTACAAGTGCTGGCATCTTACCAGAAGTCAGCCAGGAGGCAACGAAAAAGCCATAAGGAAAGAAAAGATGAAATATGAAGGTAATACAAAAGAAGACACCAGAAGATTTTTTCACATATATAAAGAGTAAAAGACAGGCGAGAGTGGATATTGGACCACTGCAAAATGTTGCAAGAGAAGTTCAAAGAACCTTAATTATCAAAGAGTGTACACTGTTACGAATGATGAACAACTCTGATGGGCAGAAGGGTACAGAATCGCCAATGCCCCCCCCTTTTGGAGAATCGCAAATCGCTACTATTCCGATGCTGTTATCAAGGAAGTGAGAGAGAGACAGGACTCTGCCAGGGCAGTTGTTATTGATAACGGCTCATGAAAAATTAATGAGAGAGAGACAACTCAGAGATACACAAAGTGGAATGTCTCCTCCTAACAAAAGTGGAACGGAACCACTGATTACTGCTATTGTCTCTTGGAGAAGGATTGTTTATTGAGTACTGTTCTATTCATTGAAACCCCTCAGGGGGCAACCAGAGTGGGCTGGTTTGATGGGTTGCATCATCTCAACCTGATTGACACTTGAGACCCTGTGAGTGGGGATAAAAGTAAGGTCTGGGGAACACCCCTCAGACGCACCAGGAGAGACTCTACGAGACCGGTGGGGGCTTGTGTGTGTGTCCACCCTTGCCTGGGTGACGAGTCCTCCACGGAACGGTCTAGCTAAAGGACGGAGGGGTCATAAGTGAATGGCCACAACAACAACGCATCGACGGATCAAGATCATAAAGGAAAGTTAGCAAGTCAATAGCTGTTACTGTTCTCTCTCTCTCTCTCTCTCCAACAATTGCAACACCGCGACCAACAACTACCGCAGCCTGCATGAACTGAACTGAACTTTATATTTCCATCTGACAATTCATTATCCCCTAGACAACGATAGAGCTTGTTTCATTAGTGATTATTATTATACCCACACTTTTAAGTTTAGTATTGCTAACGTATATTCTTTGTATATTCGCATTGATATTATTTTGTATATTTTTGCTAATAAGTATTGTTGAAAATAGTAACACCAGACTCCAACGGACACTCCTATCTTTGCTGGTAAGACACCCGGTTACGGGGTTTGTAACAACTTGGGGCCTTGTCTCGAGATTTGATACCAAATTGGACGGCCAGTGAATCGGGCTTTTAAGTCCAGACTTTGATCTGGTTGCGTGGGTAACCAGATGGGAAACCAGCAAAGATGGATGTAGATGAATTTACACAAAACCCGACTTTGAAGGCACTAGAGGAGGCCACAAAGACGGACTTGGTAAATATTGCGAAAGGACTAAATCTCACAGAGGTGAGGTCGTCAATGAAAAAGTGGGAGATGCGGAGGGCCATAACTCAGTATTATATTAAGAAGGATGTGTTTTCGGCTGAGATATTGGCAAATATCCCTGAAAAGGTACCAGCTATTGGGACGGCTCAGTTAAAGTTGGAAAAATTAAGGTTGGAACAGAAGAAAAGGGAGTATGAGTTCCAGATACAGGAGAAAGAGAAACAGAGGGAGCATGAGGAGAAGGAGAAACAGAGGCAGCATGAGCTGGACATGGAGAAGTTAAAGCAAGAGAGAAGGGTCCAAGGGCCAGACCGAGAGGAGAGGTTTAATGTTAGTAGGGAGTTTAGGTTAGTACCTCCGTTCGAGGAGATGGATGTTGATAGTTATTTCTTGCATTTTGAAAAGGTGGCAGTGAATCAGAAGTGGCCCAGAGATCAGTGGGTGGTGTTGTTACAAAGTGTGTTAAAAGGGAAGGCACAACGGGAATATGCGGCGTTGTCTGTGGAGGAGTATGAGAATTACGAGGAAGTAAAACAGGCCATTCTTCGGACCTACGAGTTGGTACCTGAGGCATATAGACAGAAGTTCAGAGATTTAAAGAAAGTGTGGAATCAGACGTATACAGAGTTTGCCTATGAGAAGGGTGTGCTCTTGGATCGCTGGTGTGTGGCAGAAAGGGTGGAGGAGGATTTCGATCGTTTCAGGGAGTTAATTCTGATTGAGGAATTTAAAGGTTGTGTTTCGGATGATATCTGGACGTATTTGAACGAGAAGCCGAATAAGTCTATATCAGAATTTGCCAGGTTCGCAGATGAATATGCCCTAACCCACAAGACAAAGTTTTCCTCGAATAAGAGTTACCAGAGAGACCATAGGAACGGTAGAGAAAGCCCGCCGGCTGAGGTAGAAATTAAACCGGGAGCTAGTGGTAAAAGTAAGGAGGAAGAAAGGCAGGCTGGCAGGAGGGTTCCTGGCTTGACCTGTTTTAATTGTGGAAAGGTTGGTCATATTGCATCTAAGTGCTTTGCTCTGAGGAAGGAGACAGGAAAAGGGAACGCAGCAGTCCCTACAGGGTGTATTGTGTCGATCAGCAAATCGATGAGAAAGGCCCAGGTAGATAAAATACGAGAGGGACGTGAGAAATTTATTTCAGAAGAGACCGTGTCTGTGAAAGAGGGAGAAACCCCAGTTCCAGTGAGGATCTGGAGAGATACTGGAGCTGAGCAGTCATTGATTCTCAGTAAGGTACTAGATTTTGGTACTGAGACTGGAGAGGTAGTTCTGAGAGGCATAGGAAAAGGGACAGAAGCTGTACCTTTGCATGGGATCATTATAAATTGTGATCTGGTATCTGGACCAGTTGAAATAGGGGTGCGATCAGAATTTCCGAGAGCTGGCATGGACGTCCTTCTTGGTAACGATTTAGCAGGTGGTGAGGTGTGTTCAGCAAGGAAGCTGACGAGCTAGCCTGTAAGTGTTGAGGTCCCGCCCCTAGATTCCAAGATCTATCCCGCATGTGCGATCACTCGCAGCATGTCGAGAAAGGCAGCTGAGAAAGAGACCGGTTTAAATCAGTCCAGTGTCGATCCGGTTGAGACGTTTTTACCGACCCTGTACCAAGAGGATACAGGGATGGTAAAACAGAGAATAGCGGGGTGAAAGAGAGTAAAGGAGAGGAGGTAGACCTACCCTTAGCCAGGAGGGAATGTATAGAGGCACGGAGTAAAGATGAGAAACAGATAAGTCTGTTAGAAGGTCCAGGGTTGGACATGGATGATCTGTCTGGCTTGACAGAACTGTTTGAAGAAGTTGAAAATGTTAAATGTGTTCCCGATAATGAAATAAGGGCAGTCCTAGATGAAAAGGATGCCATTACCTTGAAGGAGTCTGCTGGGTTAGCAGATGAAATTGTTTTAACCCACAGGGTTAGTTTACTCCGGAAGGGAGTTGCCCAGAGAGTAACTGGGAGGATCAGGGGAACTTAGAATTTGAAAAGGGGACGGGTATTGAAAGCCTGGAAGAGGCAGATGTCTCGTCTGAGTGTGTTCAAGATGTGGATGCACATGGTACTGAACCTAGTAATGAAACTCAGGGAAAGTCTGAGGTATCTGATTTAGTTGAAAAGGAATGCAGTCCTTTTGGGTCAGATGGACTTGGTTCAGTGAAGAAAGGGTTAATCTTGGTACCAGTGGGAAGTGAGAATTCCCAGTTGTTTGTGTTAGAAGGTGTGTTAAAAGTTAGTGAGGAGAAGGCTGGTGATGTGAATATTATTATTGAAGGAGAAGGGAGAAGTGTAGTTCCTAAATTGAATGAAGAAAGTTTAAAGTCTGGATTGGTTTCAGAAGCAGTAGCCAGGCTGAAGGAACAATGGCTTGTTAACAAGGTGCCTGCGAATCAATTACAGTTTGTTCTGGAATTTAAAGGTAAACACCTTGCAGATGTGAAACTGAAAATTAATAGAATGAAGGGTCCTGAAGATAAAATTAATGACTTGCTTAAAAATAAAGAATTGTGTGGAAGTTCAGAAGATGGGCTAAGTTTGGAAAACATTGTTGATAAGTTAACTCCTATGAAAGGAGTATGTGAAAGCCTATTCCACACTGGTGAGCAAGCTAACCACGTGAGAGTTAAGTGGAAAAAAGGCAAAGGTTGACAAAATGCCACTTTAAATAACAGGTTCTGGTTTTGAGGGATTTCGACAAAGCATGTAAATAATAAAGACAACACCATGGAAGATTGACTGTTAAGTTTAAAAGTAAAATAAAGATTAGTATTTGCATAAACTTTTGTAATGTACTACAGAATAATCACACATGTATTGGTTCACATTTTGTAATATACGCTTAAGCTAAGATCACAACTCTTTAGTTTTGTTTTTGCTGAAGAAAAGGAATAAAAATAGGTGGTTATTAAATTGGAGTCTGATGCTACAGGAATTTATTAAGATATTAAAGGAAGTGACAATGTAATCGCTAACGGTTTAGATGCTAAGTTGAATGTATATCTGTATTATTCTGTAGTGAAAAAAATTATTTTGTATTGTGTTAGATTCTGAAATTCTGTAAGACTCTGTATTAGTTAATTTTCCCCTTTGGTAAAAATTCTTAGAAGGATGGGGGTGTTACAAATGATGAACAACTCTGATGGGCAGAAGGGTACAAAATCGCCAATGCCCCCCCCTTTGGAAAATCGCAAATCGCTACTATTCCGATGCTGTTATCAAGGAAGTGAGAGAGAGACAGGACTCTGCCAGGGCAGTTGTTATTGATAAACAGCTCATGTCAGTTAATGAGAGAGAGACAACTCAGAGATACACAAAGTGGAATGTCTCCTCCTAACAAAAGCGGAACGGAATCACTGATTACTGCTATTGTCTTTTGGAGAAGGTTTGTGTACTTGGTACTGTTCTATTCATTGAAACCCCTCAGGGGGCAACCAGAGTGGGCTGGTTTGATGGGTTGCATCATCCCAACCTGATTGACACCTGAGACCCCGTGAGTGGGGATAAAAGTAAGGTCTGGGGAACACTCCTCAGACGCACCAGGAGAAACGCTACGAGACCAGTGGGGGCTTGTGTGTGTGTCCACCCTTGTCTGGGTGACGAGTCCTCCACGGAAGAACGGTCTAGCTAAAGGACGGAGGGGTCATAAGTGAATGGCCACAACAACAACGCATCGACGGATCAAGATCGTAAAGGAAAGTTGGCAAGTCAATAGCTGTTACTGTTCTCTCTTTCTCTCTCTCTCTCCAACAATTGCAACACCGCGACCAACAACTACCGCAGCCTGCATGAACTGAACTGAACTTTATATTTCCATCTGACAATTCATTATCCCCTAGACAACGATAGAGCTTGTTTCATTAGTGATTATTATTATAATACCCGCACTTTTAAGTTTAGTATTGCTAACGTATATTCTCTGTATATTCGCATTGATATTATTTTGTATATTTTTGCTAATAAATATTGTTGAAAATAGTAACACCAGACTCCAATGGACACTTCTATCTTTGCTGGTAAGACACCCGGTTACGGGGATCGTAACAACACGATATACAACTTGGAGTTTCATCTCCTTACATTCAGCCACAAAGGAAAGAAATCCAATAGAACCCATTAAAAAAAAGACCACCATACACCCAATGTGCAGAAAAAATTCCAAATCGTGCAAACAATAAAAGTAAGCAAATAGCATTCAGAGCTTAAATTCACAAAGGTGAGTTCACAGCCAGTCCAGGAGCCCACTCCTTGCTGGCCACAGCCTCAGTTCAGCACAGAGACAAGTAAACTGGCAACCAGTGAGCTAAACAGCAGCCTGTCCCTCTCTCCTGGTCTCGACACCCTGACCTTTTCAATCTGGACCGGCACTTAACTCGGTCAAACAGCGGGTTGTTCCTCACTCTTGGATCCGGGCAAGTAAAGAGAGACAAAGAAATGGTGAGGACATCAGCAGTACAAGAGAAATTTGAAACTGTCAGAGAGCAGAAGTGAAAGTAATTGCTAGTGTTGTGCATTTAAGATATCAGTAATATTTCAGTAATATAGTAAATATCTTGTTTGATTAAGCATTCTTTGTTATTTAATTAATTCATTATGGGTTATACATAAAAGTACATATCATCATGCTAACACTTGAGAAGTGTGCTTAAAGTAAAAAAAATGAAGATAGACTCGCATTCTTGACTCCCTTGTTATCACTTAAGTTTTGGAGTTACACAACATAACAGTGGTATTAGGTAAGTTTTAAACGAATGTGGGACAGCTACTTAACTGTTGAAATGCAGTAAGATGTTTAAATTTTTAAAGAAGAGCAGCAAGAAGTTCAAGTTAAAAATAAAAGTACAGCAGCACATGTCTGTTTGGAAGGGGAAGAGAGAAACTGTTAAGTTAAGAAAACTGAAGAATTCACAGGTTTATAAACAGTGAGAACCAGGTGATAATAATCATAAATTTAAAAAAAATGCAGAAATGGCTGGCTACAGCGGGAAGATGGATGCATTTGATTCCTCAGTGGATAACTGGCTCATGTATATTGAGTTAATTGAGCTGTATTTTAAAGCAAATAGAATAGTTGATGAGACGTGAGTGCCAGTTTTGCTGAGGGCATTGGATTTAAAGGCACACAGCTGGCTTCAAAGTTTAAATGCTCCAACCAAACCAGCCGAAATCTGCATTGCTGATATTGTGAAAGTAATGCAGGATAGAACAAAAACCATCGTTGATTGCAGAATGTTTTAGGTTTCATAAGTGGAATCAAAAGGAAGGGGAATCCATTTCAGTTTACAGGGCTGAATTGAAGAGATTGTCTGAGCATTGTCAATTCAGTGATGGGCTTAATGATAGAAACGTAGAAAACCTACAGCACAATACAGGCCCTCCAGCCCACAAAGTTATGCCAAACATGTCCCTACCTTAGAAATTACTAGGCTTACCTATAGCCCTCTATTTTACTAAGCTCCATGTACCTGTCTAAAAGTCTCTTAAAAGACCCTATCGTATCTGCCTCAACCAGCTTTGCTGGCAGCCCATTCCGCGCACTCACCACTCTGAGTAAAAAACTTACCCCTGACATCTCCTCTGTACTTACCCTCCAGCACCTTAAATCTGTGTCCTCTTGTGGCAACCATATCAGCCCTGGGAAAAAGCCTCTGACTATCTACATGATCAATACCTCTCATCATCTTATACACCTCTATCAGGACACCTCTCATCCTCCATTGCTCCAAGGAGAAAATCCCGTGTTCACTCAGTCTATTCTCATAGGGCATTCTCCCCAATCCAGGCAACATCCTTGTAAATCTCCTCTGACCCTTTCTATGGCTTCCACATCCTTCCTGTAGTGAGGCGACCAGAACTGAGCACGGTACTCCAAGTGGGGTCTGGCCAGGGTCCTATATAGCTGCAACATTACCTCTCGGCTCCTAAATTCAATTCCACGATTGATGAAGGCTAATACACTGTACCCCTTCTTAACCACAGAAACAACCTGTGCAGCTGCTTTGAGTGTCCTATGGACTTGGACCCCAAGATCCCTCTGATCCTCCACACTGCCAAGAGTCTTACCATTAATACTATATTCTGCCTTTATATTTGATCTACCAAAATGAACCACTTCACACTTATCTGGGTTGAACTCCATCTGCCACTTCTCAGCCCAGTTTTGCATCCTATCAATGTCCCGCTGTAACTTCTGACAGCCCTCCACACTATCCACAACACCTTCAACCTTTGTGTTATCAGCAAACTTACTAACCCATCTCTCCACTTCTTCATCCAGGTCATTTATAAAAATCACAAAGAGTAGGGGTCCCAGAACAGATCTCTGAGACACCCCACTGGTGACTGACCTCCATGCAGAATATGACCTGTCTACAACCACTCTTTGCCTTCTGTGGGCAAGCCAGTTCTGGATCCACAAAGCAATGTCCCCTTGGATCCCATGCCTCCTTACTTTCTCAATAAGCCTAGCATGGGGTACCTTGTCAAATGCCTTGCTGAAATCCACATACACTACATCTACTGCACTACCTTCATCAATGTGTTTAGTTACATCCTCAAAAAATTCATTCAGACTCATAAGTCACGACCTGCCCTTGACAAAGCCATGCTG
Source organism: Hemitrygon akajei (assembly GCF_048418815.1). NCBI lineage: Eukaryota > Metazoa > Chordata > Chondrichthyes > Myliobatiformes > Dasyatidae > Hemitrygon > Hemitrygon akajei. The sequence goes on along the minus strand of NC_133128.1, from coordinate 124,805,888 downwards.
ACTATTCCTAATCATATTATGCCTCTCCAAATGTTCATAAATCCTGCCTCTCAGGATCTTCTCCATCAACTTACCAACCACTGAGGTAAGACCCTCAGGTCTATAATTTCCTGGGCTATCTCTACTCCCTTTCTTGAATAAAGGAACAACGTCCACAGCCCTCCAATCCTCCGGAACCTCTCCCGTCCCCAATGATGATGCAAGGATCATCACCAGAGGCTCAGCAATCTCCTCCCTCGCCTCCCACAGTAGCCTGGGGTACATCTCATCCGGTCCTGGCGACTTATCCAACTTGATGCTTTCCAAAAGCTCCAGAACATCCTCTTTCTTAATATCTACATTCTCAAGCTTTTCAGTCTGCTGCAAGTTATCACTATAATCACCAAGATCCTTTTCCATAGTGAATACTGAAGTAAAGTATTCATTAAGTACCTCTGCTATTTCCTCCAGTTCCATACACACTTTCCCACTGTCACACTTGATAGGTCCTAATCTTTCAGGTCTTATCCTCTTGTTCTTCACATACTTGTAGAATGCCTTGGGGTTTTCCTTAATCCTGCCCGCCAAGGCCTTCTCATGGCCCCTTCTGCTTCTCCTAATTTCCTTCTTAAACTCCTTCCTATTAGCATTATAATCTTCTAGATCTCTAACCTTACCTAGCTCTCTGAACCTTTTGTAAGCTTTTTTTTCTTCTTGACTAGATTTATTACAGCCTTGGTACACCATGGTTCCTATACCCTACCATAACTTCCCTGTCTCATTGGAACGTGCCTATACAGAACTCCACACAAATATCCCCTGAATATATGCCACATTTCTTCCGTTCTTTTCCCTGAGAACATCTGTTTCCAATTTAAGCCTCCAATTTCCTGCCTGATAGCCTCATAATTCCCCTTACTCCAATTAAACACTTTTCTAACTTGTCTGTTCCTATCTCTCTCCAATGCTATTGTAAACAAGACAGAATTATGATGACTATCTCCAAAATGCCCTCCCACTGAGAGATCTGACACCTGACCAGGTTCATTTCCCAATACCAAATCAAGTACAGCCTTTCCGCTTGTAGGCTTATCTACATACTGTGTCAAGAAACCTTTCTGAACACACCTAACAAACTCCACCCCGTCTAAACCCCTTGCTCTAGGGAGATGCCAATCAATCTTCGGGAAATTAAAATCTCCCATCATGACAGCTCTGTTATTATTACACCTTTCCAGGATCTGTTTCCCTATCTGCTCCTTGATATTCCTGTTACCATTGGGTGGCCTATAAAAAACACCCAGTAAAGTTATTGACCCCTTCCTGTTCCTAACCTCCACCCACAGAGACTCCGTAGACAATCCCTCCATGGTGTCCACCTTTTCTACAGTTGTGACACTATCTCTGATCAACAGTGCCACACCCCCACCTCTTTTGCCTCCTTCCCTGTCCTTTCTGAAACATCCAAAATCCAGCACTTGAAATAACCTTTCCTGTCCCTGAGCCATCCAAGTCTCTGTAATGGCCGCAACATCATAGCTCCAAGTACTGATCCACAATCTAAGCTCATCCACTTTATTCACAATACTCTTTGCGTTAAAATAAACACATCTCAAACCTTCGGTCTGAACGCGTCCCTTCTCTATCACCTGCCTATCTCCCTCTTGCACTGTCTACAAGCTTTCTCTATTTATGATCCAACCTCTCCTCCCCAGTCTCTTCAGTTCAGTTTCCACCCCCCAATGATTCCAGTTTAAAGTCTCCCCAGTAGCCTTAGCAAACCTCCCCGCCAGGATATTGGTCCCCCTGGGATTCAAGTGCAACCTTTCTTTTTGTACAGGTCACTCCTGCCCCAAAAGAGGTCCCAATGATCCAGAAATCTGAATCCCTGCCCCCTGCTCCAATCCCTCAGCCACACATTTATCCTCCACCTCATTCTATTCCTATTCTCACTGTTGCGTGGCACAGGCAGTAATCCCGATGCACTAAGAGATCATTTAGTTTGTGGAATCTTACAAGAAAGCTTTCAAAAATGGCTGCTAACTGAAGCACAACTTAAATTTACAAAGAACATTTGAAATAACTGTGTCAGTGGAAACAGCAGACAGAGATGTAATTGAGTTGCATTCAGGAATGAAAGTAAGTGGGAACAAATTTGTAGTGTCTAAACTGAAACCAGCTTGGCTGAACAAATGGTGCTATCAATGTGGCAGGGGCTTACGTACACCTGACCAATGCAGATTTAGAGGTGAAACTTTCAGAAAATGCTAAGTAGGACACATACAAAGATCATGTTGGACAGATAAAAATAAATGGAGAAGAGAAAGAGATAAAAAGTCAAATGTCAATTTCAAAAAGAGCACTAATCTGGAAGCTGTTGATGAAAAAGCTGAGAGTGATGAGAGTAACACAGGACTGAGTAACCTTGAGATTTACAATATGAAAATGAACAAGAGACAACCAATATGGTTTACACCAGAAGTGAACGGCAAATTAATTAAAATGGAATTGGACACTGGCTCAGCTGTTTCAGTCATTCCACAAAATGAGTTTGAAAGGCATTTCAAAGATACTGAACAGAAGCCTGCAGATATCCAACTAAGAGCTTATACTGGAGAGAAGATAACTCCTGTGGGAGTGACGTTCGTAACAGTGAAATACAACAATCAACAAGCTACACTGGACTTGTATGGGGTAAAAACAGGAGGGTCAGCATTGTGGGGTTGTGATTGGCTGAGACAACTACAACTTGATTGGAGATCCATCCACCATTTGTATGTCACATCCCTGGCAATGGAGTTAACTGTAAGTGAAAAAATTGTGCTGGAAGTTGCCACAACTGTCTCTATGCTGTACACCATGAATCGTTGACAACAGAGAGCACACATGTGCTGGTGCCTAGCTCTGTGCCTCTGGTTAGAAAGCACATTGGACCCAGGAAGGACGATACTGCTCAGAGGAAGCATGAAAGTGACGAAACAGTGGTCCGACTACAAAAGTTTTTGTAGGATACATATCAGCGAAAGCCTCTGATATATTAATCAGGCAGTTACTTGCAAAATGTGGCTTGGTTTTAAAGCTGGAAGAGAGTTCAAAGAGCTTCAGGAAAGTTATGAACATTCAGTTTATGTGAGTATAAAGAACCAAAATCTATTCTGTGTGCATTAAGATTATTGCATGAACTTCAGGTGGGAGAGAAAAAGCTGCCTGTACAGATAGATGCAAAGACCAAAGCCTGGCTGGATGACTGGAAGGACAAACAGAAAGGAATCAATGGAGATACAAAACCCAGGATTCATCACAATGTTGTGGATGAAGAAACCAAGAGAGATGAGAGCAATAGAAGGATTAATAAGAGAATACTCCGGTGAACTATGCACCTTTCCAAGATCAAGATGCATATCCTAGATAGAAGAAAAAGGAAAAGAAAGAGGATGACAAAAGTGCTATGGAAATGGAAGAGGATAAAGGAGGTCTAACTTTTCAAGAAATTAGCAAATACAGAGATACCCACAGGAAACAAAAAGAAGAAAAAGGAAGGTGAGAAAAAGAAAGACAAGAAGTTGAAAAGGAGAGAAGAGATAGAGAGAAAGAACATAGGAGAAAGAAAAAGGTGTGAAAGAAAGCAGGAACGTGAGAAAGAGTGGGATAAAAAGAGAGAAAGAAGCCGGGACCGGGAGAGAAGTAAGGATTGAAGTAGATCCCAAGGGCTGTCAGAACCACTTCCTGCAGTCTCAGAGTCAAATCCTACAATCACCGAGGAGGAAGCCTCAGAACCTGAGAATGTTTACACAGCCACGAGTCTCAGCAGTCAAGCAGAGTGACCTCCCTCATCGGGAAAGATGTTATACCACAATAGTAAGAAATCTTCCACAGTGATTAAATCTTTAGGCCTGAATGGGACAATTTAAAATTTACTATACTGTGGATATCTACATAGCTGTTCTATTATATAGTATAGTGTTTATAGAGTTGAAATGCATTTATATTGAGTTGGAGTTTTTAGCTAAACAGGAATGTGTTGTGTGTTTAATATTCCAGTAATATTTGAGTAATATTGTAAATATATTGTTTGATTAAGCATTCTTTGTTGTTTACATAACTCATTGTGGGTTATATGTAAAAGTACATTAACGGCATATGTCATGATGTTAACACATGATAAGCCTTGTTTAAAGTAAAAAACACTGTGAGACTCATATTCCCAATTCCCTTGTTTTCCTTTTAGTTGGTTTCATGAGGAGAAGGTGCTTGGGAAGCTGAAAGGTATGCAAGTAGATAAATCACCTGGATGAAATAGACTACCCCCCAGGGTACTGAAAGATGTAGCTGAAGAGATTGTGGAGGCATTTAGCAGTGGTCTTTCGAGAATCACTAGATTCTGGAATGGTTCTGGAGAACTGGAAAATTGCAAATGTCACTCCACTCTTTAAGAAGGAAGGAAGACAAAAAACAGGAAATGATAGGCCAGTTAGCCTGACTTCAGTAAGATGTTGGAGTCTGTGCTTAAGGATGAGGTTTCAAGGTACCAGGAGGCACATGATAAAATAGGCTGATGTCAGTACGGTTTCCTGAAGGGAAGATCTTGCTTGACAAATCTGTTGGAATTCTTTGAGTAAATAATAGGTAGGAGAGATAAGGAGAGTCAGTTGATTTTGTTTACTTGGATTTTCAGTAGGCCTTTGACAAAGTGCCACCCACAAGGCTGCTAAACAAGAGAAGAGCCCATGGTATTACAGGAAAGATACAAATAGATAGAAGATTGGCTTACTGACAGGAGGCAAAGAATGGGTTAAAGAGAGCCTTTCCTGGTTGGCTGTTGGTAACTAGAGGTATTCTTAAGAGGTTTGTGTTGGGACTGTTCCTTTTCACATTATATGCTAATAATTTGGGTGGCAGAGTTGATGGCCAAGTTTGTGAATTATATAAAGATAGATGGAGGAGCAGGTAATGTTGAGGAAGCAGGGAGTCTGCAGAAGTACTTGGACGGAATAGGAAAATAGACAAGTAAGTGGTAGATAGAAAATAGTGTAGGGAGGTGTACAGCCATGAACTTTGGTGGAAGGAACAAAGGTATAGACTATTTTCTAAATGGGAACAAATTCAGAAATCAGAGGTGCAAAGGAACTTTGAAGTCCTTGTGCAGGATTGATAAAGGTTAACTTGCAGGTTGAGCTGGTGGTAAGTAAGGGAATGCGATGTTAGCATTCACTTCGAGAGGACTAGAATATAAAAGCAAGGATGTAATGCTGAGACTTTATAAAGTATTGGTCAGAATGCAGATGGAGTATTATGAGCAGATTTTGGCCTCTTATCTAAGAAAGGATGTGCTGGTGTTGGAGAGGGTTAAGTAGGAGCATTTGATGGGTCCGGTTTGTATTTGCTGGGGGTGTGGTCTCATTGAAATCTATTGAATATTGAAACGCCTATATAGAGTGAACACATAGAGGATGTTTCCCACGGTGGGGGGGGGGGGGGCCTAGAACCAGAGAACACAGTGCAGAATAAAAGGATGCCCCTTTCGAGATGAGGAGGAATTTCTTAAGCCAAAGTGTGGTGAATTCATTGGCACCAACTGCCATTGTGTATATTTAAAGTGGAGGCTGATAGGTTCTTGATTAATAAGGGCATCAAAGACTACAGGGAGAATGCAGGACAATAAATTAGCCATGATAGAATGGTAGAGCAGATGGGCCGAATGGCCCAATTCTGCTCCTATGTCCTATGGTCTTATAGAAACTCTGAATGTCCCTATTGATCTACCCCAAGTTTCACAGATGCACTACAGAAAGCATCCTATCTTATTATGATGTGCCCAAGAACACAAGAATTGCAGATAGTTATGGACATAGACCAGTCTATCATGCTGACCCACCTTCACTTCATTGACTCCACCTACATTTCTTGCTGCCTTGAGAAAACAACCAACTTTCTCAAGGAGCCTTCCCACCCTGTACATTCTGTCCTCTTCCTTCTCCTTTTGGGCGGAAGGTATAAATGCTTGAGAGCACATAAAAAGGACAGCTTCTATCCTGTTTGTATCAGCCTCTTGAATGGACTCTCATATGCTAAATGAAGAACTCTTCATCTCCCAGTTGACCTCATTGTGGTCTTTGCACTTTTGTCTCTGCACTGCACTTCCTCTAATTGTAAAACAATATTCTGTGTTCTGTTTCCTTTTTACTGCCTCAGTGTAATTATGTATGGGATGATCTAAATGGCATTCAAAACCAAAGCTTTTCAGTGTATCTTGGTAAATGTTATAATAATAAAGCAATACGATAGAATTTAAATTCTACAAATGCCATGGTAGGATTTGAACACGCATTTCCACATCAGCACTCCAGACCAATGGCTACTACTTCAGTAACTTAATAATTATTTTTGTTTTTATTGTCCATCCCTTTATGCCTTGTGAAGTTGATATTGAACAATTGTTGGATCCAACGGCTTAATTGATATTGGCTTTGCATTTTAACAATTAACTATCTGCTTGTATTTTATGTAATTACTTATATACAAGTAAATGCTTACTATGCTTCCTAGTGGACATGGTAAGGATATAGAGAAGTTCATGTGTCCCCTAGCGGCTATATACGTATAATACTGGGATGATTCTGGAAGTTTCTCTTGGTACTACGTTCTTTGAATAATGGCTTTCCAGTTGATGAACTCTCAGCTATGAATTTGAATGTTCCATGCTGGGCACCATGTTAGCTACTCAGTTCTTCTGTCTTTCTCTTTGCTTAGCAGGCCTCTATCACTGCCTCTTTCAATTTCCCTTGGTTCTATCAATGCTTAATGAAACGACTGTGAAGCAACAAGTTCGGTGCCTTTTTCCTGACTTCTGAAAAAATGTTGGATTTAAGCATTGTGATACCACAATGAGATACCACAATGAGATACCACATTGAGATACCACATTGTGATACCACATTGTGATACCACATTGAGATTTAAGATCTGACACCACCTTGTGATAAGATAAGGCTTCTTGTAAGTTTTCACACTCGGTGGCTAATTCGAGACGTGCTATATATTGATCTTGCAATAATAGAATAACAACAATATACCTCCAAGGCAGGATAATGTCTGAGCGGCTGAGGATTGATGGAATACAGGCCTAAGGGATCCTTTGATACCTCATAACGGGACCATGTGTGGGCAAAATTCCAATATACAGAGTCATAATTATACCTCGATTATGTTCTTGGTGACGTCCACATACAGAGTTTCCAGGAATGGAAAGGTTAGCTAACTTCTTCATTCCAGCGATCATCTCATTAAGGCACTTTACACTTTCTTAATGCACTCTGGGTCAAATAAGCCACCTAATCATAAAGCAGAAGTTCCTGAATTGGACAAGGTAGCAAACAGTGACCAATCCGGAAACTTATAACTACAAGACTTGTGAGATCCACAACATGATGAGTCATACACACAGAAACGGGTCCTTCAGCCTTCCACGACCACCAAGATTCTTACCTAAGCTAGGCCCATTTGCCTGCAGTTGACCCATATGCCTCTAAACCTTTCCTAACCATATACCTGTCCAGGTGCCTTTTTAAATGGCTTTACTGTACTGCATTAGTCACTTACTCTGGCAGCTCTTTCCATATATTAACCACCATCTGGGTGAAAAAGTTGTCTTTCTTTAAATCTCACTCATCTTACCTTAAACCTGTGCTCTCTAGTTCTTGATCTCCCAACCCTAGAAGACTGTGTATTCATCCTATCTTTGACCCTCATGATTTTATACACATATATAAAGGTCACTCCTCATTCTCCTCACACTCCAATGAATGAAGTCCTAGCCGGCTCAAACCGTCTCTGTAACTCAGACCCTTGAGTTCTGGCAACACCCTATTAAATCTTTTCTGTACACTTTCCAGCTTGTGTAGATGCAAAATAACATTCCATCTCCTATGTTGAGTGTTCTGACTAAAGAAGGCTAACATATCAATCACCCTGTCTATTTGTGATACCACTTTCAGGGAACCAGGGTGCACTTACTCCTGGGTCCCTCTGTTCTATAACATTCCTCAGGGCCCTACCATCGACTGTGAATGTCCTACTCTCATTTATCTTGCTAAAATGTGACACCACATAGTTATCTGAATTAAACTCCATTTGCCATTCATACAGTGCCTATAAAAAGTATTCACCCCCCATTGGAAGTTTTTATGTTTTATAGCTTTCCAACATTGAATCACAGTGGATTTAATTTGGCTTTTTGATACTAATCAACAGAAAAATATTCTTTCATATCAAAGTGAAAACAGATCTCTACTAAGTGATCTGAATTCATTACAATTACACACAAAATACTTGATTGCATAAGCTTTCACCCCTTCAAGTCAGTATTTAGTAGATGCACATTTGGCAGCAATTACATCCTTGAGTCTGTTTGGACAGGTTTTTATCAGCTTTGCACATCTGGACACTGCAATTTTCCCCATTCTTCTTTACAAAACTGCTCAAGCCCTGTCAGATTGCATGGGGATTGTGAGTGAACAGCCCTTTTCAAGTCCTGCCACAAATTCTCTATTAGATTGCCGTCTGGACTCTGACTTAACCAGTCCAGGACATTAATTTTGTTTTTAAGTCATTCTTGTGTAGCTTTGGTTTATGCATGGGACTATTGTCTTGCTGGAAAACAAATCTTCTCCCAAGTCGCAGTTCTCTTGTAGACTGCATCAAGTTTTCCTCCAGGATCTCCCTGTATTTTGCTGCATCCATTTTACCCTCTACTTTCACAAGCCTTCCAAGGGCTTGCTGCAGCGAAGCATCCCCACAGCATGATGCAGCCACCACCATGTTTCACAGTAGGGATGGTGTGTTTTTGATGACGTGCAGTGTTTGGCTTACACCAAACATAGCGTTTAGTCTGATGTCCAAAAAGCTCAATTTTGGTTTCATCAGACCATAGGACCTTCTTCCAACTGCTTTCAGAGTCTCCTACATGCTTTCTGGCAAACTCCAGCTGAGATTTCTCGAGATTTTATTTTTCAACAGTGGCTTTCTCTTTGCCACTCTCCCATAAAGCTGTGACTGGTGAAGCACCAGGAAACAGTTGTTGTATGCAAAGTCTCTCCCATCTCAGCCACTGAAATTTGTAACTCCTCCAGAGTCATCATAGGTCTCTTGGTGGCCTCCCTCACTAGTCCCCTTCTTGCATGGTCACTCAGTTTTGAGGACGGCCTGCTCTAGGCAGATTTACAGCTGTGCCATATTCTTTCCATTTCTTGATGATTGACTTAACTGTACTCCAAGGGATATTCAGTGACTTGGAAATTTTCTTGAACCTATCTCCTGACCTGTGCTTTTCAATAACCTTTTCGCAGAGTTGCATGGAACATTCTTTTGTCTTCATGGTGTAGTTTTTGCCAGGTTACTGACTCACCAGCAGTTGGACCTTCCAGATATCTGTGTAATTTTACTACAATCAATTGAACCACCTTGACTGCACATAGGTCTCCAAAAATAGATCTACACTTAACTAATTATGTGACTTTTAAAACTAATTGGCTGCACCAGTGATGATTTGGTGTGTCATATTAAAAGGGGTGAATACTTATGCTATCAATTATTTTGTGTTTATTTTTATAATTAATTTAGATCACTTTGTAAAGATCTGTTTGACATGGAAAAAAAGTCTGTCTGTTGATCAGTGTCAAAAAAGCCAGATTAAATCCACTGTGCTTCAATGTTGTAAAACAATAAAACATGAAAACTTCTGGGGGGGGGGGGGGGTTGGTGGAGTGAATTCTTTTTACAGGCACTGTACCTCCTGAATGAAAGCTCATTCTGTATCACGAAGTTCAACCAGACACTTTCCGGTGCCAAACGCTGTCTTCACCACAAAGTTTGGATTCAGATTTATTATCATTGACTTACATGAAATGAAATTAGTTGTTTTGTGGCATCAGTACAGTGCAAGATATAAAATTACTATGAATTACAAAATAAATCCAGAGTGGATAAAAGGAATAAATGAAATGGTGTTCTGGGTTTTTAGGATCATTCAGAAATCTGATGGCCGAAGGGAAGAAACTGTTTCTGAATTGTTGAGTATAGGTCTTCAAGCTCCTGTACCTCCTTTCTAATGGTAGTAATGAGAAAAAGGCTTATCCTGGATGGTGGGGATTTTTAATGATGCATGTTGGCTTCTTGAGGCACTGCCTCTTGAAGATACCCTGAAAGGTGGGAAGGGTTGTGTACATGATGAAGCTGGCTAAGCCTACGATTTTCTGCATTGGAATCTCAGTGTTAGGCTATGATGCAATCAGTGAGATTGCTCTCCACAGTACATTTGTACAAATTTGCGAGTCTTTGGTGACATACCAAATGTCTTCAAACCCCTAGAGAGGAAATGCATCAATGTATTGTGTCCAGGTCAGACGTTGACCCCAAAAAACTTAAATATTGCTCACTCTTTCCACCAGTGACCTCCCAATAGAGGATTAGAGTATGTTCTCCTGACTTCCTTTCTTTATATTGACGATCAGTTCCTCAGTCTTAATGTGTTAGTTTCAGCATCCTGACTTGAGGGGGACCAGGGTAGCATGGTAGCGTAGTTGTTAGCGCAGTGCATTATCGTACCAGTGGCCTGGGTTCAATTCCCACCGCTCACCTGTAAGGAGTTTGTATGTTTGCCATGTGGATTTCCTCTAGTTTCCTCCCACAGTCCAAAGATGTACTGATTGGTAGGTTAAATGGTCATTGTAAATTGTCCCATGATTAGGCAAGGATTAAACTGGGGAATTGCTGGGTGGCATGGCTTGAAAGGCCTATTACACGTTGCAACTCAATAAAACAAAATTGTAGATAATATGAAAATTGTCAGAGTTGAGAGAACATGGAAGGTAGTCTTAATGAAATAAAATCTAATTTAAAGATATAATTATTCCATGAATATTAGGTTAAAATTATGTAGTTTAACTAAAGTTACCAATAAAAATATAAATTAAATATGCACACAAAAATTACATCTTATATAGTTCTCTTGTTTTAAGTTCCACAGTTTCTTCCTCTTGTTTTTCTTCCAACTCGACATCAGACATTGGCGCTTCAGGAGCAGTCTGTTGAGAATTTGTGTCTGTACTACTGACTGATGCTGGGGTAAATGATGCAATAGATAAATCCATAGGACTTCAATGTTGAAGTGCTTCAGAATATTTCATTGAATCTAGTGTAAAATGTTCCAGTTATTTTTATTTCCAATGTTGCAGCAATGTATACTTTTGTTAGGTATACCTTTCAACCTGGTGTGGTCTGCTACTGCTGCTGTAGCCCATGCACTTCAAGGTTCAACATATTGTGCATTCAGAAATACTCTTCTGCAAAACACAGTTGTAATGAGTAGCTGAGCCTTGCCAACTTGAACCGGTATGGCCATTCTCCTCTGACCTCGCTCATTAACAAAGTGTTTTTGCCCACAGAACTGCTGCTCACTGGATGTTTTTTTTTGTTTTTTTGCACCATTCTCTGTAAAATCTAGAGACTGTTGTGTGTGATAATCCCAGGATATCAGTAGTTTTTGAGATACTCAAACTACTTCATCTGGCACCAACTATCATTTCATTGCCAAAGCCACTTAGATCACATTTCTTCCCTATTCTGATGTTTGGTCTGAATACCAACTGAACCTCTTGACCATGCCTGCATACGAATTGATGCCACATAATTGGCTGAATAGATTTCTGCATTGATGAGCAGGTGTACCTAACAAAGTGGCCCCATTCTATTGGGAGCTGTTTCATTGATTCTATTGTGGTTCTTGGATTTACTGTGAATGCCCACAAGAAAATGAATCTAAGGGTTGCGTATGTTGATAATAAATCTACTCTGAACTTTGAATTGAGTGTACTTCTACCACGTGAAGAGCAATGTATTTTGAGATGAAAGCCAACAACTTGCACTGATCGTGCTGGCATCTTGTTAATGCTCATGACAAACTAACATGAATATAGAACTGAAATTGTTTGAATTGAAAAGGTTGATAATTGTCTTCATCCCTCAGATACCATCTTCCATAACATAATTTTTAGTCTTTATTGTTGTCTCATATACACATGGTTGTAATGTTTCACCTGATAACTGTGCGGTTTAATAGTACTGGTGGATCTGAATTCCTGAGTAGCATATCAAATGCAACTATCACCAAACTATTACCCAACTATCTCCGGATACATTAGGACAGGTAAACAAAAAATTTCATCAGAGATTTGAGACGAATCTTCAAGGAAAGGAAGAGGAAGGAGGTGTCAGGATAGAATAATATGGTAGTATTTTATGCTGTCAATGATACCATGAAATAAAGGAGGAACATAATGCGAGACAGGAGGACCAAGTGAAGGTAGTGGTGGTGTTGTAGAGCTGAAGGACAATCACAGTATGAAGGGTGAGACACAGAATTCCATTTATATAGCTTTTCACCATGTCCCAAGATATCAAGAGTACTTTTCAACAATGAGACCACTCAAAATGGAGGAGGAGGATTTGGGATTGATTGGGAACCTAGAGTTCATTTGTCAGAGAAATACAAAAAGCCCAGTATAAAAAGGTAGAAGAAAAATGGCCACCTTCCAAATCACACACCTGTCCCACAAAGGCAGGTCCTATGGTTTCTGCGTTGGCCTTCTCCACTACCTCAGATCTCATAGAAGCAAAGTGGAAGAAAATCTGCCTTGATCCCAAGGGTCTGCTCAAATCACTGGCATCAAACTTGAGATAGTGTTGAGAGGGAGAGGGAACTGGATTAAATTACACCCAAAGTGCCATTGCAGTTCATTGACGATGAAGGACAGAGAAGATGTGGAGTGAGTATGAATATGGGTGGCAGAGTTTGGATGAGCTTGTATACACATACACACACAAAATTACAAAATTAACACAACTGAAGGATAATACATGGTCAGAATTTAACTTTATTAAATACAGTTATAAATCTCAGTTTCAACACAACACAATGGAACTGTATCCAAAGGATTTACAAGTCTATAGGATTCCACAGTTGTAGCATCAGAAGGAATATACCACAGCAACACTGTTGCTTCAGGTGTTGCAAAAAAAAGGAAGATTCCTTCACTGACTGCATTAACATCTTGCATCACAACCTACACATACTGTTTTGTAAGGGCAGGAGAAGCCCTTATAACGTTCTTCTTATTGCTGTTGGGTGAATTAGAGAGGCAGGAGTTCTCTACCACACATTTGCCCAAAAGTCAGTAACCACACCAGATTCAGCTTTTTGAACAACAAGAGCTGAGCTGAATGTCTAGTTCATACTTACTTCTGCTATCTCCACATCTTGAAATTCTCAAAGCAGGGAAAGGATAACACTATCATGGTGGTTACAGCTTCTCCAGGTTCCCAGAAGAGGCCAGTATTTGGCCTATTTCAGCCACGCAGAGCCAGCAGAGGGAACACAGGATATTACTTCTTTATGCCTGTCGGCTCCCCAAGAATCACAACAGCTTTTTGTGGAGGATCTCCCAAACCATTTTCATCCTGAAGTAGGGAATATCATGCTGGAAGAAGCAGGAAAAAAAAAATTCCAAAGTAAACGATTTAACAATTTGAAATCACAAGCATGATCTGCAGATGTTGGAGATCCAAAGGAACGCATAAATTGCTGGAGGAACTCAGCAGGCCAGGCAACATCTATGGAAAAGAGTAAATAGTCAACTAGTGAAGGGTCTCAGCCCAAAATCTCTCTTCCATAGATGCTGCCTGGCCTGCTGAGTTCCTCCAGCAATTTGTGTGTGTTGCTAACAGTTAGAGATAATATCCAATAATGAATAAGCTTCAGCGGGCTTACTTAACAGATTTTGAAAAATACTAATACCTAAAAATCATTATGAACTCACTACACATTAAAGCTCTGCGGTAAATTTATTTCAGAATCTCAATCTCCTCCCTGTGAAGAGTGAGCAGCCATTCTCTTTGTACGTCCCTCCTCCATTGGCACTTACCAACCTGGCACATTCTAATAACTGGCCTCTCAGAGGCAGGTGCAGAACACACACAGTGCCAGTGGTTAACGCAAAGTGCTGATTAACCAAGCATTTACTGTCCCCAGCTACTCTACATTTCAATGCTACGCGCTGATGGATCCAAACCTATTACATCTGTACCTATACAGTGACAACCCGTACCTAGCAGTACTGTCGAATGACAGAGCTACACCCACCATGAATGCCAAGTTTTTTTCCCCTGCAGGAACAATGCAAGGATAAATCCAGAATAGCAAGACTGAAGAATTCTCACAACTTACTGTAGGTTAATAAAGGAATGCAACACACACACTTTAAACTAATTGAGGTATTCCAAATGAGATTCACAAAGGTATTTCTCAGGGTAAGACGATTGTCCTATCATGAATATCTGAAGCATTTGATTTGGAGTTCATAAGAATGAGGTGGATGGTGGAGATCTTATTGAAGCATAGAGAATCCTAAAGAGCAAGATGTGGTATATGTGGAGGTATTTCCCTTTTTTGGGGGTACCTTGAACTTGGGGGTAGAGTTACAGCGGAAGATCATTGGAAACTGAGGTGCACATGAATTTCTTGGAGAGCACTGAATCTCTGAATTCTCTGCTTGTGCTTTACAAATAAACTTCTGCCTAAAATTGTATTTTGATATTGTCTTTGACGTTTTGTCTTATCAAGCACACTCACGTCACATGTAACACACTTGGCTAAGATGTAAAAGTTTACTGATATAGCTTGTCCCAGATGCACAAGGCCATGCTTTTTTTTTGCACAACAGTAACAGTGGAGGAAGGCATTTGGGGTACTGGGAGAGAGCTAGAATTTAGTCATGGTTCGAATATAGAGTTATGATCATTCTGAAAGAACTAAATTGCTTGTTCCTGTTTCTAATTTGTACACCTGCCACATTAGGACTTCTTCAATTAGTCTAGCTATATGCACTGGACTGCTGGTTGTTTTCTGTTGTTTTTCTGCTAAGAATCAAGATTGGTGATCCTTTCAACCAACCCTTCTATCTTTTTGATAGGAGTTACACATCTTTTCTAATGGCTATAGGGTATAAAGCAGGCAAGTTGAGAGGAAAAATTCAGTTAAGCAAGAGCAGTCAATATTTGAAAAGAAAGAGTGATAGGACGGGTTCTTCCGTCATTTTCAAAGATGGCTAGCTATATAACTAAAGGTAAAAAATTTATGGACTTGGAAAAAGAGCTAAGGAATAGGACTGCTGCTCAAAGGAGCCTATTTACCCTAATGCACTTAATAGCCTATTTTTATCAAGTCAGGCTACACTGCAGGTACAAATCTTAGATGAAAATCTCCTTTATTCTGGTTTCCTTAACAGAGTCATAGAGCACAGAAACAGGCCCTTCTGCCCATCTAGTCCATGCAAAGCCTTTAAACTGCTTACTCCCATCGACCTGGCCTCCATATCTCTACTATCTATGTACCTATCTAAACTTCTCTTAAATGTTGAAATCGAACTTGCATGCACCACTTGTGCTAGCAGCTCATTCCAAACTCTCATGACCCTGAGTGAAAAAGTTTCCCCTTAAACTTCTCACCTTTCACCCTGAACACATGACCTCTGGTTGTAGTCCCACCCAACTTCAGTGGAAAAACTCTGCTTGCATTTACCCTATCCATATCCCTCATAATTTTGTACACCTCTATCGAATCTTCTCTCAATCTTCTGTGTTCCGAAGAATACAGTCCTAACCTATTCAACTTTTCCTTATAACTTAGGTCCTCCAGACCCAGCAACATCCTTGCAAAATTTTCTCTGCATTCTTTCAACCTTGTTTACATCTTTCCTGTAGGTAGGTGACCAAAACTGCACACGATACTCCCAAATTTGGTCTCACCTACAACTTTAACATAACATGCCATCTCCTGTACTCCGTACATTGATTTATGAAGGCCAATGTGCCAAAAGCTTTCTTTACAACTCTATCCACCACTTTCTACAAATTATGGACCTGCATTCCCAGATCCCTTTGTTCTACCACACTCCTCAGTGCCGTATCCTTCACTTCGTTGGTCCTACTGAAATGCAAAACCTCGCATTTGTCAGCATTAAACTCCATCTGCCATTTTTCCAGCCAATGCAGATCCCTCTGCAAGTCATGATAGCCTTCTTCACTGTCCACTACACCCCCAACCTTGGTGTCATCCACAAATTTGCTGATCCAGTTTACTACATTATTATTTAGATCATTGATAGAGATGACAAACAAAAAAGCATTGATCTCTGCAGCACATCACTAGTCATGGGCCTCCAGTCAGAGAGGCAACCATCTACTACCACTCTCTGGTTTCTCCCACAAAGTCACTAATCCAATTGACTACCTCATCCAGAATGCTGAGCAACTGAACCTTCTTGACTAGCTTCCCATGTGGGACCTTATCAAATGCCTTACTAAAGTCCATGTAGACAACATCCACTGCCTTGCCTTCATCCACTTTCCTTGCAACTTCCTCAAAAAACACTAAGATTGGCTAAACATGACCTACCATGCACAAAGCCATGCTGACTATCCTTAATCAGTCCACGTCTATCCAAATACTTATATATCCGGTCCTATAGCATATCTTCCAGTAATTTTCCCACAACTGATTTCAGACTCACTGGCTTATAATTTCCTGGTTTATGTTTAGAGCTTTATTTAAACAGCAGAACTACACTGGCTATCCTTCAATGCTCTCCTGTTGCTAAGGATGATTTAAATATCTCTGCTTGGGCCCCTGCACTTTCTGCACTTGCCTCATGTAGAGCCCGAAGGAACACCTTATCAGGCCCAGGGATTTATCCACCCTGATCGGCCTCAGGGTAGTAAACACCTCCCCCTATGTAATTTGTGCATGGTCCATGAAGTTGATGCCGCTGTGCCTCACTTCTGAAGTCTGTGTGCCTGTCTCCTGAGTAACTACAGATGCAAAGAATTCATTTCAGATCTCCCCCATCTGTTTTGGCTCCACACATGCATTACCATTCTGGTCTTCCAGAGGATCAATTTTGTCCCTTGCAATACTTTTGCTCTTGACATATCTGTAGAATCCCTTAGAATCTCCTTCACCTTATCTGCTGGAACACCTTCATGCAGTCTTTTAGCCTTCCTGATTTCTTTCTCAAGTGTTCTCTTGCAGTTCTTTTATTTCATAAGCACCTCATTTGTTCCCACTTGCCTATACCTGCTATGCACTTCCTTTTTTCTCTTAACCAGGGCCTCAAAGCTCTTGAAAACCATGGCTCCCTAAACTTGTTATCTTTACCTTTTATTCTGACAGGCATATACAAGCTTTATACTCTCAAAATTTTGTTATTGAAGGACTCCCACTTACCAAGTATACCTTTGCCAGAAAACAGCCTGTCCCAAATCCACACTTGCCAGATCACTTCTGATATCATCAAAATTGGCCTTTCTCCAATTTAGAATCTCAATCCGTGGTCTAGATCCGTCTTTTTCCATATTTACATTGAAACTAATGGCATCGTGGTCACTGGATGCAAAATGTTTCCCCACACAAACTTCTGTCATCTGCCCTCTCATTTCCTAATATAAATCCAATATTGCACACTATCTCTTTGGGACTTCTACATACTGATGAAGGAAAGTTTCCTGAACATATTTGACAAACTCAAGTCCTTTTATACTATGGGATTCCCAGTCAATCTGTGGAAAGTTAAAATCACCTACTAAAACAACCTTATGTTTCTCAACAGTCTGCAATCCCTTTATAGATTTGTGCCTTTAAATCCCGTGGACTGTTGGGTGGCCTGTAATACAGCCCCATTAATGTGGTCATACCTTTCTTATTACTCATTTCCACCTAGTACACCTCACTGGTCGAGATCTCCAGTCTGTCCTGATGGAGCACTGTCATGACATCTTCCCTGATCAGTAACACCACCCCTCCTCCTTTAATCCTTCTTGCACCGTCACATCTAAAACAATGGAACCCTAGAATATCAAGCTGTCAGTCCTGCCTCACCTGCAAACAAGTCTCACTAATGGCTGCAACATCATTATTCCAAGTGTTGATCCTTGCCCTGAGCTCTTCTGCCTTTCCCAATATACTTCTTGCATATACACAGTTCAGGACACTAGTCGTACCATGCTCAACCTTTTGAATTGAATTGAATTGAATGATCTTTATTGTCATTATACATAGGTACAATGAAACTCTGTTTGGCTTCCTCTCAGGCAATCAAACAAAGTGGTAGATAAAAACAAGACAGTAATAGAAAAACAGTATTAAATAGATGTGGCATAAAATAAGTTACAGCAGCACCAGAATGTCACAGTAATGCACAAAGTGCCATTAGTGCAAGTATTTGAGTCCTTGTGTGTGCTCACGGTTTCAGTCATTGTTCTGTGGGAGTGGTGTGATGGAGGCCACAGCTCTGGGGTAGAAGCTGTTCCTCAGTCTACTTGTTCTGGTTTTTAGTGTCCTGAACCTTTTGCTGGACGGAAGCAAGTCAAACAGGGAGTGGCCGGGGTGTGTGGATTCCTGACTTTGTCTGAGGTCTTACCAACATCTGTCTCCACCACTGTTCTGGCACTCTGGTTCTCATTCCCCTGCAACTCTAGTTTAAACCCACCATGCAGCATGAACTTCTCACTAGGATATTAGTCCCCCTTCAATCCAGGTGCAAACCGTCCCTCCCGTACAGGTCTCACCTTCCCTGGAAAAGAGCCCAATGATCCAAAAATCTTATTAATTTTTGACATTTTTCAAAGAATATAACCTAGTACTTACTGGAGTCAAAGGGACTTTATCACTCTCATTGAGTAAGACCACAGTAGAGCTGGTGTAGTAAATAGAAGAGTAATTTCCTTGGAATAATGTGGATTAGTTACTAGAGGTTGTTATTGTGAATGGAAGGGGACCTATCATGTTCTGTCATTATCTGACTTGAATATACTAATTCCCAGGTCAGAACTACTCTCTGATCCCCAACATCTGAGCCTTAATAAGCAGAAAATGTGATGTTTTAAAAGAATAATTTCTTACCTGGGTAAAGGTAATCTGTTCATCTCTGGCAATGTAATCAGCATATTTACAGACGAATACCCCACAGTCACTTCCATTCAGCTGCTGTGGAACCTCCTGTTCGATAAGAAGGACATGTTAGTAAAGAAGGAAGCCAAAACTAAACTGCATCCATTAAATGGTCAGAAAGGGCATCTCATTTTTTTTGGTAAGCTTGGTCTGTTCATTTTGCATTTTATGGAAACTCAATTTTTCCTCACCCATCATCTATCTTACTTCAGAGGAATTAACATTTCACAAGTAATTAAACAAAATTGATTACCTTTAGTTGTCTTATGTAAATCAAAATATCAAAACACACAGTAAAATGAGTGTGGGCAGCCCGTAATTGTCACCATGCTTCCAGCAGCAACATAGCATGCCCAGAACTCACTAACCCTAACCCCTATGTCTTTGGAATGTGTGAGGAAACACACGCAGTCACAGGGAGGACAGAGAAACTCCTTATAGATGGCGGCAAAATTGAACCCTGATCTTACAGCCGTCACTGTCAGTAATTGTGTTAATTGCTATGTTACTGTGCCACTCAATTTGCAACTGTTTTGTTTGCTGCTCAATTCAAAGTAAATTTTATTACCTAAGTACATTTATGTCACCGTATACAACCGTGAGATTCGGTTGCCTCCAACTGTATAACCTTCTAAAATAGCTGTGCTGTTTTAATTCTGGTTTTCTAATCACTGTCATTGTTAAGTGACATGGTTACAGAAGATGCCTCAGATGCCAGAGACCAAAGTCCAACCCTGCCCTTGGGTGCTGTCTTTGTGAAGTTAACCTTATGACCACATAGGTTTCCAACAGATGGTCTGCCACCTACCCACATGCCAAAGACATGCAAGCTGACAGTTAACTGGCTGTTGTAAATTGATCCTATTATAAGAAGCTGGCAAGAGGAAGGGTGGGGTGGAGTTGATGGAGATTCCAGAGGAGACACAATGGGAGGAAGTACCTGTTTCCAACCTTGTATGACCTTTAGAGTTTATGCAGCTCAGCTAAAAACTTCCAAGGCTCTGAGCCTTGGAAATATTTTACAATTCTGATATAGTTGTATCAAATTAAGTACGTCCAAAGAATGAGTTCCTAAATTCCAGGTTTAGTGCCCACACTTGTTGAGATCAGCTCACATCACAGACCAGGCAATCTAGTATTGGTCTGAATCCAAAGACTAATTTTTACTTTCCCAAAAGTGACCGCATCTTCTGTCAATCTAGTATGAAATCCATAACAGTAAAGTTGCTGGTAATTACATGAGATCTCATGCTGCGGAGGACCCACTCAGAGGAATCCAACTGATGGCCTTTTTTGTTCCTGCTTTCTTCCTGCAAGTATTGTCTAAAATCAAATAAGTGAAAAACAGTGAAGGTATTTATTACTTTATAACACTGCACAACCAGAAGAGGACACAAGAACATCACTGTATGGTTTTTAATACTTGTGCTGTAATAAAATAGTTAGAGCAATCACAAGTGAAGAAGCAGCAGCCTCCAAGTCTACTCCTGTTCCAAGAAGATGCATTTCCTTTTCCTTTTACTGATCTCACCCAACTCTTGTTCTACCAGTCATCTTCTCATTCTTAATTTAGTCGATTTGAGTGAAATGTAACAACAGTGCAGGGCAGGGAAGACCCAGATTCAAAATCTAGTCTATGCAGAATCAACTTGAGGTACAATTAATCATGGGTCAGAGTTCTAATTCCTAGTTTCCAACTGACAGTTTTTATTATCCTAATCAAAATATGGTGGAAGGCCATGTTGTGATGAAGATTTTGTAACAGCCACATGACATATAATGGATGAGTGACTGGGCAATACTTGGGTAACAGAGTTGAAGCCATGCTCTTTGGTAGGAGGAATCAAAAGGCAGATTATTATCTAAAAGGAAAGAGACTGCAAATGAATGAAGAATCTAGGTGTCCTTGTGCATGAATCACAAAAGGTTAACAGGCAGGTTCAGCAAGGTATGAAGAAAGCAAACCACATATTGGCCTTTATTGCAAAGGTGTTGTAGCTTAGAAATACGTAAGGTTTGTTTGTTTTTTAAAACAATGTGAGGCCACACCTGTATTGTTTGTGCAATTTTGTTCTCCTTCTTCAAGAATGGATTTAATTAGCTTTGGAGGTAGTCCAAAAGAATTCAGCCTTCTCATTCCTGGGATAAGAGGATAGTTTTATGATGAGAAATTAAACAGGTTTTGTCCATATTCACAGGAATTTAAAATAATCAGGAGTCACCTTATTCAGATATACAAAATTGTATGGGGGCAATGAGAGGGTAGAGGTTGAGAAACAGGAGACCACAGGTATTAGAACCTGGACAACACATAAATTGCTGGAAGAACCAAGTATCAGGAAGCATCTATGGAGGAAAATACAGAGCTGATGTATTGGGTTCAGACTCAATTCAAAACTTTGACCATTTCCCTCTGCAGATGCTGCTTAACCCACTGAGAGCCACAAGCATTCTGTTTGTTAGTTAGGCAATGAGGCAAAGTCAGCATGTGTTCCTTAAGACAAAATATTGCCCGACAAATGTGCTGGAATTCTTAGAGAAAGTAACATGCAGTATTGACAAAGGGAAGGATGTTGATTACTTGAATATTTAGAAGGCCTTTGACAAGGTGCCACACATGAGGCTGCTGAACAAGACAAGAACCTATGCTATTACAGGAAAGATACCAGCATAGATAGAAGATTGACTGGCAGTAGGCAAAGGGTGGGAATAAGGAGGGCTTTTGTTCTGTTGGCTGCAGTGACTAGTGGTATTCAGCAAGGTCGGTGTTGGGTCTGCTACTTTTCACATTATATGTTAATGATCTGGATGACAGAAGTGATGGCTTTGCGGCCAAGTTTGTGGATGATATTAAGACGGGTGGAGAGGCAGGTAGTGTCAAGAAAGCAGAAAGTTTGCAGAGGACTTGGACAGATTAGGAGAATGAGAAAATAAGTGGCAGATTGAACACAGTGTAAGAAAGTGTATGGTCATGCACTTTGGTAGAAGGAATAAAGGTGTAGACTATTTTCTAAACAGGGAGTGAATTCAGAAGTTAGAAGTGCAAAAGGACTTAGGAGTTCTCATGCAAAATTCCCTAAAAGTTAATTTTCAGGTTGAGTTAGTAGTTAGGAAGGCAAATGCAATGTTAGCATTCATTTTAAGAGGAATAGAATATAAAAGCAAGATGTATTGCTGAAGCTTTATAAGGCATAGGTCAGACCATGCTTGGAATACTGTGAACCGTTTTGGTCCCCACGTGTAAGGAAGAATGTGCTGGTATTTGAGAGGGTACAGAAGAGGCTTACCAAAGCTATTCTGGGAATAGAAGGTTTAACATATGAGGTACGTTTGATGGTTCTGGTCATGTACTTGTTGAAGTTTAGAAGAATGAGGAAAGATTTCACTGACATCTACGGAACATTGAAAGGCCTAGACAGAGTGGATGTGGAGAGGATGTTTCCATTAGAATCACAGAAAAGTACAGCACAGAAACAGGCCCTTCGGCCATCTAGCCCATGCCAAACCATTAAACTGCCTACTCCCATCAATCTGCACTAGAACCATAGCCGTCCATACCCCTGCCATTCATGTACCTATCCAAACTTCTCCTAATGTTGAAATTGAGCTCATATGCACCACTTGCACTGGCAGCTCGTTCCACACTCTCACCACCCTCTGAGTGAAGAAGTTTCCCCTCATGTTCCCCTTAAATGTTTCACCTTTCACTCTTAACCCATGACCCTAGCTGCAACCCCACCCAATGTCAGTGGAAAATGTCTGCTTGCATTTATCCTATCTATACCCCTCTATTTTGTATACCTCTATCAAATCTCCCCTGAATCTTCTATATTCCAGGGAATAAAGTCCTAACCTATTCACCTTTCCTTAAAACTCAGGCCCCCCAGTCCTGGCAGAAATGAAAGAATGTAAGACCAGAGAACATTGCCTCAGGAAAGAAGGAAGTCCATTTAGAATAGAGATAAGGAGGAATTACTTCAGTCAAGAGGATGGTGAATCTGGCCAAGTCACTGGGTGTATTTAAGGTGGAAGCTGATTGGTTCTTGATTAGTAATGGAGTTATAGGTTACAGGAAGATTCAGGAGGATGGAGCTGAGAGGGAAAACAAATCAGCTAGGATTGAATGGCAGAGCAGACTCGATTAGCTGATTTGCCTAATTCTGCTCCTATGTCTACTTTTACAAAGCAGGAGAAAGTTTCAAAACTGGTTATTTAAAACTGACATGTATGGGCATTTCTTCTTAAAGAGAGTAGTGAATCTCTGGAATTCCCTACTTCAGAGAGTTGCAGAAGCCAAAAGTATTTAAAATGGAAGCAGAAAAACTTTTGAAAAACTGGGGGATTAATGGCCATGGTGATCAGGCACAGAGGGAAGAATTGAGGTTGGGGTGAATCATCCGTGATCATATTGAAGAGACGGCAGGTGGGTGGCCTACCACTCCTATTGTGTTCATTCTCTTGTCTAGGCCCCATTTCTTGCAGCCACAATGTGTGGGCATAGGCTCTGACACTATTTAGTTGAAGGCAACAGCAATAAATGCAATTGGTTCGATGTTCTCCCCAGTTTAAAAATACCCTACTTTTGTACAGCCCCTACACTGTATATGTAGATTTCTGATAAAGAGTCTTGGCCCAAAATATTGATTGTTTATCCCCCTCCATAGGTGTTGCCTGTCTTGCTGAATTCCTCCAACATTTTGTGTGTGTTGCTCAAGATTTCTGGCATCTGCACAATCTCTTGGGCTTAGGACTAGATTATAGATGTCGAAGATAGCTCTAAGGAGATTTCAGAGATATGGAAGGGTGTGACTCTGAAACAAGAATAGTTCCTTAATAAAAGCAAGAAAATAGTTCGCTGGAAATCTGAAATAGAAACAGAAAGTGCTGGGAATATTTGTTACTTTCCACGGTCACTGTTTATGCAATGATCTGTTTCTAGTCAAGATGGCACCAAGCCGCAGTCTCCACCGAGATAGTGGCTCAGACTTGTTTTTAAGTTTGTAGTGATGGTTTTGGGAGCAGAAAGGGGAGTTAGGAGTCAGGTTAGGGTTTAGAAATGGGGATGAAAGGGAGTTAGAGATCAGGTTAGGCTTTACAGACAGGGATCTGAAGGAGTTAGAGGTCAGGCCTCTGTTAGGCACTCCAAGTCCAGTGATATGAGGAACATCTGGAGTCCAGGCCCCAGCTCTGCATTTGAAGTCCAGCCATGCAAACAAAGGACATCCAGAGTCTGGGCCTCTGCTCTTTGCTTGAAGGCCAGCAATGTGGACGGGTTATAAAAGACATCCATGAATGTTAGGCAGTCCCAGGTTGGTGGGTTCCAGGATTGGATGTACGTGCAAGCATGAGGCACAAGAACCAGTCAGTCGGCGAGCCTGGAGTTGAGTCTGAAGTTTGAGGTCCCATTATCAGTTAGTTTGTGCGTTGATAGCTAGACCAAAGCATGAAAGACAATCAGATGTCTGGAAGTCAAAGCTTAAAGCCGGAGGCCTGTCTTAGAGAATTGTCACTGTATGTGGGTGGGTAGAAGGGAGGGTAGGTGGAAATGAGGAAAGGACTTGTGTTGCTGTTGTTGTTTTGTTGCTCATGTGTTCTGTATTTTTGCTCTGTTCTGCGTTGTTCTGCCAAGCATTGTAGGCATGCTATGTTGGCACTGGAATGTGTGTCCTCAACACAGCCCTAGGCGTGTTGGTAACTCAGATAACGCATTTCATTGGATGTTTCCATGTAGATGTGATAAAAAATCTGAATATGAATGAACAAGTGAGTTGGAGACTGGCAGGATGAATTTGCCAACTGCCGTGGGGCTGCTGCAGGCATCTCCTGTTGTGGCTGCATTTCTCAGTTGCAAACAGTTCACAAGGACAGAACCCTCTTGCAACCTCACGAGGACCTGTATCTGTAACAGATGCTGCTGGGTAATCACCAGGAATCAGAACTCTGGCTTACCAGCCTGTAGCTCAGAGTGCACCGAGACTGATCATACCTCAGGTTAACTCTGCACAGGTTGGTACTGAATCAGGGTTTTCCCTGTTCCGTGCTGTTAGTTACATTCCACTTAAACCAACTGAGTTGACACTGTTGCTATCACTACATGAAATAGCCTTTGGGATAATACATATAGAAAGAGAGGACCAAGATTCATTTAATGACC
Source organism: Hemitrygon akajei (assembly GCF_048418815.1). Classification (NCBI taxonomy): domain Eukaryota; kingdom Metazoa; phylum Chordata; class Chondrichthyes; order Myliobatiformes; family Dasyatidae; genus Hemitrygon; species Hemitrygon akajei. The sequence continues at coordinate 124,780,698 of NC_133128.1, read as the reverse complement.
AAATAATGATCTTGTACTGGGAGCAAGGCTTTGTGGACAAACTGAACAGCCCATCCATTTATTATCATGTGAATGCACCTCAGTTTTGGTACTGCTCTGTACTTATCAAGATCTACAAGCCCCTTATTAAAAGCTTGCTTTCATTACTAGGGGCATAGAATATAAGGGTCAGGAAGTCACATTGCAACTGTGTAGTACTTTGGTTAGACCACATAGTTCTAGTTGCCCCAATATAAAGAGAATGTGGAGGCTTTGGAAATGCAGAAGAGGTTTACAAGATGATGCCTGGATTAGAGAGTATTAGCTATAAGGAGAGGTTGGACAAAGTTGGATTGTATTCCCTGGAGCATTGGCGGCTAAGAGATGATCTTACAGAAGTTAATAAAATTATGTGAGGTGCATATCCAGTAGACAGTCAGAATCCTCCTCTCCCAGGATAGAAATATATGCTGTTAAAGAGCATAGATTTAATGTGAGAGGGAGAAAGTTTAAAGCTCATTTTCCACCACAATAGGGTGCTGCCTGCTTGGAACTCACTGCCAGGGATGGTTAATGGAAGTAGATTTAATAGTGGTGTTCAAGAGATTTTTAGGTAGGTACTTGGATATGCAGGGAAGGAGGGATAGGGACCATGTGCAAGCTGGAGAGATTAGTTTAATCCGGCATCATGAACAGGCAAAGATGTCATGGACTAAAGGGTCATGGCTGGTGTGAAGCCAGTCTGTGGAGGGGTGGTGAAAAACTGTGAGGGGTGTGATGCCAAGTAACTGTAGCCTCAATGTGCACAGGGCAAGGGGAGGTGGAAGCTGGCCCAGAAGGATTCAGATGGAGAGATTCAGGTGACGGGATGGGTTGGGGGGTGGGGGGGGGGGGTGGAGTGTGTTGTAATAATCACACTTAGAGGTGGCTAAGGTGAGGGTTTTTGTGGTGAAGCAGCCAAGTCAGAAAAAGGTTCAACAATATTTGAAGTGCAAGAGGAAGGGTCACTCAATTACAGTCTGTACTGGAATGTTCTATGTTCTATCTTCTACCGGGATCCCTTTTCTCAGAATCTAAACTATTTCAGTAGCACACACAAAATGCTGGTGGAACACAGCAGGCCTGGCAGCATCTATAGAGAGAAGCACTGTTGACGTTTCGGGCCGAGACCCTTCGGCAGGACGCTTCTCCCTATAGATGCTGCCTGGCTTGCTGTGTTCCACCAGCATTTTGTGTGTGTTGTTTGAATTTCCAGCATCTGCAGATTTCCTCGTGTTTGCTATTTCAGTAGCATTCATTTATTCTCAAACATCATTTGCATATTTTTATTTACAGCATAACTTCCTAGATGTATTTAAACATGCTCTCCAGAACCTGAAATCTGATTTGACTGAAGTAGAACAAAGCATTAATGGGGATACTTACAGCAGTGTCCAGCACACATTGTCATTCCACTGACCCATGGAATCAAGGTGAAGGATTATCTTTTTCCTTAAATCTGCAACCTGTTCAATAAACATTTCTGATTTTAACTTTATATTGTATTTCATATTACCAACTCAGTGCTCCAGCTTTCAGTCACCAAGATCAGAAACACATCCTGCCTCAATTACCTGGCCAATTTTTCTGACTTTAAATGAAGGTGTAGAGTGGCAAAATGAATTATGATGCTAAAAATATCTACAGCTTCCTGTTTCTATCCATATATTTTCCTGCAAGCATAATTTACATTGTTGCCCATGTATTGAAAAAATGATCTGAACAAAATCTTGCACATTTAAATATGTACCCTTGTTCCAAGGCGTAGTTCAGTCACAAGAACAACATCCACGTGCAATACAAGAAGAAATAATCTGTTCGGTGAGATATTTTTATCATCTTACTGTTGTGTTCCAAGGCAAATGCCACATTATTATGTGAAAAGAATTTGCTTGATCTAAGTGGCAGACCACAATGCACATTTTAGCTTTACAAATCAGAGTTAAAAGGGAGAGCCATTTCCCTCTTCTTTTCCCACCATCCAAAGAAACAGTAATTCTTATGCTCTTCTTGCAATTCAGTGTACTGCACATAGTGCTCACAAAATGGTCTCATCTACACTGATCTCTTTGCTGAACATCCCAATTCAGTCTGCAAGGGTGACCCTGAGTTTCCTGTGGCCTGTCACTTTAATACCCTAGTCTGACACTTTTTAAGACATTTGGACAGATACATGGAAAGGTTTAGAAGGCTATTGGACAAATGCTGGCAGATGGACTCACTTGGATGGGACATCTTAGTCAACATAGACCAGTTGGGCTGAGGGCCTGATTTCCTGCTGTATAACCCTATGAATCCATCAACTCCTTTAGCAACATGTTCCAGATAGTTACCATCCCTTGTGTGAAAAAAGATCCTTTTAATTTCTCCACTCTCCTCTTAAACCTGTGGCTTCTAGTTTTAGGTTCCCTGTCCTGGGAGTATCTACTCTATCTATCATGCCCCTTATTTATAATCATTTGTAAGGTTACCCCCCAATCTCCTAATATTTCAGAGATTCTCATGCAGATGAGCCTGCACTGAAACATTACTGAAGGAAATGCTTGCTTACCGTCAAACACCAATGTGCTCCTAAATGTACTGGTACCAGTATAAGATCCTTTTCAAATAAGTCCACTCCTTTTGTCCATTGCTTTACAGTCTGGTAGCCTCCAGTGTGCAGTTTCAGATAGAAAAACGTATTAAATGCATAAACTCCAGGAAAATAAGCTTCTTTACTTCTTTCCATAATTAAACACATGTAGAAGTTAATCACCTGTAAAACATCAGCAGAAGATGGTTCACAATCTCATCCAATGCTCAGGAACAGAAAAGTGATGGATATAGGGCAGTCCATCACAGGCAAAACCCTTCGCACCATTGACCATATTTAAGAGGAGCCACAAGAAGCAACATTTATCATCAAGGATCTCCAACATCCAGACATGCTCTCTTCTTGCAATGACCAACAGTCATGAAGTACAAGATTCCCCACCACCAGGTTCAGGAACAGTAGTTCTTGAAACAGTTCAGTGTTGAGGTGAGTGAAATTACCCATGCTAACTCCACAACCTATAAGACTCACTTCCGAAGACTCATGTTCTCAGTATTATTTTTTTTTATTTGCATGATTTATCTTTTTTTTCTCTTTTTTATTTTTTTTAATATAGGAAAAAGGAGGGGAAAAAAAGAACCCCATCTAACTAGGAACCCCCCCCCCACTAACTACCAAAAAAACCCCCCATTAGGAATCAACCCCCCGGAGCAATACATTTGACCATCATCTAAATATATAAAAGAAGTCATCAACCGCCATTTCATACTTATATTTAAAAAAATTGGAAGGATGCCATATAACTTAATTTAAATTAAATGATAATATTTGGCAAAAGAACCCCATCTTCTCTCAAAATCAAATCGAGGATCAAAAGTTCTACTTCTAATTTTTTCCAAACTAAGACATAACATCACTTGGGAAAACCATTCAATTAATGTAGGGGAAGAAATATCTTTCCATTTTAATAACAAAGCTCTTCTTGCCAATAATGTAACAAATGCAATTACATGTTGATCTGAAGATGAGATACCCTGAATATGATGCGGAACTATTCCAAATAGAACAGTCAATCTATTAGGTTGTAAATTAATTTTCAAAGCTATTATTACTTAACAAAGGAGAGACTATCTAAAATATTTCCTAGTATAGATAATTATTGCGATAGACGTAAAACTGAAATAGCTACTTTGTCACATATGTTCTGGTCATGTTCTTCATTAAAATCATTTTGGAAATCTTTATTTTCTACAATCTCTAAAGCTTTGAAAAATATCTTCTTTTGCACATTGGTCTTTGTTACATGTGATTTTTCATAAATTCTATTATATTTCTTTATTTTCCTGCAAATGCCTGCAAAAAATGAATCTCAATGTAATATATAATGATATACATGTACTTTGATAACACATTTACTTTGAACTTTAGTTAGTCAAGCTTAACCTGCCATTCAATATGATCATGGCTGATCTGTCCCAGGCCTCTTCTCTTCTGTTCCAGCCACTCAAAATCCTCAGGTATTCTTTTCTTTCAAAACTTATTTGACTGCCCTCTATATACACCCAGTGATCTAGCCCCCATAACCCTCTGCAATAGAGTGTTCCAGAGGTTTGCATTCTCTGCTAGTAAAAATTCCTGCATAGCTCTGTCTTAAATGAAGTATGCCTTTTGTTGATTGAGGTCGACCATGGATGCTGTCTACCTATGCAAGCCAAGGCAGTACGATGTAGAGAGCAAGCTGTTGTCCATGCAGCAGGCTTCCTCGCTCCATGCAGCTGAAAATTCAAAGAAACAGCAAAGACTGATACAGCTTGGCACCACCGGCATCATAGGAATTGCCAGTCAGTGTTGAACTCAATGTAGGACTGCCTTAGGGACTCCAGTTCCAGATTTTTCCTTGACATTTACTCCCAAAGCCTTCCCAATGGGTGGGTATAGCTGCAAGGCAGTATTAGTTTGAAATCAGAGTTTTCCTTCTCCTAGGTGAGCTGCCTACTGTGGCTGATGAGCCACATCTGCCCAAAGCGACTGGTTTTAAGGGGCCAGTAACCCGCCCTTGCCCCTTCTTCTGTAAGAAAAAATGGTTCCACCAAGCTTAGTAACTAAGCCACACATGAAGGCAAGGAGTTGAACTTGGTTGTCCAAAGCTATTTGAGACACTGACATGGGGAGTATTTAATCGGTAGTGAGAACTCATCCCCACTTCTCACTTCGGCTATGACAATCTCAAGCAACCTTAAAAACAGTTTTAAATGACTGCCCCCAATCTCATCCCCAAGCTCAAACTCTCTAGCAGAAACACCTTGACAATTACCTTGTCAAGGTCATTCAGGAGGTGGACTTGCTGGGCTGAATAAGGCGACTGTATAATTGTCAGTCTTCTAGCTGTCCATCTGATGACCCTCCAAGACTAAGACCAACAATACAGTGCATCTCAGCTTACGTAAATATGTGTACATAAATGAAACAGAACAGGGATCAGGATCAGCTTTAATACAATGTCTCCCCTGGTACAATGGACTGCTATTCAAGGTCACAGATCAGGCTTTCTACAGGTGGTTCATCAGCCCGTTGGATTGGGGGGGGGGGGGTAAATCAAGTTACGTAGAGACTGAGAGCCATCTGACTGCCTCTTATAGAAGGGATGTGTGTTTACAAGGCAGATAAGACCTTAAGACATAGGAGCAGAATTGGGCCATTTCCCTGTCAACCTCATTTTCTTGTCTTCTCCCTATAACCTTTCATTCCCTGACTAATCAAGAACCCATCAACCTTCACCTTAAATGTACCTAGCAACCTGGGCTCTACATCCATATATAGTAATGGATCCCACAGAGTCATCATCCTCTGGTTAAAGAAATTCCTCCTCATCTCTGTATTAAATGGACATTCTTGTATTCTGAGGCTGTGTCCTCTGGTCCCAGATGTCCCTAATATAGGAAACATCCTTATCACTTCCATTCTATCTAGGCCTTTCAACATTCAATAAGTTTCAATGAGATCCTCCCTCATATTTCTAAATTTCAGCCAATACTGGCCCAGTGCCATTAATCACTGCTCATATGATAACCGTATCATTCCCAGAATCAATTTTGTGAACCTCCTCTGAACCCTCTGCAATGTCAGTACATCCTTTCTTAAATAAAGGGCCCTAAACTGCTCACAAAACTCCAAGTCCGGCCTCACCCATGCCTACAACCTCAACATTACATATTCTAGTCCTCTTGAAATGAATGCTAGTATTGCATTTGTCTTCCTCACCAGCAATTCAACCTGCAAGTTAACCTCTTGGGACTCTGCACAAGGACTCACAAATCCCTTTGCACTTCAGATTTTGAAATTTTCTTTCCGTTTAGAAAATAGTCTACAGATGACCATACACTTCTTGCCACTGTATTCCATCTGCTCCTTGTTTGCCTATTCCCCTAATCCAGTCATTTTGCAGCCTCTCTGCTTCCTCAACATTACCTGCCCCTCTACCCATCTTTGTATCGTTTGCAACCTTGGCCACAAAATCAATTTCATCATCCAAATTGTTGACATTAAACACAAAAAGAAGCAGTCCCAACACATACCCCTGTGGACCACCACTAGTCACTGGCAGCCACTCCGAAAAGGATCCCTTTATTCCCACACTTTGCCTTCTGCCAATCAGCCAATGCTCTATCCATGCTAGTATCTTTCCTGTAATACCCTGGCCTCGGAGTTGGTTTATCAGCCTCACATGCAGCACCTTGTCAAAGGCCTTCTGAAAATCCAAGTACACAACATCAACCGATTTTCCTTTGTCTATCCTGCTTTGTTATTTCTTTAAATAATTCCATGGATTTGTCAGGCAAGATTTTCCTTAAAGGAAACCATGCTGACTTTGGCCTATTTTATCATGTGCCTCCAAGTACCCTGAGACCTCCAGGGTATCGACTCCAACACCTTCCCAACCACCGAGGTCTGGCCTAAATTTCTATTCTTCTGCCTCCCTCCCTTCTTGAAGAGTGGAGTGACATTTGCAATTTTCCAGTCCTCTGGAACCATGCTAGCACCTAGTGATTCTTGAAAAACCATTACTCATGTCTCCACAATCTCTTCAGCTACCCTGTTCTAAAACCCTGGAGTGTAGTCCATTAGGTCCAGGTAACTCATCTACCTTCAGACCTTTTAGCTTCCCTAGCACCACCTCTGTAGTAATAGCAACTACACTCACTCCTTCCTCTTGAAACTATTGAATTTTCCACATACTACAAGCATCTTCCACATCAAAGACTGATGCAAAATACTTAATCAGTTCGTCTGCCATTGTCTTGTCCCCTGTTCCTATCTCTCCAGCATCACTGTCCAGCAGTCCAATATCCACTCTCTTCTCTATTTTGCTGTTTATATACCTGAAAAATACTTTTGGTATAATTTTTGATTATTATTGATTAGCTAACCTTCATATTTCATCTTTCTCCCCCTTGTGTTTATTTTTGGTTACCTTTTGTAGGTTTGAAAAAAACATGCCCCAATCCTCTAACTTTCCACTAATCTTTGCTCTATTATATGCTCTCTCTTTTGTTTTTATGTTGGTTTGACTTTCCTTGTTGGCCATGGTTGCATCATCCTGTCTTTAGAATACATCTTCTTTGAAATGTATCTACCCTGTGCCTTCCCAATTGATCCCAGAAACTCCATCCATTGCTGCTCTGCCATCATCCCTGCTGGTGTCCCCTTCTAATCAACTTTGGCCAGCTCCCCTCTCAATATTATGATTGTAATTCCCTTTACTCCATGGTAATACTGATACATCTGACTACAACTTCTCCCTCTCAAACTGTAGGGTCAATGCTATCATATTATGATCACTGTTTTCTCAGCGCTCCTTTACCTTAAGCTCCCTAATCATATCCAGTTCATTACACAACACCCAATCCAGAACTGCTGATCCCCGAGTGAGTTCAACCAAAAGCTGCTCCAAAAAACCATCTCAGAGGCATTCAACAAACTCTCTCTCTTGTGATCCAGCATCACCTTAATTTTTACAATCTATCTGCATATTGAAATCCTACATAACTAATGTAACATTGCCTTTGTTTTTAAAACTTTATTTTTAATTGTTTTGCCAAACAGGATAAAAACAAACAGACAGATAGGGTCATCATAGGGGAAGTAAAATCCGTATCTTATAATAGAAAAAAATGAATAGCAAAATGGGTTACGTTGCTGTATCAAGGTTAACCAAACTCTTATGTTGATAATTGTCCTTCAAAGTCTCAGGGGACCTCAAGATTCATAACTCTAAAGTCCATTCTGCAGGTTCCCTCATAAGACGAAATAAGACAAAGTTCTTCAAACCAGATAAATGTACAGTGAAGAAGTCATTTCAGGCTCAAATAAAATCTAAAACTGAAAATTTACTTTATTTGAGATTAACATTGCAACTCCCCTTGTACTTCCCCTCTCAAAAGAAACGTAATAACAATTTTTACATCCCAATTTACGTAACTTCTCATGTTCAATCTTTGAAAGGCGAGTTTCTTGCCAAAAAATTACAAATGTTTGTATATCTTGCTTTTCTCTCTTCACTTTAGCTATAGCCTTACTCCTTTTGATTGGGTTCTGTAACCCACTCATATTAAGGGTGATTAATCTGTATTCTTGATACGGCATTCCACACCAATAAAAAAAAGATCCCTAGATGACCTGAATGAATGAGCTTCTGTCTGTATAACAAGCTAACATTTAACATGTAAACAACACATATAACATCCATGACTTCCATCTTTGAAGTTTAAACTAAACCTCTAAGTTGGGGGGGAAGCCCTTAAACCCAAAGGGGCCCCTCCTAGTACAGGTTGATGCCTCTGAATAATTGAAATCAGGACAGTGCATAAAAAAGAACAAAATTAAAGATCAGCTCCCAGGTTTGTGGTCAGTTATAGTAATAAGAGCTTACAGAGGAAAAATAATTTATGTTCTATTTTTAAGTTCTTAATCCAAAGTCAATTATAGTTTGGTGTTAAGGTACATGTGATTTTACCGACCTAGCTGGAAGGATATTTTATCACTATACTTTTGAGAGCTCTCATGCAGTATCTTTGTTGCGTCGAAATTTGTTTAGCTTGTTCTGGATGCGTTTCAGATGTGTTTCTCGATCCCAACGGGATTTTGCACCTGCTGTCTCCCAGGAAAGCCACCTCAGATTCGCCATGGACATGCCTTCCGCAGGGGCCATGATTCCGGGACAGTCCAGGAAAACTCTTGTTCTTCAGGTCCTCCATCGCCTCTGATGCATTACTGTAGATGCATTACTGTAGATGACTTGTCCCGTGCCAAAAAACACTCGAAGTTTGGCTGGATAAAGAGTATGGAACCGAAGCCCCTTTAAGCGTTTTTCTGATGGTGGAGTAAGCCTTTTTTTCATAAGTATTTCGGCCGGGTAGTCTTGATCAAAAAATACTCTTTTAATAAATCTCTCATTTTTTCCAAGCCAAGTGAAGCACCAACTCTTTAATTTCATACTCCTGAAAGTAGATGACCACAGACCTTGGGTTGGAAACTTGTGGTTGTTTGGATCCAAGATATCGATGGCAGAGTTGTAGGCCAAGGGTGACATTGGGAAGGGACAACTCTGTTTTAATAAATTTTTCCAGAAATTCCTGTAAATAGTCTCCTTCCGCCCAGTCAGAAATTCCATGGATACGTATGTTATTCCTGTATGAACGCACCTCCAGGTTCATTAGTCGAGCTTGAGTAATCCCCTGAAGTTCCAGTGCGTGGGAAAGAACCTCCCTGGTCTTGGCCTTCCACTCCTCCACTTCTGTCACCCTTTGCTCCATCTCTTCAACTCTGCCTGTTATTTCTTTTAAATCACCAACAATAGCATTCAACTTCTGGTTAATTTCTTCTCTGAAATCCACCAGTTCCTTCTTTAGAAAACCCATGGAATCACTCAGTTCCTTTTTCATATCCAAACGAAGCGCCTGTATTTTGGCCACAATGTTTGCATGAACAGCCTCCATATCCTTGTGTTCAGCTTGGTTGCTAGCGCCGACGTTATTCTCCTCACTGTCAGTCTGTATTTTATCGCTTGTCTTTGGGTTTTGTTGCGGTTTTCCTCTCGTCTTTCTTTTGTTTCCCCCTTTCATGCTACTAGACCCACTTTTCTATTTAAATAACCGTTTCTTATTTAGGGGGAAGTAAGACAATCTGGGAGCCCTTACTGATTATGCTGCCGGCTGTATCTGTGCCATACCAGAAGTCATAACATTGCCTTTTTGTAATGCTTTTTCTTTCTCCCGCTGTAATTTGTAGACCACATTCTGGCTACTGTCTGTCCATCAGGGAATTCTTACCCTCCAGAGTTTCTTAACTCTACCCACAAGGATTCTGCATCTTCCGACCCTATGTCACCTCTTTCTAAAGATCTGATTTTATTTTTTTCCCAGCAGAGCCACTCCTCCTCCTCTGCCTACCTGCCTGTCATTTTGATAGATTGTGTATCCTTGGATATTAAGCTCCCAACTACAATCATCTTTCAGTCATGACTCTGTCGTACCTGCTAATCTCCAGGGTGCTACAAGACAATCTATCTCATTTCATATGCTGCCTGCATTCAAATTTAACACCTTCTGTCTTGTATTTGTCACCCTTTTCAATTTTGTCCCCCCCCTTTACATTGGAACCCATCCCACTGACTGCAATTATTATTTGTCTGTCCTTCCTGACATTCTCACTATACACCATCTCTGCTTACAAACAACAAGAGTCAACATCTCTATCTTCAGCCCTATCACTCCAGTTCCCATGCCTCTGCCAAATTGGTTTAAACCCTCACCAAGAACTTGAGCAAACCTGCCTGCAGATCATTAGTCCCCCTTGGGTTCAGGTGTAGCCTGTCTCTTTTGTACCAGTCATGCCCAGAGGAAATCTCAATGATCCATAAATCCAAAACCCTGCCTCCTACACCAGTTCCTCAATCATACATTCATCTGCCAAATCATCCTATTCTTGCCCTCACTAAAGCATGGCAAAGGCAGCAATCCACAGGTTGTTATCCTGGAGGTCCTGTTTTCAGCTTTCTACCTTGCTCTCTTAATTCTCTCCTTAAGATTTCCTCTGTTTTCCTTCCAATGTCATTGTACCAAGATGCCCAGGTGCTCACCCTCCGCCTTTAGAATGTTGTGGACACAATCAGATATCCCTGACCCTGGCACCCTGGAAGACAACATTCCATCTGGGTCTCTCTACTGCATCCACAGAACATCATATCTACTCCTCTTACTATGGAATCTCCCAAGACCACTGCATTCCTCCTCTGGCCCTTCCCTTCTGAGTCACAGCATCAGACTCAATGCCAGAGACTCAGTTGCTGCCGCCTCACCTGGGTAGATACCCTCCACCAACAGTATCCAAAACGGTACACTTGTTGTTGAGGGGAATGGCTACAGGGGTACTCTGGACTGGCTGCCGATTTCCCTTCATTCTCCTGACAGTCACCCATTCACCTGCCTCCTGCACCTAGGGTGACTACCTCTCTGTAGTTCCTATCTATCATCTCCTCAGTTTCCCTTATGAGCTGAAGGTCATCGAGTTGCAGCTCAGTTCTTTAAAACGTTCTTGGACAAGTTGCAGCTCATGCACCTGGTGCAGATGTGGTTATCTGGAAGGCTAGAAAAGAACAAAACACAGCCCCTGGAGACTGTCCTAACTGTACAGCTACAGAAGCAGAATGAGCAAGGAAAAACTTACCAGATACTTATGTCACCTACATCTGTTGCTGCCCAAGCCAAAAGTCTTCCCACTCTAACACTGCCTACTCCAACAATTGCCGCTTCGCTTGCCCTTGCTTTATTTTTAATTCAACTTGCTAATGAATCCTGGACTCCAAATGGCTGCTGTTCAAGCTCTGAAAAAATCTATGAAGCACTGATTTTTAAAGCTCTGTCCTCAACCTGGGTGAAGCCACCATTACTTTTCGCTTCCGAACTCAGACTGGCCGCTGTTCAAGCTCTGAAAAAAGGGCTACAATGCATTAATCTTTAAAACTCTTGGTGGGAGATGGGAAAATGTGACACTGAAAATGCAAGACAATCTGAACTAGAGACCTCAAATTCTCAGATGAAATAGTAAAAAGTTTTTGTTGAGCTAATCAATAGGAAAGAATGGATTCTCTTCTTTCTTGATCTCCCCAAACAAATTTTCCATAGTGAGAGAAATTAATGTCCTTTGTGATATACACCCAGTTTTAAAATTGTAGTTTGTTAAAAGTGAAAATTTCTAAAGCTTTCCTAAAGCCACTCACTACTTGTAGCAGTACATTTAATCTCTATTTGCCCTTGCTCTTGGACAATGTGAAGGTAATGTCATTGTACATCATTCAACAATCCTGTAAAATTTTTACCGATGGACCATAAAACTAGGGTAACTAACAAAACAAAGCATGCATGAAAGTGGCCAAGGGGATGAGAGGGTAGATAGGGTACAGCTGAACACTGGTGCAAAGAAAATACTTTGGGGATATGAAAAGTAATGCAATATTGGAGAAACCTGCATTTTAAACACGATCCCAGATGCCAATTGTTGTCGAAGACCAAATAAATATTTCCTTCCTAAAAGGATTTTAGTGAAGCAGGCACTTTTATGATATTCTGGTAAATTTGTGATCATTATTACTGATACCAAATTCATTTTTTACATTTTATTTTAATTGACTACATTCTCTAGGAACAGTGGTGTGATTTAAACTCTCACCTTTAGCTCCTGGATTCCTAGTGCAGAAACAATCACCAGGGACCTGCATTGCGCAAGCTTTGTGGGTATGGTGGGAGGTAGTACATGGGTGGAGATTAAGGTCCTTGCCCCGTTCAAGAATCGGTCTCTACTGTTACCTCCAAATGCACATCAAATGAGGTGCACAAACGCAATCGTCATTGTTGAAATTAATGGACAATCAACCTGCATCCATCCATAACTCCTCCTCAAGACCTATTGCAATTCACAGCACAAGACCAATCCCATTCTAATTTGGAGGCCACATTTTGAATATCGTGTGCAGCTTTGGTCAGCTACCTACAGGAAAGATAACAATGAAATTGAAAGAGTACAGAGGACTACAAGGATGTTGCTGGAAACTGAGGATCTGAGTTATAGGGAAAAGTTGAACAGGTTAGGACTTTCTTCCCTGGTAATAGGAGAATGAGGGAAGATTTGATAGAAGTACATAAAATTATGATGGGTAGTTTGGGTAAATGCATAAATGCAAGCCAGCTTTTCCCACAGAGATTGGGTGAGACTAGATCTAGAGGTCATAGGTTAAAGATGAAAGGTGAAAGGTTTATGGGGAACATGAGGGGAAACTTTTCCACTCAAAGGCTGGTGAGAGTGTGGGACAAGCTGCCGCAGAACTGGTGGATGCAGGTTCAATTTCAACATTTAAGAAATGTTTGGATAATTGCATGGACGGGACGGATACGGAGGGCTATGGTCTGGGTGCAGGTCAATGGGACTAGGCAGAATAATAGCTCAGCATATACTAGCTGAGCCAAAGGGCCTGCTTCTTCTGTGTAGTAGTGTTCTATAACTTTATGACTATTCAAAGCTGCTTGGTCTGACATGAATTACACACACATATATACACAAAATCTGCTGGAAGAACTCAGCTGGTCCAGCAGAATCTGTGAGAAGAATGGAACGGTCAACTTTTTGGGTTGAAACACAGCAACAGTCCTGCACAACTGCTGCTTGACCACTGATTATTCCTCCAATAGATTATTTATTGCTTCAGGTTCCAGCTTTTATCTCTATCTCACAGTTACACCAAGTTTCATTTGCCACTTCTTGGTCCTCCTATTTCTTGGATCTAAATGATTAACCATTCCTCCTGCTTTTCCATTAGCTTTTATCCCCACTGCTTCTCAATCTGTACATCACTGGCATGCACATATTATCCTAGAACTTGAAAGACTTCTACTACCCCACTCACCACTCAACTCTCATTTTTGTTTCTCCTGATTCCTAGTTTTGTGCCTGAAACTATAACCATTTGCTATAATAAAACCTAAAAACAAATTACATCTTTAACAAATTAAATAATCAAATGATTTCACAGTATTTTAATAATGAATGGTAAAACTCACCACTGAATAGTAAAAACAATATAGCTAAGAGTAGAAGTAACCATGTAAAACTGGAAAGTGACAGAGGGGGAACACGATGGGTGCAGGCAGTAAGCTTTGTTGACTCTCTAGTGTGGCTACTTTGGGCATGTGATGAGAGTTAGGGGGAACCTACATTCCAAGCAATACCTCACATCCCACTGGGAAATTGGGGAAAATAATATATTTTATTTCAGTTGCACAGAGAAACTATCTCAGATAAAGAGCTAGAGGGCAGATAAAAGCACATACTCAAACAAATCAGTACGTTCAAAAGATGGAAATAAGTAGACGGTAGGGATGTATAGAAAACCAGTGAGAAAATATTCTGAAACAAAAAAGGCACATTAGGTAAAAGGGCATTGTACCTCATCATTGAGCCAGTTGTAATTACAGAGAGTGCTAATATCTTTCCGAGTTATCTTCAGTTTAAATCCAGTGCTGAGCACTTCATCAGGTTCTCCATAGTCAAGAGCCTTCCTCACCTCCTCCACCATTTTCTGCAACGGAAAATCTAAAATTACTAAAATTGCAGACAAAATGCAAAACTGAAGAAAAACTAGTTTCCGAACGTAGATGGATCAGCTGTCTGGAGAGCAAATCATGCTGCAAAGTAATTCAACAGTACCCTAACCAACAACTACATTTTGCATAACTTCACTTTGGTCTCCACGTGCTCACTTACATATTTAGCAATCACACATAGTTGCATTTTCTTGAAAAAAAACTTGATTATTTATAAATTGGATTTTACATTCCAATGATGGACTAATCAACTGCCATATTTAGTACTGATACCCAATTATACTTCTATAAAAATCTGTGGAAGGACTAAAGGTCACATCCCAAAAACATGTTGATAGGTTGACTGTTGATTGGTTAATTGTTCCTTGTAAACTGCTCCTAGAGTGATAGCCAAGGCCTCTGGACCAGATGGCAAGTGTAGTGCAAGTGCAAAAATATGTGGTTGATGGTCAGTCTAGCCTTGATGGACCAAAGGGACCATTTCCATGTTGTTTCTCTTGACGTGGATAAAAATAGCATCAAGACTGCACCTGAAATCAACAGCAAAAGGGAATCTGTACATAAAAAAAAGCAGTCACTGCATTGTCGCCATTCTGATCACTGATTTTAAAAGGTGTGTGGTGAACTACATATACCTGTCTGGACACGCCCCTCCCCCCTGCTGACTGCTCCTGTGGCTCCTCCCACTGACCACGGCTCCTCCCACGGACCCCGGTATAAAGGCGATTGGAGACTCAGCCCCGGTCTCAGTCTCCAGGATGTAGTGTGGTGGTCAATTGCTGCTTGTTCTTTCTTCCAGCCAATAAAAGCCTATATCTCGCCTCATGTCTCCGAGAGTTATTGATGGTGCATCAAGGTGCTCGCTGATGCTGCAATGGATATGAGAGAGGCAGAGGAGGGAGCACACTTATATGTGTGTGATCCTCCTTCTACAAGTCCACGATGCACAGTCAATGAAAAGTGCAGAATGATCAAAAGGGCAGACATTACAGCTCTCATCTGATCTGTATGAAAAGCTGGGAACAGTGAAGAACCACCAGTGATGCTGTTTCCATTATCCCAAGTGTTATAAACAGACTGGCTGATATTATATAATACAAGGAATCAGCATCCAGCATAGGCACTATAACCGACATCACATTGTTGATCTCAGCCAACGTGCTTCAAATATTATGCAAGTGTTCAATGCTGATCACAGGTTGCACCAATCCCCAGTTCATGATAGTGTGGAACAGAAGTACGGAGCAAACTCAAATGGGCCAAATGGCCTAATTTTACTCCTGGACATCATTATGGGCAACTGATAGCAAGAAGTCATCAAATACACTAAGCTGAGACAATTTCTTAATAGGTAAAATTTCATCCAAAAATGATTAAGAGCTCTGTTAAATACAGGTAAGAAGTTACTAAGTACAGTACTATGCAAAAGTCTTAGGCACATCTACATAGCTAGGGTGCCCAAGACTTTTGCACAGTTCTGTAGTCATTTTATGTATTACACTGTACTGCTATTGCAAAACAACAAATTTCACAACATACATCGGTGATGGTAATTCTGATTCTGACATACTTTCAGGCTTTTGTATCACTTGCCTGATGGGAGAAAGCAGAAGAGAGAAAGTCCAAGGTGAGTGAGGTCTATAATTACGCTGGATGCTTTACCAAGGAAGTGAGAAGTTTAGGCAGAGTCCATGGAGCGGAACCTGGTTCTGGGATGTGCTGAGTTATGTCCACAACTCTTTGCAGAGTAGTTGCCATACCAAGAGGTGATACATCCAGGTAAGCTGCTTTCTATAGTGTATCAATACAAATTAGTGAGATTAAAAAGAGGACATGCCAAATTTCTTTAGCTTCCTGAGGAAATACAGATGCTGATGAGCTATCTTGGCTGTGGTGCATGTGATTGGACAAGGAGAAGCAGTGGTAATGTTCACTTCTAAGAACTTGAAGCGTTCAACCCTCTTGACCTCATTAGCACTGATGTAAACAGGAACATTTGCACCACCTCCCTTTCCTAAAACTAATGGCCAGGTTTTTGTTTTGTTGACATACACTAGACTCTCCATTTCCTTCCCGTACTCTAACACATTATTTGAGGTGTGGCCCACCACCGTGGTATCATATGCAACTTGTAGATGGAGTTGCAGCAGAATCTGAGCACACTGTCTTTGGTGTATAGGAAGTAGAGTTGGGGGATGTTAATGCAGCCTTGTGATGCAGCAGTGTCAAGAATAATCATGGTGAAAAGTGCTGCTGTCTATCCTTACTGTTTGTCAGGAAATCAAGGGATTTCCATGTGGTTCCAGTTTTTGAGGTTGTTTAACTGAATCCTCAAATCCCTAACTCCTTCAGTGACAGATGTACATTTCCTCCCTCTGTTCTACCCGGCAAATTTATCATTATACTTCTTCCATCCAACAACTTCTATCCAATCTACTGACCAGTGTTCTGCTGTAGCTGGTTGATCCATAGAACCCAATTTTGCATTTTTTCCCCATTCAGATTATCTACCGATCCTGAGAATAAGGCTTCAACAATGACCAAGGCAGACATGAAGGCTTACATTCCTGCAGGCTTATAAGTATTACCCAGTCCTTCAAGTTTCAGAATAATTTGCTTTCACTCCATTTCAGTGGTCTGGGGTGACCAAGGCATGTTATACAGGATCTGCAGACACCATCACGTGGGGCTGGACAGGATGGGTGGGTTTTTCACTTTCATTTGGCCTTTGTTCCCAAGAAGACTCAAAAAGTGCTTGATCTCTTCCCAGAGGCTCCTTTTAATTCCCATCATTCAATGTGGATGCTACACCCCCTCCCACACCAGTGAGACCTTAAGAACATCCTTGAAGTGTCATCTTGTCAGAATTTGATTGCTCATCATGGTTGACTGTGCTGAATTTGAGCCCTGATGCTGGAGTACTGGTCACCAACAGGCCCAGTCTGTATTTCTGTCTCTGACAAGTTCTCCTCTGCTTGCAGCACTATATAGACTGGGCCTTTGGGTTGTAGGCAACCTTGACAATGCAGAAGGTCCTTGCTATCACTTAGTTGCAGAATATCACTGCCCTGTCCTTCCAACAACACCATTACCCATTGTTATCCAACATGGTACCTAGCTCCTGTCCACATAATCATTATTAATAAGTGGCTTAACTGAATCAACATGTTCCCTCCACAGCAATATACCTTCACTAATGATCCCATGATTGCACTTATAGCGACAGAATCAAACCTACTCTGCCCTTCAGTTCACTCACTCTGTACTATGTGAGCTCTATCCTATCTGAATGAAGCTTCACTTTCTGTAAATCTCTTGTCTATTCCAGCCAACCACCCAATTTAAAACTGTAATCAGAAAACACTGGAGGAACTTAGCGGGTCTGGCAATATCTGTGGAAGGAAATGGACAGTCAACATTTCAGGTTGAAACCATTCATCTGTCCTAAAAAGCAAAGGAGAGATAGCTGATATGAAGAGGTGGGGGAAGGAATAGAAGTGTTGCTCCAGATTCCAGCAGCTGCAATCTCTGTATCTCCATAAAGTTATATTAGTCTTGTCAAAATTGTTCTCCAATACTGTGGAGTATTTTCTCTGCTCATTTATCTTTTTGCCAGAAATGAGGCAGAGAAATATGCTGTCCTTCTCTACTACTTGCTCTGCATCACAACAAACCCTGCCCAATTTTTTTTTAAAGTTCCACTTCTAAATATCCAAATGTAGTGATTGTGTCTGATAATATGTTCTTCTACCTGTAGCAGGACGGTATTGCAAAGTTCCATTATTAATCTCCTCCTGGTTTAGTCCTGTCATGATTTGCAAGTATAATACCAGCAATATTTGCCAGCACAATCAACCACGATCGAATGGCGAAACAGAATCAATGGGCCAGATAGCACAATTCTGCTACGTCTTTCAGAAACTACTCCTACGGCTTAACTTATATGTTGTCTGCCAACCCATGGTTCTGTGACTGTATTTTCAGATAACACTTTTAACACTGAAATGTCAATTCCCTTCTTCTGTTCTCCTGGTGTCCTATCTGACTCTTTCAAAACTCACATCCTATTTATTACCAACACTGCCCAGGGAGCTTTCCCTTCATGATATTCTTGAAAACTCCTACTTTAGCCCAAAACTTACTTCCCTTCCAACAAAGGTACAAGGGTAGTAAGGCCTGCCATTTCATCTCCTGTTCCAGTGTCCAAAGCCCTTTGACAAAGCAGCAATTCACCTTTGGATTTAATATACTGTTCACTGTTCATGATCAGCGTTCCTTGACCAAATGGGAAAATCAAATGCAGATTGGGTGATAGGCTTGCTGAATACTTTCATTCAGTTCACAAGTTTAACAATGTGCTTCCTGTCAATTGCTATTGTAATTCCTTACTTCACTTGGACTCTGCTGTCACTCTGTTTTAGTGAAGGTTAACTTGGTGAACAACTTTGCAACTGCCACTTTGGTCAAACTACAGGAACATAGATTATGTTTTAGTTGGCATGAGAACAAAAGATGTAGGCTGTGCAGAGGTAACACTTGAGTATCCTTGGACATGAATGACTGAAATTTAATACACAGGTTCAGCGAGGAGTTAGAAAGGCAAAGCGTATGTTGACCTTCAGTCATGCAGCACAGAAGCAAGCCCTTCAGCCCAACCTGTCTATGTATCTATTCTGTAAGAATTTTATATGCTTCCATGAGCTCCCCTCTCAGCAAATACAGGCTGAGTTCGCCTGATATCTCCTCATATGACAAAGCTGCCATTCCAGGAATCCTTTCTTAGGTAAGGAGACCAAATCTGTACACAATATTTAAGGGGTGGTCTAGTCAGGATCTCAAATTTGATTGAATACATCTTTACTGCTGTTTCTTCTCTCAAAGTCAAATTTTAAAGCTATACGAGACATTGGTGAGAGTGTGAGAGTTCTGGTCGCCTAACCATAGGAAGGATGTCATTAAATTGGAAGGGTGCAGAAAAGATTCACAAGGATGTGCAAAGGACTGGATGACTCCATTTATAAGGAGACTAAACATTGCATTACAGAGACCTATGTTGAAACCTATATAAACCACACCTCAGTAAACTGTGTAAGATTGCCTCTCTGTTCTTTTGTTAAAATGCTCAGATTTTCCTTCAGGCTTTCAGAGGCTGGCACATCAACAGCTGCTGTGGCATTTCCCTCATCCAGGTATAATCGAGCTGCTACTTCGTGTGATAGGTCTTGTTCTATGTGCTGTTTCTGAAAGAAAGGAAAATGAATCAAAATTAGGTTGATTGTCACTGGTATTAGTCATAAAACTTATTTTATGCATTCATACAGTGTGGGCATAACAAATTACTATGAATTGCAACAATAAATAAATAGTGCAAAGGAGGAATAGTGAGATAGTGTTCATGGACCATTCAGAAATGTGATGGCAGAGAGGACATTAATGTTCCTAAGACATTAAATGTGGTCTTCAGGCTCCCGCACCTTTTCCCGATGATAGTAATGAGAGAGGACATGTCCCAGATGGTGAGTGTTCTGTATCAGAGAAAGTTCCCACCGGTGTCTGTAAAGTGTTTGTAAGTTATCCCCGTAACTGCGTTAGTTTCATCTGGGTACTCCGGTTTCCTCCTACAGTTCAAAGACGTACCGGTTGGTAGCTTAATTGGTCATTGTAAATTGTTTTATCATTTAGCTAGGATTAAATCGAGGTTTGCTGGGTGGCACATCTTGAAGGGCCAGAAGGGCCTGTTCTATGCTGCAATGTAATCTATCAATAAATAAATGTGGCGAATGCACCTGCGGCCATTTGACTGCGCTTGCTATGACCAGGAGGCATCCTCTGTTGTGCATGGGCTTTCAAGTGCATGTTTTTTGGCTCGGTGAGCTTGATTTGTTGCTCCTGCACTCTTAAGTTGTCCAGCATGTACCATTAGTAACACGTTTCAGTAAAACCGTTTAATCATACTACTCCATTGTCATTCTTGCTCCATGCAATATGGAACAGTGAGGGTCCTTAATGTGAGATACTGCCTACTTCAGGCATCACCTTTTGAAAATGCCCTCAATGACAGGGAGACGTGTGCCCATAATGGAGCTGGCTGAGTCTACAAACTTCTGAAGCCTCCTACAATCCTGTGCTATGGCTACCACTTCAAGGTTCGACATGTGCGTTCAGAGATGATCTCTGCACACCTGACATTTTATCATAAATGTCTAGATAAGGGGGACTACAGAAAACATTTTCTCATATCAGGCAAGAGGAAAGAAATTTACATGGGATAATAAAGGAGAACTTTTCATCCAGATGGTAACTTGTATCTGGAATTGGACTGCCTTAAAGAGTGGGAAAAGTTGAGTTGCTGGCAGCATTTAACAAGTGTCCCATCGAGTGCTTGAATCTCTCAGGCATAAAGGCTACGGTTCAAGGGCTGAACTAGTTGACGTGGATGAGTCAGGCTGAATGACCTGATTCCATACGGCACAATTCTATTATTCTATGGCTCTAAATCAGTCAGGGTTACTGCTCTTGTTCACGAACATACAAGTCAGGATAAAGCTTTGTCCTTGATCATTTTTATTTATTTATTTATTTAGCGATACAGTGTGGAACAGGCCCTTCTGGCCCAATGAGCCACACCACCCAGCAACTCACCTATTAAACCCTAACCCAATCACAGGACAATTTACCATGGCCAATTAACCTACTAACCAGAACATCTCTGGACTGTGGGAGGGCATACAAACAGTATCAGAACTGAAGTCTGAGCTCCAGGACACCCCAAGCTGTAATAACATCGTGCTAAAGGCTACCCTACCGTGGCACCCAACTGTGGCTTGTGTGAAACCAACTCAGTAATAAAGATTAGAGGTTAAAACAGAAAACAATGAATGTTACAGATTTTAAAAAATCCTCGCGCAAACATGTACATTCAAAAAATACTTCTTCATAGGCGCTACACTTGTGCTTCTATAACAGTCATAACTGCAACCTACACCTTACCTCTGCAAGTGCTTTTATTCCCACAGCAGGCTTTCTTCCAGTGTTTTGTGAGATTTCTGAGTGATGATCAAAAAGGCTCTGCCTATTGGACCAAGAGAATTATTAGGGTCAGTTCCAATTTTTCCATCACCTTTCATATTTCTAAAATGTAATTTGCTAGGGTGATTTGTCAATATCCCCTCCAGATGCATTTACCTAGTAATCGTTCTGAAAAATCCAGTCCTGCCATGTGCAGAAGTTCGCTGATGACACAGCCATAGTGGGGTGTGTCAGGAATGGACAGGAGGAAGAGTATAGGAAACTGATACAGGACTTTGTGATATGGTGCAACTCAAACTACCTGCGTCTCAATATCACCAAGACCAAGGAGATGGTGGTGGACTTTAGGAGATCTAGGCCTCATATGGAGCCAGTGATCATTAATGGAGAATGTGTGGAGCAGGTTAAGACCTACAAGTATCTGGGAGTGCAGTTAGACGAGAAGCTAGACTGGACTGCCAACACAGATGCCTTGTGCAGGAAGGCACAGAGTCGACTGTACTTCCTTAGAAGGTTGGCGTCATTCAATGTTTGTAGTGAGATGCTGAAGATGTTCTATAGGTCAGTTGTGGAGAGCGCCCTCTTCTTTGCGGTGGCGTGTTGGGGAGGCAGCATTAAGAAGAGGGATGCCTCACGTCTTAATAAGCTGGTAAGGAAGGCGGGCTCTGTCGTGGGCACAGAACTGGAGAGTATGACATCGGTAGCAGAGCGAAGGGCGCTGAGTAGGCTACAGTCAATCATGGAAAACCCTGAACATCCTCTACATAGCACCATCCAGAGACAGAGAAGCAGCTTCAGTGGCAGGTTGCTATCGATGCAATGCTCCTCAGACAGGATGAAGAGATTATTACTCCCCAATGCCATTCGGCTTTACAATTCAACCGCCAGGGGCAAGATATGTTAAAGTGCCGGGGTTAGGACTGAGCTTAAGTTACCATTCAATGTATTTTAGTAAACTATTTAAGAACTTTTTAAAAGCTATTTATTAATTTTTTTTGAGAGGGTGATTTTAGATACATATCATATTTATACTGAGTTAAGTATTGTATGTAATTAGTTTTGCTACAATAAGTGTATGGGACATTGGAAAAAATGTTGAATTTCCCCATGGGGATGGATAAAGTATCTATCTATCTATCTAAAGTAGCTACTAGGTCCAATTACTTTGCTATAAGATAGGATTAGATAGATTTGTCTCATATCCATTGAAACATACAGTGAAATGCATTGCTTGCATCAACAACCAACATAGTCTGAGGATGTACTGGGGACAGCCCACACGTGTCACCAAGCTTGCAGCACCAAAACAGCATTCTCAGAACTACCTTTACTAACCAATGTGTCTTTGGAATGTAGGAGGAAACTGGAGCAGCTAGATGGAACTCATGCAGTCACTGGGAGAAAGTACAAATTCCTTACAGACAGCTATGGCAATTGAACCAATTGCTGGCACTGTAAAGTCTCATGTTAGTGGCTTCACTACCTATCTACCCATAAATGTCAACCAATGGTCTGTTCTGTCCTTTAAACTAATATTCACTGCCTGTTTCTGAACTGGAAATCTGCACTGGACATCTGCTGAAAGAAAGTGAATATGGAGTCATACAAGAGAGGAACAGGCTTCCATTGGAACATTCCCGCTATAATTCTTTTTTCCCCACACCTGCGCAGACCAACCATTGCTCTGAGCAGGAAATTTTAACATGACCTGAAAACAGCAAGGCATGTTAAATGTTTTTTTTGTAATATGCATACCATGAATATGTAGAATGAAAATTGAAAAATCACTACTCACAACACAAAGAATGCTCGGTAGACAAAGCAACTGACAGGCACAATGACAAAAGTAAAATGCTTTGACTAGATGGTGTCAGCATTCAGTAGGCCAGCAGTTTATTAACAATGACCTACTGACTTCCATTCTATGTTTATTGTTATAATTTACACTAGTTTGTACTTGAAACACTGACAATGTAAATACATTGAAGCTCTAAAATGTTTCAAAGTAAAGATTGTGGTATGTTTATTATTTAGAAAATTTATGTATTATATTCATTAACTCAATTACAGGCAATTTCACAATTATATTAACATACATTTCTACATTATCTTAACATTACATAAAATAAAATTCCAGCTGCACGGCACCAAAGGCTATGTGCGTGGGAGCATTTCAGTTACTACGCAGCCATGTACCAGCGCAGATTAGAGGGAACAGTGCTCTGTAGCCTGAGTTTTTTTGCCAAAATTAACTACCCATTAACTACCCACCCCTTCCTCCAACAAGCGCATACATACTTGTGCAGTCTTACAGCTAAGAAGTCATCACCTTGGCACAGTGGTGTCAAGAAAACCTCTCCCTCAATGTCTCAAAAACAAAGGACTACAGGAGGAATGGAGACAGGCTCCCCCCTATTGACATCAATGGATCTGGGATCGAGAGGGTGAACGGCTTGAAGTTCCTCGGCATAAGCATCACTGAGGATCTCACGTGGTCTGTACATACCAGCTGCATGGTGAACAAAGCACAACAGTGCACCTTTTACCTCTGACAGTTGAAGTTTGGCATGAGTCCCCAAATCTTAAGGAGCAGCCTGACTGCATCACTGCCAGTACTTCCCTTAAGTTCAGGACTCTGCAGTGGGTGGTGCAGACAGCCCTGAACATCTGTAGATGTGAACTTCCCATTATTCAGGACATTTACAGAGACAGGTGTGTAAAAAGGGCCCGAAGGATCATTGGGGACCCAAGTCACCCCAACCACAAACTGTTCCAGCTGCTACCATCCGGGAAATGGTACCGCAGCATTAAAGCCAGGACCAACAGGCTCCAGAACAATTTCTTCCACCAGGCCGACAGACCGATTAATTCCCACTGATATAATTGTATTTCTAACCTATACTGACTGTTCTGTTGTATACCTTACTGTACATACTATTTATTACAAATTACTATAATTTACACATTGCACATTCAGACGGAGACATAACGCAAAGGTTTTTACTCCTCATGTATATGAAGGATGCAAGAAATAAAGTCAATTCAATTCAAATTCCTACCACTCACCCAAACTTTAAAGGCAATTTGCAGTGATCATTTGGTCTGCTAACTCAAGAAAATCAATCAAGCAGATTCAATCATTACTTTCAAAGAGGAATTAGTAAAGAAAGAGAAAAACTAAATGTGGAGGATCAGAGGGATTTTGGGGTCCGAGTCCATAGGACGCTCAAACAGGCTGCGCAGGTTGACTCTGTGGTTAAGAAGGCATATGGTGTATTGGCCTTGATTAATCATGGACTTGAATTTAGGAGCCGAGAGGTAATGTTGCAGCTATATAGGACCCTGATCAGACCCCACTTGGAGTACTGTGCTCAGTTCTGGTCACCTCACTACAGGAAGGATGTGGAAGCTATAGAAAGGATGCAGAGGAGATTTACAAGGATGTTGCCTGGATTGGGGAACATGCCTTATGAAACGGGGTTGAGTGAACTCGGCCTTTTCTCCTTGGAGTGACGGAAGATGAGAGGTGACTTGATAGAGGTGTATATGATGATGAGAGGCATTGACCATGTTGATAGTCAGAGGCTTTTTCCAAAGGCTGACATGGTTGCCACAAGAGGACACAGGTTTAAGGTGCTGAGGAGTAGGTACAGAGGAGATGTCAGGGGTAAGTTGTTGTTGTTTTTTTAAAAAAAACGCAGAGAGTGGTGAGTGCGTGGAATGGGCTGCCAGCAACGGTGGTGGAGGCGGATACAATAGGGTCTTTTAAGAGACTTGGATAGGTACATGGAGCTTAGAAAAACAGAGGGCTATGGGTAAGCCTAGTAATTTCTAAGGTAGGGACATGATCGGCAAAACTTTGTGGGCCAAAGGGCCTGTATTGTGCTGTAGGTTTTCTATGTTTCTAACTCTAACTTTCATTTTACTTAAGTTTATGAGTTTCTTTTACAATTAACTAAAGTTATCTGCAAGCACTCCAAATCATTCATTTTAGCTCCACTGAACATTGGAGTTCTGCTCTCCAGCTGGATTTAGATTGTTACTTACCAGATTTAAAAACTATTTTCAAATTTTTGCACTGTCTTGATTATATATAAAAATGACTATGTTGCTCATTGATGATAATATTTACTTATTGGTATCACAAAAGATGCACACACAAAATTCTGGAGGAACCCAGCAGGTCAGGCAGCATCTATGGAAATGAATGAACAATTGAAATTTTGGTCTGAGACCCATCTTCATGACTGGAAAGTGATGCACCATCAATAACTCTTGGAGACAGGAGGCAAACGATAGGCTTTTATTAGCTGCAAGAGACCACGATTAGCAGCAAGAGACCACTACACAACATCCTGGAGACTGAGGGAGGAGCAGTGCCTCCAATCGCCTTTATACAGGGGTCTGTGGGAGGAGCCACAGGAGCAGTCAGCAGAGGGGCGTGTCCAGACAGGTATATGTAGTTCACCACAGAAAGGAACGGGGATGATGCCAGAATAAAAAGGTGGTGGGGGGGGAGAAGGAGGACTAGCAAGGTGATAGGTTAAGCCAGGTGGGTGGGAAAGGTAAAGGTAAAGGATTGAAGGAGAAGGAATCTGATAGGAGAAGAAAGTGGACCATGGGAGAAAGGAAAGAAGAAAGGGCACCAGAGGAAGGTGATAGGCAGTGAGGAGAAGCGGTAAGAGGCCAAAGCAGGAAATAGAAGAGGGAAAGGGGAGAGAAGAAAAAATGTCCTTTTAGTTTTATCTGACTTATTGACAGAGATTAAATTTATTTTCTCACCTTGTGTTAATATTCCCTGATACTGATTTGGCATGAGAATCCTTCCACACAGGCAGACCTAGGCGTAATAGTAATACTGATGAATTAATACAGCATTTCTAATTTGCATTAATATTTTTTATTCAGAACTCTTAGCAAAATGAAGAAATTTGCAGATACAAATCAGAGGGAACATTATTTCTCAGATTAACAATGACAAATTATGTAAATTAAACAGCACAATTAATTGAATAGATGGAGCTGAATTTGAATTTGTACAGATGGAAAGAAATTAATGGACAGCAAAAACAGTTCATGAATGGTATTGAAATAGCTAAGAACATTCTTACAGGTTGCATCATAGTCTGGTACAGAGGAGCCAATGCACAAGATCAGAAAAAACTGCAGAGGGATGCAAACTCAACCAGTTCTTTCATGGGCAATAGCCTCCCCTGCTTCAAGGGCATCTTCAAAAGGTGATGCCTTAAAAATGCAGCATCCATCTTCAAGAACCCCCATCACCCAAGATGTGCAATCTTCTTACTACTAACAGAGAGGAGGTACAAGAGCCTGAAGACACGTACTCAACGTTTTAGGGACATCTTCCACCCCTCTGTCATCAGATTTCTGAATGAACGATGAACTAACCCATGAATATTACCTCACTATTTTTGTTCTCTGTTTGCACTACTTATTTAATTTAGTTTTACTATACACTCAGGCATGTATAGTAAAACACCACTATACTCAGAGAGCATGGATTCGTTACAACATGGTTATTTAATTCTTTATTGAAATTTTTTAAACAATGACAAAAATTCATTCTAAACAACACTTAAAACTTACAGTAAGTTTAGCAGGCACCATTACAGTAAACATTCAATCAGCAAATGAGAGCTCTTTAATACACCACACCACTCACAGCCTATCATGTATTAGTTCACGATCTGCTCCCCCGTGTGTGTAAACGTTCTTGCTCCCTCACCAATTTATTCTAATTATTCAACTTTCAGTGAGGGTAGTACATCAAAGATGTCTGGAAAAGTTATTAGCATGGATGTGACACTGCAAATGCTATGGCATTTAGAAGCTGGTGAGCGTCAGGTTGATGTTGGAGTCTCTTTGAAATTGAGTATATTGACAATCAGAAAAACTATTAAAAAATGCATACAAGATAAAAGTTTCTGCAACAAAGACCTCAAAAGTTATCATCAAAGGTGACTCGTTCAAGGAGCCATTTGCTTGAAAAAAAATGGAAAATAGACTAATATAAGGGTGGATGACCAAACACAACGAAACATGCCCTAAGCTAGCTGATAATAGTGGAAAAGGCAAGAAGCTTCTTCAATTATATTCAAGAGGAAGAAATAGATACGTTGGTAACATTCACCACCAGCAGAGGCCAGTTTGATAGAGTTAAACAGTGCAGAAAACCTCCATAGCATATGTATCTCTGGTGAAGTGACTAGTACAGACCACAAGAGCCTTAATAACAAAGAGCTGCGAGAATTAGCAGAGCAACGCATCCTGAGTGAATCTGAGGACACGGATGGAGAAGAGAAAACTCCAGCAAGAAACCTCACCACAAAGTTCCTCAGCAATAGCATCACCCCGATCACACAAATCATGGACCAGTTCATCGATAATGGCTCTGGAGGGGAACGAAGCAACAAAGCAAAGAGAGGTTTCCTGCTACCGAGAACTGCTTCATGAGAGGAAGCTCAAGAAAAAGCAGTCAAATCTTGATGTCTACTTGAAGAAGAAGCCAAAGTTAGAGGAGGACCCACAGCCTGGTCCCTCCTCTAAGATGTAACCACCACCCACTTCCCTCCGCTGATGTACAGGTTAGGCCTATTCCTGTGTTTGTTTACCAACGAATTACTGAGCATACATAAAATATCATATATCTCGGGCTTGATTTTTTTAAAAATCAGGGACACGTGTCTATTTACGTAATGTTATAATGACTCTGCATATCACAATTTACATAGCACTCTACCTCCAAGGAATGCATCCTCAGCGTTACATGAAGTCTGAATATATATATATATATATATATATATATATGTAGTAAATATATTTACTATATATACACATGCAGAGACCACTTAACACTATAGTAAATATATTTACTATGCGTCTTATTGTAATTTATAGTATTTTTTATGTATCGCACTGTACTGCTGCCACGAAACAACAAATTTCATGACATATGTCAATGATATTAAACCTGATTCTGATTCTCAGTTAAAGTGTATTACTGAGAACAATGCACCTTTAACATAAAGAGCATATATCAAAGTCTATAGAGCATTCAACTGCACAATATATTTAGGTGACTAGAAGACAGAGAATGGCTTCTCTACAATTGTTTAGTTAAAGAACACATTCAGTAACATACTCAGCTGACACCAAAGTTCTTAGTAGAGAACAGGAATTTAAGAAAAGACTCAAGAAACTAAGAAAATGGGGGCTTTCTGAGAAGTAGATAGTGAATTGAGCACATCAGGGAAACTATTAAGTGGTAGTGGATAGAATAATACAGCTGATGAGCCTTGCAAGATGTCATTATTAGTCCACAACTACTTTGTAGATTTGGAGTGCTTACTATAGGCTCTCTTTGTGATAGAATTGTGACAGAATCATATTATCTTGGGAGAAAAAAGGAAGACATTGGGATTAATGATTGGCATGATGGGGTAAAAGATTTCTTCCTGTGCCAAAAATATCTATGATAGGACAAAGAAATAAAATTATCTAAGTTAAGCAAAAAACAAAACAGGAGCTCAGTAGGTTAGGCAGCATCTATAGAAAAATGGAGAGTTAATGCATTGGGTCAAACTGCTTCATTAAAGAGTAGGGGAAGATAGCTGTTTGATTTCTAGTCTTTAAACAGAACTGACGTAGATAGGAAGAGGATCCTTGACTGATTTCCATCTGACTGATCCAGATGCTATTGGACAGAAACATGGAACCAGAACTGATAGCAAACTGGTGAAGGCAAAGGTATAGTCAATGTTTTGGGTCATGACCCTGCATCAGGACTGAGAGAGCGAGGACAGATAATATAAAGAGGTGAGAGAGAGGGTTGGTAGACAAATGATGGATCCAGCGACATAGAGGATGATGGGCAGATGGAGCCAGCTGGGTTAGGAAAAGTAGACCATGGAATAAAAACCCCAGATAGAAAGGTGTGTGGATGATGGGCAGATGGGGGAAGGGTAATGAATCTAGGTTGCCAAAGAGGGAGAGTAGGAAAGGAACACAAGGGCTGTATTATCTGAAATCAGAAAATTTATTGATGAGGTGTCATATTAGAGCAGTTCAAGCCAGTTTCATTGTGCAAAGTGCTAATTAGCGAGCATTACAGTTCAAGTGTTTTAAACCAGAGCAGCATGTGTTTAATCGAGATCAAGTACAAGGTAGGTAAATTTATTAAGCCAACATCTACCCTTCATTGGATTCCCCTGTATTACATTGTAATCCTATCCTTTGTGGTTATCAACTCCACCAGTAAATCAAATTACTTAGGGGTCACTTATGGTATATTTTGCAAAATTTGTGGAATCTGAACAATGCAGTGACAGTCACTAATATTACATTTGTCCTCATTGCCCTCGGGACTTCCCTTTTTAACTGCTGAAGGTGGGGAATTTAAGCATCTTACTTCAAAGATTATGAGTGAGCCAGGATAAACATCAGAGTATTGCATACCTAGAAGGTCCAAAGATAAATTTGTTCTTTGAGTGGTGAAAGGTGGTGGGGTTTAGAGCTTCCTTTACTCTCAATGAATTCTATTCCATAGAAGCAGCATATATGGTTTCCAGCTTTGAACAGGAATGGTGTACAGAATGTTTCGTAGAAACACAGGAAAACAGGAGTAGGAGTAGGTCATTCAATCCTTTGAATCTGCTCTGCCGTTCAACATGATGATTGTTTCTGTTTGT
Organism: Hemitrygon akajei; assembly: GCF_048418815.1. NCBI lineage: Eukaryota > Metazoa > Chordata > Chondrichthyes > Myliobatiformes > Dasyatidae > Hemitrygon > Hemitrygon akajei. The sequence goes on along the minus strand of NC_133128.1, from coordinate 124,750,756 downwards.
TCTCCAGATCCCTTAACCCCCTCAGCCCCAAGAATAACATACAACTCCTTTATGACTTGGCTTCACCTGCTTTCTGTGGTAGAGAGTTCCACAGGTTCACTACTCTTTGGGAAAAGAAATTTCTCCTCATCTCAGTCTTTAATAGCTTATCCTTCATTTGTGGACTGTGATCCTGCAGCTGGACTGCCTTGCCATCCAGAACACCCTACCTGCATGTAGCTTCTCCTGTATTATTAGAATTTTGAAGGTGTTTATAAGCTTAATTAACCTAATCTTTCTTCTTGTACTTTTTCTACTTGTTCAAAAAAGAGCCTTTACCAGGTATAACTGTCTTTAGTTATTGAGGAAGTTTTAGAGGGCTGGCATATTTTACTTTGGAAAGGTGAAGGTACAAGCAAAAGTGATCAGGGACTTGGAAATAATTTTGATTGCAGAAGGAGGAGAAGGTGATTTACTAAACTGTAACTGAGCTATGGTATGGCTTGCTTCAATGCTTCACCACTAATTTGAACCTCCAAATTATGATGGAAAGGTAAACATGAATATCAAACTCTCTGATGAAGGGTCTTTGATCTAAAACATTAACTGTTTCTGTTTTCTGACACACTACCTGCACTCACTGAGCATTTCCTGTTTTTATTTCATATTTAGCATGTTTATTTTATTCTGATCTCCAAATTAAGATCTTTGTTTATTATCTTCACCACATGTAACCATTAAGTTACTTTGAAGATCTTCCAACATAATCAAACATAAACTTCTCTCAGTAAAGGTTGCTAAAGTAGCCCCACTCACCTACTTCATCCACTCTGAGTGATAATGCTTTACTTTCAAAGCGGTCTTGTTTTTCCTTGTATCCTGTCCCTGATTGATGGCACTGGTGGGGATTGGCTGATCTGGAAACAAAGGCAATATGTGTGAAGCCTGCTGAGAAGTCTGGTGTCAAGTGAAAATAATATTGGGGAATAATTAGCAATCATCTTCTAATTAATATCCACTTTTCAAATGGAAAGCTTTATCTTAACAAAACTAAATTAAGCAAAATCGCAAGACTGCTGAGAATACTCAGGAGTTTCCCGCAATTTTGAAAAAGTTTTAGGTAGCCCCATTGCAATATGATAAATATAAATACTGAATGTTGTTAATAAATGGAGGATAATATATATGGAGGATTATAAATATATAAGGAGGAAATGAGGAGAAATATTTACATTGTTGCCAGGATCTGGAATGGTCTATTTAAAGAGATGGTGGAAGTTAGAGTCATAAATTTAAAAGGGAATAGGACCAAGTTGCAGGATTCCAGACCAAGAAAACAAAAGACTATGAGACTATAAATAAAACAACTATTTTGAAAGAACATGACCAATATCTTTTCAGGCACATGTTCTCAGTTCTGTATGTTCTTGAAGTAAAAAAAACAATAAAACTTGATGAAAACATTAATTGCTGAGAAAATAAAATAATGGGTGAATACGCATGTAATTTTCTTGTTGGACAAAGAGAGAGAGAAAAACTTTAAAGGCGAAGAAATTAGCTTTGCTATGGGTGCAGTTCATCAGTATGAACAGCAGCAAAGGGTCAGATCTAGCCTAGTAGAAACCTCACTGAAAACAACCCTGCTTTGTGGACCATGTCTTCATTAAATCTGTCCCATCTTGTTTTGATTGAGTCTCCTTATATTTATTTTAAAACTACAAAGTACATCAGATGTAATAAATGCAATTTTAGCAATTTTGTATTTTACCATCTTTTCTCGTTTATTTACTGAGGTGTGAAAAAATGTAATGCCTTAAGTAAGGGTAGGTTAGGACAGAATAGAGACACAGAATTGCACAACACTGAACACAGACCATTTGGCCCTCTAGATCCTTGTGGGCCGAAGAGCCTGTATTATGTTGTAGGTTTTCTATCTATGCTGACAATCTTCATTATTTGCCATATACATTTTCATGTATTAAGAATTTGCTGTGGTGTGTTGGTACAACTTGGAACAAAAACAACAACATTCAATAATTGTAAAATATAAAGATTTATATAAAAATTAAAAGTTGAAGTATGGATGATATCGTATCTATATGATAGAATATCATACATTATCATATCTATCTATACTAATTCCACTTACCTGCATAAATTCCATATCCCTTTATACCTTGCTCATGCAAATACCTGTCCAGATGCCTCTTAAATGGTGTTACTGTTCTTGCCTCCACTACCTTCTCTGCCAACTTGTTCCAGATACCAACTACTCTGTACGAAAACGTTACTCCTCAGATCCCCTTTAAAGCACCCTCCTGACATCTTGAACCTATGGCTTCAAGTTTTAGACACCCTTACCATGAGACTCTGGCTATCTATCCTATCAATATCTCTTAAATTTTTATCAACCTTTATTATATAAACTACAAACAAAAGACAGGCATCCAGTCACCCAAATGACTGCAGTAGTTAAACACTGATAATTTTTCATGACGTTTATCCTAACAACATTTCTGTCAGTGTACTGCCACAAAGAAATGAAAGAGTTGAGTGACCACAATAATAAAATATTCTTACCTCCTGTTTCCCTGCAGCTGGTCAGAATTTTGCTTTTACACTATAATCAACTCTTGAATAGTTTCTAAGTTGCTTAGGAGTGCAAATTCAATTCCTTGCAACCAAGTTCTTTATATGAAACTCGCACACAAGGCATTTATATATCTGAACTGACCTTCAATGTCATTTCCATTGATGAGTGAAGCTAATAACACTTAACAAGATGCAATTCTTTTCCTGTCATAGCCATTCTATATTGGGAGAGTTATACCAACAATAACATATACTTAGCTAACTTCTGGTTGTACATTGATAAAACACTTAAAAAGATAAGTAACCAGCCAGCTGAAATTTATGGATATGCTTTAATTAAAATTACAACCTTGATGAAATATAATTGATGGGTCAGTTTTTACTGAAGTTTTTATTAAAGGATGAATCAGTTTAACATCAGTCTAATCCAAGACCAATTCTACACATTTAACCTGTGTGTAAAGGACAAGGACAGTAGAACAAGCATATGCAAGGCATCAGAGGATATTTGAAATACAAGGCAACTATAGCAAATCAGGATGATAAGTCTAGATGATTTTTTTTTGCAAGAAATGGATGTCATTGGTCAAGGTTTGGTATTTATTATCCACCCCCCCAATTGCTCCTTAAGAAGTTAGCAGTCAAATATATTTGGATTTGAAGTCACACACAGGCCATACTGGCTAAAGACAGCCAAATTCCTTCCCTAAAAGACATCAATAAAACAGATGAGGCTTTAAACAGCAAAGCACAGATTACTGTTTGTTTGGTATTGAAACTAATTTTTAAATTTCAATCAACATATATTATTAGAATTTAAATTCCCCAGTTTTTTTGGTTGAATTTGAACTTGTATCCCAGAATCAATGGTCCCCAAATCTAACCGCTGGATAATTTTCTTAACTACTTTATCACACTAGTGTCAATGCCTCTTTTGTTAGATCTGTTCTGACTCATGTCAGATTGTGGTTTCTGGATTTCAGTTCGGTCCCACAGACCCTGGTGACTACCCTTGGTCTAAATACACCACTATGGAATTGGATGTTGGACTTCTTAAGCAACAGACATCATATGGTCAGGATGCATAACCATTCTTCCTCCCCCATCATCCTCAATACAAGCATCCTCCAGGGATGTGTGCTGAGCCCATCGCTGTACACTCTGCTCACACATGACTGCACAAATAAACACCCAAGTAATCATATTATCAAGTACACTGAGGACAAGACAGTGGTGGGGTTCATCACCTGAGATGGAGGTAGAAGAGTTCGTGGCCTTTTGACAGGCAAATAACCTCCTCCTCAATGTCAATAAGACAAAGGAGATGGTTATTGACTTCAGAACTCACACCCTCTTTACATCAGCAGCACAGTGGTGGAAACTGCAAACAGTTTCAAACTTCTGGGACTGCACAATTTGCTCAATCTCTCATGGCCCCAGTACACATTCTATATAATCAGGAAAGCTCACCATGCCTCTGCTTTCTGAGGAAGCTGAAGAGAGCTGGACTTTGCACATCCATGCTCACAGCGATATACAGATTTACAGTAGAGAGCAGCCTAACAAGCTGCATCACAGCATGGTATGGAAACTGCACTATGGCTGACAGAAAGGTTCTACAACAGGTAGTCAAAACTGCCTAAAGCATCACTGGCACGAGCCTACCTGCCATCAAGGACATACCCATTAACCCACTCCTCCACACCCTCTTCTACCACTACTTTGTCATTTCCTATCAGTCTCCTTACATACAGACACACCTGTGCGTAGTGTCACTTTATGAACATACAATCAATGTTTATAAGCAATCTTATGTATTTATATTTATTGTGTTCTTTATCCTGTTGTATTTATTTTTGTGCTGCACTAGAGCCAGAGTATTATTTCTTTCTCCTTTACAATTGTATACTGGAAACTACATTAAACAACCTTGAAGACTAGAGAGGATATTTTGTAAATTGAGGTGCTCTACAAAGCAAAATATCCAATCTGCATTTGGTTTAGACTATAAGACTGTAAGACATAGGTGCAGAGTTAGGACATTTGGCCCATCGAGTTTGCTCCACCAATCATGGTTGATCCTTTTTGCCCCTCCTCAGCCCCACTCCCCAGCCTTCTCCCCATAACCTTTGATGCCTTGTCCAATCAAAAATCTATCAAACTCTGCCTTAAATACACCCAATGATCTGGCTTCCACAGTTGTCTGTGGTAATAAATTCCACAAACTCACCACCCTCTGGCTAAAGAAATGGACACCCCTCTACCCTGAGGCTGTGCCCTCTTGTCCTAGACTCTCCCACCATGGGAAACATCCTTTCCAAATCAACTAACTCTGTCTAGGCCTTTCAACATTCAAAAGGTTGCAATAAGATCCCCCCCCCCCCCCCCCCCCCATCCTTCTAAATTCTAGTGAGTACAGACTCAAAGTTATCAAAAGTTCCTCGTGTGATAACCCTTTCATTCCTGGAATCATCCTTGTGAACCTCTTCTGAACCCTCTCCAAAACCAGATGAGGAACTCAAAATAGTTCACAATACTCAAGGTGAGGCCTCACCAGTGCCTTATAAAACCTCAGCACCACATCCCTGCTCTTGTATTCTAGACCTCTTGAAATAAATGCTAACATTGCATTTGTCTTCCTCATCACCAACTCAACCTGCAAGTTAACCTTCAGGGTGTTCTGCACAAGGACTCCCAAGACCCTTTGCATCTCAGATTTTTGGATTTTCTTCCCTTTAAGAAATTAGTCTACATATTTATTTCTACTACCAAAGTGCATGACCATGCATTTTCCAACATTGTATTTCATTTTCCACTCTCTTGCCCATTCTCCTAATCTAAGTCCTTCTGTAGCCTACCTGTTTCCTCAAAACTATCTGCCCCCCACCAATCTTTGTATCATCTGCAAACTTAACAACATAGCCATCTCTTTCATCATCTATGTCATTGAGATACGGCATAAAAAGAAGTGGTCCCAACACCGACCCCTGCGGAACACCACTAGTCATTCGGTTTCTCTGCTATAGAGGCTTGTCACAAGCACCAAATGCAATGCATTAAATTGGAAGAGTACAAGTGAATTGCCACTTTACATGAAAGGAGTACTTGCATCCATGGATGGTCAGGAAGGACAGCTGTTTCATTTCACTAACCAACCAGGATCTTATTCTATCCTATTCTGTCACTGCCTCAATTTAAAAATAACAAACTCTGTTTTTCAGATTCCACTGTGTATCGCCGCTCCCAGTCTTTGATCCTCAAGTCCTATAACCATCAGAAAACTTCAACCTTTCATTTCTGGACTACTGATCACTCCTAATTTTCCAACAACTTTCTCAACATTCTGCCTCTCTTTTCAAAGCAATATTTGTTATATTTGAGTTCAAATTATAATTCTTTAACCAAGCTTTTGATCACCCATCCAGTACCACTTTGTATGTTAGAAAATAAAACAGAATAGCACAGTAGATCCTTCAGCCCTCAAAGTCTGTGCCTCCATGTCAATCCAAACTAATCCTATCTGCTTGCGTATCCTTCCATTTACACCTGTTCACCTTTCAGTCTAAATTATGTTATCATGTCTGCTTCCATCACCTTTTCCAGCAACATGTTGTAAGCACCTACAACTCTGTAAAATACATGCCTTGAAAATCTCCTATAAATTCTGTCTCTCTCACTTTAAAGCTATGGCCTCTAGTATTTGACATTTTCACCTTGGGAAGACAGGACTCTTAACTATCTACCCTATCTACACTTCATAAAATTTTATTTTCTCCCACCAGAAAACCTCTCAGCCCCCGACTCTCTAGAGAGAACAACCCTGGTTGTCCTACCTTTCTTTGACGTCATACTTTGAGAAACATCATGTTTTGAATCACATTCAGTCTTGCACTGAATGCAGACACAGAATAAAAACAAGTTACTACTGGAATAGACTGAAATATAAATCTCTAGTACTAACACATGTATTGCTTTGGAAGTAGAAACTGAGGGTTGCTGTTGAGACTTCTTTTCTAATCCCGCAGCTACCAGGCGTAGCAGGAGTTTATACTTTTCCTTCTCATCCTTTTCTATGCTCTACAAAGAAAGTAGAAAACAAGATTTAAATTGTGAACATTTCTCCCAAGGCTTCCTTTCCAAAAGTTCATACAAAAGTAGTAGAGAATTGTGGCACCATTTTATACATGCAAATCAAGATTGTTAGTGCCGGACAGTTCAATCATTGGTCACATGCACATTTCCTGCATGATAGATGGATCATGAATAACCATCAAGAACAGAAACCAACAACAATTCAAAGTCAAAGTAAACTTATTGTCAAAGCACATCCATGTTACCTTGAGCTTTATTTTCTTGCAGGCATTCATAGAAAAATAAAGAAGTGCAAAAGAATTTATGAAGAACTATACATTAACAAAGACTGACAAAAACCAATGTGCGCAAGAAGACAAGTTGTGTAATTAAAAAATAAATAATACCCAGAACATCATTTGCAAACTCATGAGTTGTGGAGTCCTTGATAGAGAGTTTGTAGGCTGTGGAATCAGTTTAGAGATGTAGTGAATGAAGGAGGAAAGCGAGGGGGGTGGGGAAGGGGAGAGGAGCGGTTCAGGAGCATGATAGTTGTAGGGTAATAAATATTTCTGAACTTGGTGGTTCTTGTACCTCCTACCCAATGGTACTAGTGAGAAGACAGCATAATCTGGGTGATAGGGGTCTTTGATAATGAATGCTGCTTTCTTGTGATAGCACACCTTATAAGTGTGCTCAATGGTGGGGGGGGGGGGGGGGGGAAGGGTTTTTTCAGTGATGGATTAGGCCGTGTCCCCCACTTTCTGAAGGCTGTTCCACTCCCAGGCATTGATGTTTCATTCTAGGTTGTGATGTAGTGAGTTATGATACCCTCTATTGTGCATTTATAGAAGTTTGTCAACACTTTAGATGACATGGCAAATTTATGAAGTAAGAAAGTAGAGACACTACTGTGCCTTTTTAGGGATGGTACTTTCGTGCTGGTCCCAGGAGAGCTCCTCTGAAAGGATAACACCAAGGAATTTAAAGATACTGACCCTCTCTACCTCTGATCCCCTAACGAGGAGTGGCTCACAGATCCCCGGCTTCTTCCTCCTGTAGTTGATAATCAGCTCTTTGGTTTTACTGATATTGAATGAGATTGTTGTAGGTACAAGGATGGGGTAATTGGTGTAAGGTAGAAGAAGTGTGCAGAGTCTGCAAGGAAAGATAGGCACTTAGTTTATAGGGCAAAATTCCAGTCTGTGGGATGGGTTGAAGTGTGTCTATTTTAGTGCAAGAATTATTAGGAACTAGGGTAATGAACTTAGAGCATGGGTCAGTACATGGAACTTTGATGTTGTGGCCATTACAGAGACTTGGTTGTCACAAGGGCAGGACTGGATGCTAGATGCTCCGGGGTTTTATATGTTTCAAAAGGAACAGGGAAGGAGGTAGAAGAGGTGGGCAGTGTCTTTGCTAATCAGGGATGATATCATAGCTACAGAAAGGAAGGATGTTGTGGAGAGATTGTCCACTGAATTAGTGTAGGTGGAAGTCAGAAACAGGATAGGAACAGTCATTCTATTAGGAGTCATCTACAGTATAGAACCTCAATAGCAACAGGGACACTGAGGAACAGATCAGGAAGAACAGATGTTGGAAAGGTGCAAAAATAACAGGGTTGTTGTCACGGGGGAACTTCAACTACCCTAATGTTGATTGGTATTTCTTCAGTGCAAAAGGTTTGTATGGGTCCAGAATTTGTTAGGTATTTCCAGGAAGGATTCCTGACTTAATACGTTGACAAGTCTACTAGGAGAGGCCATACTGGATTTGGTGCTAGGCAATAAACCAGGTCAGGTGGCAGATCCTTCAGCGGATGAGCACTTCGGAGATAGTGACCACAACTCTCGGAGCTTTACCATAGTCTTGGAGAGGATTGGGAGCGGACGGTAGGGGAAAATATTTAATTATATTATTAAAGAGGAACTGGGGAGCATAAATTGGAAACACATGTACTCAGGAAATATCACAACAGAAATGTGGAGGTTGTTTAGGGAGCACTTGCTGGGGGTTCTGGATAGGTTTGTCCCACTGAGGCAGGGAAAGGATGGCAGGGTGAAGGAACCATGGTTGACACAAGATGAAGAACATCTAGTCAAAAGGAAGAAAGAAGCTTACTTATGGTTCAGGAAGCAATGATTAGACAGGGATGTAGAATTATAGAGTAGCCAGAAAAGAGCTGAAGAATGGACATAGGAGAGCTAGAATGGGGCATGAGAAAACCTTGGCGAGTAGGATTAAGCAAAACCCCAAGGTGTTCTACTTGTATATGAAGGACAGGAGGATGAATAGAAGGAGGGTAGGACTAATCAGGGATGGTAAATAATCACAAGCCTGTAGTTAGAGGAGGTAGGGGAGGTCTTTAATGAATATGTTCTTCAGTAGGAAAACAACAAGAGGGTCCTTGACAATTATGCAGACAATGTAAAACATAAGCTAGGTCATGTTGATGTTAATAAAGAGGATGTGCTAGAACTTCTATAAGACATTAGGATAAATATGTCCCCAGAGCCAGATGGGATGTTGCCCAGGTTAATATTGGAAGAGACTACTGCACTCTTGGTGAAGATCTTTGCATACTCTCTGGCCACAAGAGTACTACCAAGTGACTGGAAGGTGGCAAATGTTATTCAAGAAGGGGTGTATGGATAATCCTGGGAATTATAAATCAGAGAGTCTTACTTCAGTGGTGGGCAAATTATTGGAGACGATTCTTAGAGACAGGATTTATGAGTATTTGGAGAAGCATAGTCTGTTTAGGGATAGTCAGCATGACTTTGTGAGAGGTAAATCATGCCTCATGAGCCTGATTGTGATAAAGTGCTTTGACACATATCAACTCCTGCCTGAGAAGTGACTTGGATCTGTTCCAATTTGCCTATCACAACAAGTCTACAGCAGATGCCATTTCATTGGCTCTTCACATAACTGGCAACATCTGGACACTGAAGATGCATACACCAGGATGCTTTTTAATCAACGACAGCTCAGCACTCAATACCATCATCACCTCAAACTAATCAACAAGTTTCAAGTCCTTAGCCTCAATACCACCTTGTGCAACTTGATCCTCAATTTCCTCACTTGCAGACTTCAGTTTCAAATGGTAAAAACATCTCCTCAATCTCCATCAGCACAAGGTGCACCACAAGGCTGTGTGCTTATCCTCCTAGTCTAATCACTTTATACTTATGAATTTAGGCTAAGCCCTAACTCCAATGTTATAGTTAAGTTTGCTGATGACACTACTGTCATTGCTGAATCAAACATGGTGACAAATCAGCATATAGGAGGGAGCTCGAAAATCTGGCCGAGTGGTGCCCGAACTCAATGTCAACAAGACCAAAGAGTTGATCAGTATGTTGGTGTGTTGGCCTTCATTAGTCAGAGGATTGAGGTAATGATGCAGCTCTCTAAAACCCTGGTTAGACCACTCTTGGAATGTTGTGTCTAGTTCTGGTCGCCTCATTATTGTAAGGATGTAGAAGCTTTAGAGAGGGTACAGAAGAAATCTACCAGAATACTGCCTAGACTAGAGGTCATGTCTTATGAAAATAGGTTGAGTGACCTCTAAAGGCCAATATATACTTCTATGTCAAATCTACGCCATATGGCATAGCCGCATACCCTATGCCTTAGCCTGACACACACCTCCCCAAAAATGTAACTACACGTCGTAGCGACGGAGACCGCAACAACTATGATTGGTCCACTTAGTAGCATCGCATTTCCTCCTACGCATTTCCGGTTGCTTGACACCAGTTCATAGCTACCTGTTATAGCCTGTTGACTTCCACCTGAAGCTAAACCTCGAATGGTGATTGCCAGTGTCTGAGTAACATCTATAAGCATACTGTGCGTACACAGTTGCAAAATAAATGGTTGTAGACGATAAACCAAATTGGAGGAAAGTTTAGGGGGAGGATGTGAAAGATGCTTTTTTAAAAACACAGTGAATAGTGGTTTCAGGGATGGTGGTAGAGGCAGATACATTAGGGGCATTAAAGAAACTCTTAGAGAGGCACATGAATGATAGAAGCATGGAGGGGGAAGGATCTTAGGATGGAAGGAGGGAAGTTATGTAGGATTACATGTAGGAGGGAAGGATCTTAGAGTCAGTTAAAAGGTTGGCACAACAGTGTTACCCAAAGGGCTTATACTGTGCTGCAATGTTCCAACTGCCCTTTTTTTGCCTTGTACCATTATCTTTCCATGCCATCAAACCACAGAATGTCTTACAATCCCAGCCATACAGCATCCAAATAGCCCCTTTGGCCCACCACATCCAGGCGTTCATCAGGTACCCAGCTATACTAATCCCTCCTACCAGCACTTAACCTATAGCCTTCTATGCTTCAGCAATTCAAGTACTTACCTAGATATATACTGTTTGAGTACCTGCTTCCACCACCCCCTCAGTCAGGGTGTTCCAGATTCCAGTGAAACCTGTTCCCCTGATGATGGTGTTAAAAGCTTAAGGACATAGATTTAGAATACGGAGAAAAAATTTCTTACTATCTACCATGACCTTGCCTCTCAAAAATCTTGCTTACCTCTATCAGTTCCCCTTCAATTCATTTGCTCTAAGGAAAATAAATCCAACTTGTCTAGTCACACTTGACAAATGGTGAGAATTGCCAGCAATTTCTAATATTATTTCAGCTCTATTGTTCACCTGGATCACAGTGCTGTGCCTGACATCTTTCCTTATTGATGGCGGCGTCGATGGAAGACTGTGGTGCTGTCGGGGAAAAGAACACAGTTCACTAGCTTCTCCTGGAAGCTGATGGACTTTTCTGTCAAAGAAAAATACAGGATTTATTAAGCACCATTTCAAATTTACTCAGTGCCTTTATAATGCTGTTGATATGTCCCTGTCCAGGAACACGAGCAATGTTCCATCCAATAGACAATTTAGGAATGAGAAGTTGCAAATAATGACCCCAGTGCTGTGTGTTGTTCAGCACGAGAAACTGGCTGGAAATATCTTTGGAGTATAGCAAGAGTAACATTGTTCAGGTGGGAGAAAGATTTTACTTGTTTAAAGTAGAAGGACAGTCAGTCTTACATATTTTCCTTTACACTTCATTTAAGGTAAAATGCAAGCAGAGTCACTTGCAAAAATAGAGATTTTTTCGAATTTAAAATTATTTTCAATATTTTTATTAATTTTCAATATTTTATTAATTTCACATAGAAGAATACTATGTACTCGGTACTATTCTATTTTTTTAAATTCAAAATTTAAAATTCTATCTCAGTGTTTTTGTAGTGTGATGCTACTCTCCAGCAGTTTTAGTGACTTGTCTTTAAGTACTTAGCAGTATTCCTGCTGCATAATGTCACTGACGCAATGCTTGCAAACACACAAATGTATTTCAAGACCAACAAAAATAACAGATAACATGGCTTTGTTACACATCAAGCTATACCTACTTTTGCTTTATCTTGTCAAATTCACACACTTTCCTTTCATTCCCACGGATCTCCTTCCTCAGTTCTTGGTCAACATCTAACAAAATTAGTAACCAAAAAGCACCATGAATCTGCATCTTTAGGCCAGATCATCCCTGTAAGAAGTTGCTTTAATTACACAATGAATAGTCAAAGGTGCACATCTAATGTGCTAAATTATATAAAGCATTGAATCTCACTAATTACCGTAGATTCCGGATTTTAAGCCGCTACTTTTTTCCCACATTTTGAACAGCTTTGAACTCTGCGGCCTTTAATACGGAGCGGCTAATACATTATTTTTTTCATGCCGCCAAAAACATTTTGCCTCATAACAGTAGACCAATAAAATTGATGAGTAGTTCACAGAGGTCCAATGAAATTGTACGATAAATCAAGCGCACTTTCACAATTAAATTATTGTAAATCAGTCATTTGTACTCACCCTCATCAACATGGAAAACACTCGAAGAAAAGCATTGTGCTGCCTTTATGGCAGTTATTTAGTTTATAATATTTTCGCTTAGTAATTCATTTTCTAGTTAAAGTTAGAACTGTTTTAACTATATTTGTTTTCTGTACTACATCGCGGGATGCTATGACATCACACCCGGTTTCGCCGCGTCTTGTGGGATACCGGTTTGCGATAAACGGGACGGCGGGGGGGAGCGGCGGAGCGGCTTTGGATCTGAGCAAACGCTGCTTTTAAGTTAAAGGCGATCAATAACTTTTCCTGGTAGGCTGCAGTATATATATTTTTTACCAGTCGTTAGGAGATATTGGAATGTTGTTCAGTAAAAAAGTATATGCAACGTATATTTAAAAGTAGCCGCGTTACAGGCACGGTTCGAAAAAAAGCATTTGCAATATGTATTTGTTTATGTTACCATATGGATTTAATTAAAAGTTAAAAAATCCTCACGTGTAATATCTTTCTGTGTAAATATCTCATATTACAACGTGGGACACCTGCGGCCTAAAATCCGGTGCGGCCTGTACAAGTAAAAAATTGATTTTATTTCTAAAATTAGAGCCAGCGGCTTTTAATCAGGTGCGCTCTGTAGTCCGGAATCTACGGTACATTTTCCTTGTTTGACTTATGGTAAAAATTGTCACTGGAAGGTCAATGTGACAAAATATAGAGAAAAATGTCAACACTAAATGGAAACATTCCGATCAAGACAATTCTAAGGAATACTGAGATAGAATTAATCATAATTTATTGTAAAAATAATACAGATAAACAGTTAAGTGTGAAATACACAATGGCTCTAAAATTTGCTAATGATGCTTGGACATAGTAACAAAATACAGCATTACAATTTTTGTTAAATCAGCATGACTAAGATTTTTACTAGGTTGTGAATTGAATTGAATTTCAGTTTATTGTCATTTAGAAACCACAAATACAATGCAGTTAAAAAAAATGAGACAACACCTCCAGAATGATATCACAAAAGCACATGACAAAACAGACTACACCAGAAAATCCACATAACGTTTGGCAATCCCCAATCCAGAGTCTGGAGAGGCTGCTGTGTATTAATATCATGCTAACATCTTAGTGCATTCCCTGGAAAGGAGCTCCAAATCCACCAGACAAAACAAGTGATCCCCACCCATTTTCTTTCAAAGAAAGCAGGAAACCCAGTATTTTCCCAACTCCATGGGCTTCTTACAAATTTTCCAAATAGTCTTTGCTCTGTTTTATTCATGTCCAAAAATGGCTTTCACTAGTCCATTCAACACACACAAAATTCTGGAGGAACTCAGCAGCATCTGCAGATTTTCTCTTGTTCACCAGCCCATTACTGTGCCTCAATACAGAACCTGGCTCCCATGCCTTTATTCTAGACTGAGACAACGTGTCCAGGGAAACTATCTTCCGAACCAAATAAATAGCCTATGATTGGAAAGGAGCTTCAAGGGATCATAGTGGAAATGGAGGTGAAAGGCAAAAGATAATGGTAAATCTAGGCAGAGGGAAACAAAGATTAGGACTATAGGAAATAGAACAAAAACAACATGGGAACAGGCTCTTCAGACTGTCATGTCTACACTGAACATGATGCCAAACTAAATTTTGTCTGCCTGTACATGATCCCTGCACGTCTATCTAAAATGTCTCCTAACACACTATTATATTCCTCTCACTAAAATGTATGTCCTCTAACATTTCCATCTTGGGAAAAAGATTCTGACTGCATATGCCAGCTATTTGAATCTGTCCATCTTTGTTACTAATGCTGCATTTCCAGTTAATGATTTTGCATCACAAATGAGAAAAGATGAAGGTATTGAGGGATACAGATTAAATGGGTTGTGAAGAAAAGGTCTGTGGATGAAATCCTGAAGACTAAATGAGAGAAGGGAAAAGGTTAGGAAATGCAAATGGAGTCTTAAAGAGGTACTCAATATCAGGTAGAGATTTGGCTTCTATTTTTCTTTTGCTCCTGTTTCTCTCCATTAATGCTGCTCTACATAAATGCTTTCTGCAAGAAGATGAATCTCAAGGATATATATACTTTAAACTTTTCTGTTTCAGGCTTGCAGCATCTGCTGTGTTTTGAAATTAGTTATTACGATACAATTACAATTAGTTATTACAAAGTTCAATGGAACAATACCCTAGCAGGGAAGACAGTGAAACAAAAATGACAGGTATTTCTGGGAATAATGCAGAAGGTGCAGGATTGGTTCATTCCAAAGAGGAAGAAAGATCCTAAGGGGAGTAAGGGGTGACCGTGGCTGACGAGGGAAGTAAAGGGCAGTATAAAAATAAAAGAGAAGTATAACATAGCAAAGATGAGCGGGAAACCAGAGGACTGGGAAGCTTTTAAAGAGCAACAGAAGATAACAAAAAAGGCAATACGCCAAGAAAAAATGAGGTACGAAGGTAAACTAGCCAAGAATATAAAGGAGGATAGTAAAAGCTTCTTTAGGTATATGAATAGCAAACAAATAGTTAAGACCAAAATTGGGCCATTGAAGACAGAAACGGGTGAATTTATTATGGGGAACAAGGAAATGGCAGACAAGTTGAACAGGTACTTTGGATCTGTCTTCACTAGGGAAGACACAAACAATCTCCCAGATGGAATAGTGGCCAAAGGAACTAGGGTAAAGGATGAACTGAAGGAAATTTATATTAGACAAGAAACGGTGTTGGATAGACTGTTGGGTCTGAAGGCTGATAAGTCCCTGGGACCTGATGGTCTGCATCCCAGGGTGCTTAAAGAGGCTCTAGAAATCGTAGACGCATTGGTGATCATTTTCCAATGTTCTATAGATTCAGGAACAGTTCCTGCTGATTGGTGGGTGGCTAATGTTGTCCCACTTTTCAAGAAGGGAGGGAGAGAGAGAACGGAATTGTGGACCGGTTGGCCTGACGTCTGTGGTGGGAAAGATGCTGGAGTCAATTATAAAAGAGGAAATTACGACACATTTGGATAGCAGTAGAAGGATTAGTCTGAGTCAGCATGGAATTATGAAGGGAAAATCTGCTTGACTAGTCTTCTGGAGTTTTTTGAGGATGTAACTATGAAAATGGACAAGGGAGAGCCAGTGGATGTAGTGTGCCTGGACTTCCATAAAGTTTTTGATAAAGTTCCACATAGGAGATTAGTGGGCAAAATTAGGGCACATGGTATTGGGGGCAGAGTGCTGACATGGATTGAGAATTGGCTGGCTGACAGGAAACAAAGAGTAGTGATTAACGGGTCCCTTTCGGAATGGCAGGCTGTGACCAGTGGGGTACCGCAAGGTTCAGTGCTGGGACCGCAGCTGTTTACAATATACATTAATGATTTAGATGAAAGGATTAAAAGTAACATTAGCAAATTTGCTGATGACACAAAGCTGGGTGGCAGTGTGAAATGTCAGGAGGATGTTATGAGAATGCAGGGTGACTTGGACAGGTTGGGTGAGTGGGCAAAAGTATAGCAGATGCAGTTTAATGTGGATAAATGTGAGGTTATCCACTTTGGTGGCAAGAACAGGAAGGCAGATTACTATCTAAATGGAGTCAAGTTAGGAAAAGGGGAAGTACAACGAGATCTAGGTGTTCTTGTACATCAGTCAATGAAAGCAAGCATGCAGGTACAGCAGGCAGTGAAGAAAGCTAATGGCATGCTGGCTTTTATAACAAGAGGAATTGAGTATAGGAGTAAAGAGGTCCTTCTGCAGTTGTACAGGGCCCTGGTGAGACCCCATCTGGAGTATTGTGTGCAGTTTTGGTCTCCAAATTTGAGGAAGGACATTCTTAATATTGAGGGAGTGCAGCGTAGGTTCACAAGGTTAATTCCCGGAATGGCAGGACTGTCATATGTTGAAAAATTGGAGCGACTAGGCTTGTATACACTGGAATTTAGAAGAATGAGAGGGATCTGATTGAAACATATAAGATTATTAAGGGATTGGATACACTGGAGGCAGGAAGCATGTTCCAGCTGATAGGTGAGTCCAGAACTAGAGGCCACAATTTAAGAATAAGGGGTAGGCCATTTAGAACAGAGATGCAGAAACTTTTTTTTTCACCCAGAGTGAAAAAGCAGTGGTTTTTTTCACTTTTTTTTTCACCCAGAGTGGTGGATACGTGGAATGCTCTGCCCCAGAAGGCAGTGGAGGCCAAGTCTCTGGATGCATTCAAGAGGGAGTTAGATAGAGCTCTTATAGATAGCAGGGTCAAGGGATATGGGGAGAGGGCAGGGACGGGGTACTGATTGTGTATGATCAGCCATGATCACAGTGAATGGCGGTGCTGGCTAGAAGGGCTGAATGGCCTACCCCTGCACCTACTATTTATTGTCTATTCCTTTCACAACTTTATGAAATTATATTAGGTCTCCCCTGAGAAAATAACCCAAGGCTGTCCACCCTTTCCCTACAGCTCAAACTGACTCATCCAGGCAACATTCTGCAACCTTTTCAAATTCTCCATGCCCTTCATGTAATGCTTGAGCAACCAGAATTGCACACAATGAGAATTTGCACACAAACTAGTATCAAAAATTTGGAATGCCAAAAACTTCTGTTCGAAAGCAATAACAAAGAACAAGAAGCAGGAGCCCAATAAGAACAAAATAAGAAGCTTCAACACCTGTTGGCTCATCACAACTACAGGTTGTAAATCAATCTCAGAAGATGAAAGTTGAGGCAGAGAGCCCTAAAATATAGTACAGATTTAGCAACAGTATGATTTAATTTCTAAAAATACATCAAATGTTCTGAAAATCTTCAGCAAGTTTCTCTCCAGAGACTGTCTAAACTACTTCATATTTTCTGATTAAATTTCAGATTTCCAGTATTTGTTTTTATAGATTTCTTTTTCTATATTATAGATGATATATGACATTAACATTGAGAAGAGCAGAGTTCATTGGTTCTGATCAGATGGTTTAGTTAGAATTGTTGGATGATTAGATGTTAATATCAGTCATCTTAGATCCCCGAAGATTCCTTTACTTTAAAATCTTTTTATTATTATTATCCAAAATAACAAGAGTACATCGAAGTAAGTATAACACTTACAATGTCTCAAAGGGAAAAAAAACAATATTAAGGATTGAAAAATATGGTGACACAAAAAAAAGAAAGAAAAAACCTACTAAAGCAAGAAAAAGGTGAAAAAAAAACCCATTAGGTGTTCAACCCCGGAGCCATGCGTCATACAAAAAGCTTCTAAAGATAAACATCAAACTGCCAGCAAAAAAAATTATACCAAAATTTACAATTAGATTGTGGAGGAAATCTATCAATGAACTCAAATGGTAGTAACGAACAAATGAACCTCATCTTTTCTCAAAATCAAACATAGGTTCGAAGGTTCGACTTCCAATTTTCTCCAAACTAAGACATAACATCACTTGAGAGAACCATTGTGACAGAGTGGGAGCCAACGCCAGCTTCCACATCTCTGAAGATTCCAATATGAACTGCAGGGGAACAGCGTTCTTCCTTCCAAGTCCAGGCTTTCAATATATACAAGAGATAGAGTATTACAGAGAAATACATGGCAGACTATGGGAAGATCTGTACCAACAAATGTAAGCTTAGACTCACCCAATTTTAAATCCGCTCTTGATAAAGGGTGCCGAGAATTGGAGTCACGAAGATCAGTCAGGGAGGAAGAAAGTTCCTTAAAGGAGGGAGATGTATTAGTAATGTCTAATATAAACAAAACATAATAACCTATTACTGCATTGTAAAAATAAAGATTCTGGATAGTCAAATACACTAAAATGTTAACAATCAATGTTTTTCCATATTTTCCCACCTTGTTTGTCCCCTAAATTGGGCAATAATTTACATACAAAAGCAATGCACAATACAAATCATAAGTTACTGGCTGAAGAGAAAGAGTTAACTTGCGAGATGTGAAATACCACATTAATAATTAAAAGACTCCTGTCACGTGGTGAATGGACTCAAAAAAGGACATCACCTCTGCAATGTTCCCATAATTTTCATAAATGCTGTTTATCTGCCCATTAAAGAACAACATTTATGGTGCTACTGTAAGTAGTCCAGAACTCAGGAGAATACAGGAGGGTAGGATTCACTGCTACCCTGTACATCACGTTATGATGTTAAGTGCCTTGCTTGTTCTCAGATATCCTTCTCCTCAAGAGGTCAACAGCTGCGCTGCTATACGGAAGGTGATGGTAAAATTCATCAACAAGATCTAATCACTGAGAGATAATTCCTAGGATATGTAAAGATACTACCAATACCTTCTCTGAAATTCCTTTATTAAATGCAATGGAATGATAAGTCAGCCAATGTCAGCATCAGCATCTTCTGTCCGGTCAACATCTCCAGAATGAGGCCCTAATTACACCACGGCTGTATAGGACAAGCCTTGTCGCTTGTATATCACTGATTCTTGAAACAGACACTAATCCAAATCACATCATAGGACAATATAACCAGGCTGACCATAGACAAGATTCAAAGACATGCCCCCATGGAAAAGAAATGCAACATCTCTACTGACTGTTGGGAATTTCTGGCCCATGGTCACGTAGTGGGGAAGTTCATTCAGGATGGTTCAAGTACATCAAGTCCAAGATTCAAAAAACATTAACTTTACATTTATCTAAGGATGCAGCAAAAAACTTAAGAAGCAAGCTAGAACAAAATTAATGCAGGTTATGGCCAGCTACTTGGAATGATGCAAGTCAGATGCTGAGACTCTCAGTTATTAACCAGATCCTCAAGGAGCCTGACTGCATAAGGAACTAGAGGGAACACAAGAAGTATTTAAAACTACGAGGCATCCATCTATGAGGCTCGCATAATTCACGGACATGATCTTCCCTGAACAGCAGTTGCACTGAAGCAACAGAGAGGCTCTTCATATTGTAAGGGACAGCTGTGGAGTACAGGTTTGAAACAGCTCCAATACCCTCCCCATGGATCTCCTCTACAATTTATAACTTTATAGTTACAGTATTACAGACAATACATTTATCATGATGGTTTCCTTTGACTATCTTAACTATTTTCAAAAAATTAGGCATGACTGATCACATCACTGACCTGTTTCAATGGTTGTTTCGAATTCCTCTGCACTGAGGATGTGGATTCTACTTGCATGACTTGGTAACCAAAAGGTGACACTGATTTTATATAGCTGACAAATGTCGTTAAAGACTTCTTAATGGCATTCACAAAGTCATCTAGAAAACAAAGAACAATTTTTCTGCTGGTGACTGAATTTTGCTCCATTTCCCTCTTCTGACCATGTTTGCTTGCCAAGACAGACTGAAGGTATATTGCAGGGCCCCAGCTAAAGCCTGCAGTTCATTGACAGGATGTTCAAAGTTCTAAATAAACTATTAAAGTATGGTGGATTCTTGTTAATTGGGCCTTCGGTTAATTGGGTCAGCTACTAATTTGGGACAACTCTTAAAGTTATCAAAAAGCAAGAATACTGCCGGAATTCCCTTTGCCACTTAATGGGGGCAGGAGACTTCTGAACAGGTTCTAACTAGCGTCAGTTGCATGTACATGTGGCCCTTAGACGCTACACTAGCTTAGAGTGAACAGTTTTTAAATAGCATCTATGTTCAAAAAGCTGTGTTCATTGTCACTGATAGTTGACAAGAAATAAGCAGTAAGACAATTCCAAACTATTTTGCTCACTGTGATTTCAAGCATTTAGGCTTGGAGATGCCAGAAACAATTGGGAGTGAAAATGTAACAATTTCACTAGTTCAACAAATTAGGAACTAAACATTCATCTTGAATGTTACAATGAAAATGAAGATTTGGAAGATGCAATGTTGATATTATTATATGAAGGAAGTATTGTGTCTGCACTCGGTGTCTGTGCTGATTTTGTTCATTGTGTGCACTGGATGAATTCCTCCTTCAATAACCATTAGGAACTAACACACAGTTTTATAGTACTGTAGTACTATTAGTAGTGCTCTATATTTTAATTAAATACATAATTTATTACTCATTTGTCTTTCTTAACTATTTCCATGAAACTCCAGCTAATTGGGGCAGTCACTTAAGGGGCCAAAATGCACTGGTGCAAACTCTGTGCAAATACAAAAAGAAAGAAAAACCAAAACAACAACAACGATAGATAGATAGATATCAAGAATATGAGATGAAAACTCCTTAGAACAGATCAATGTTTGGGAGAGTGAAGTTGAGTGAACCTGATATTTCAAAAGCTTGATGGTTGGGGGGTAATAACTGTTCCTGAACCTTGTGGTGTGGGTCCCACCTTCCGGATGGCAGCCATGAGAAGAGAGCATGGTCTTGATGATGGATGCTTCTTTCCAGTGATACTGTTCCATGTGGATGTGCTCAATGATGGGGAGGGCTTTGCTCGTGATGGACTGGGCTGTATCCACTACTTCTGGTAGGCTTTTCCATTCAAGGGCATTGGTGTTTCCATACAGACCATGATGTAGCCAGCCAATATACTCTTGTATCTATAGATGTCTGTCAAAGTCTTAGATGACATGCTGAATCTTTGCAAACTTCTAAGAAAGTAGAGTCGTTGCCATGCCTTCTTTGTAAAGGCACTTACATGCTGGACCTAGGATAGATCCTCTGAAATTATAATGCTGAGGAATTTAAAGTTATTGACCCTCTCCACCCCGATCCCCTGTGGAGAACTAGCACTTGGATTTCCAGTTTCCTCATCCTGCAGTCAATAATCAGCTCTTTGTTTTCATTGACAATGAAAACAACCATTCCACCAGATTTTCAATCTCCCTCCTATGTATTGATTTGTCACCACCTTTGACTTGGCCAATGACAGTAGTGTCATCAGCAAACTTGATCCAGTTGTACAAGGAGGTATTGAGGCCTATGTTTTGGAGCTTATTGTTTACTTTTGAGGGGTTGAGAGCATTGAATGCAGAGTTGTAGTCAATGAAGAGCACCCTGATGTATGCATCTTCATTGTCTAGATGTTCCAAGGTTGAGTGGAGCCAATAAAATAAAATGACATGATAGCAAATGGGAGCCACCTTCCTGGAGATGAAAAACCACATTGGCACAATATCTTCCTCACTCATTGCACACAACTAAGCGGGTGCACTATTGCACCCACCATTTTAATGATACTGGGGTTCCAATGCACAGTGTCACTATTTTCATATTTTACTGACTGAAAGACTCAATTTATATCACCTACACATTTTGGACTAACCTAATCATCAACCTTCCCAGCATTGTGATCCAAGTGACTTTGACCATGGAGTACTGATGCCAGACAGGGTGGTTTGAGTATCTCAAAAAACTGCCCCTGCCATTCTAAATACTGTGGATTCTGGTTAGTTGAGCCATTGGTTAATTGGGACAACTCTTAAAGAAGAAAAAATAATGATTTATTCTGGGACATTAAGCTACTTAATTGGGACAGGAGAGTGTTGTTAAAGTTTGTAACTAATGTCAATTGTGTGCACTTGCATGGCTGTTTGACACTATACTGTGCTTAGAGTGAACAGTTTTTAAATAGCATCATTTGCTTTAGTTTGTGTTCAAAAAGTTGTAGTTTTTGTCACTGATAGTTGGTGAGACATAAACAGTAAGACATTCAGAATTAATTTGCTCACTGCAGTTTCAAGCATTCAGGCTTGGAGATACTAGAAACAGCTGGGAGTGAAAATGAAATGATTTCACAACTTCAAGAAGCTAAGAACTACTAAGAATTTGAAGGTATTGACAATCATCTTGAATGTTGAAATCAAAATGAAGATTCAGAAGATGCAATCATCAAAAGCATTATATGAATGCAGTCCACTATCTGCACTAGGCATCTGCACTTGACTTTTTTTAAATTTACAGGTTAATCCAAAAAACACGGTAGAATACACTGGATGAATGCCTCTGTTGATAATTATTAGGAACTAATACACAGTTTTATAGTACAATAGTAGTATGAGTAGTATCCTAATTTGTTCTGTATTTTATTTAAATACATATTTTTTTTTACTCAGTTAAGGGGTAGTTTGTCTTTTGTATATTTTTTAACTACTTCCGTGGAACTTTAGCTAGTTGGGGCAACCACTTAATTGGGCCAAAATGTACTGGCCCTGATTAATCCACCAATTCCATTAATCCCATCCCTTAGAATCTTCTCTAATAATTTCTCTACTGCCAACATAAGGCACTCGAATCTGTAGTTACCTGACTTATCCCTGCAGTCATTCTTAAAAAAAGGAAGAAATTAGTAAACATGTCTTTCACCAACTGACCTGCACCTAGCTTTCTATTATACCAACATTATTCAGTGAAAGACGTGCAAACAATACTGTAAACATTATGGTGCAGACTTATCCACATTTGTTCTGCATCTTAAGAGAAATATTTATACCAATAGTGCATGTTGAAGTATAATACTGCAGCTCAAAAGGAATACTCATGAGTGGCCACTTTATTAGGTACCCCTTGTGCTAATAAACTGGCCAATGAGTGTACATTCATGGTCTTCTACTACTCTAGCCCATCCACTTCAAGGTTTGGCATCTTGTATATTCAGAAATGCTCTCCTGCACACCACTGTTGTAATGTGCGGTTACTTGGGTTACTGTCGCCTTCCTGTCAGCTTGAGCCCGTCTGGCCATTCACCTCTGACTTCTTTCATTAACAAGGCTTTTTAAAAAAAAAAATTTAAAAACACAAAGAACTGCTGCTCACTGGATGTTTTTTCCTGTTTTTCACACCATTCTCTGTAAGCTCTAGAGACTGTTGTACGTGAAAATCCCAGATCAGCAGTTTCTCAAACCACCCCAATCTTGCACCACAATCATTCCACGGTCAGTCACTTACATCACATTTCTTCTCCATTTGGATGTTTAGTCTGAATGATAACTGAACCTCTTAACCATGTCTGCATGCTTTTAGGTATTGAGTTGCTGCCACATGATTGGTTGATTAGATATTTGCATTAACAAGCGGGTGTACAGCTGTACCAAACAAAGTGGCCACTAAATGTAGCTCAAAACAGTATTGCTTCATTTCAAATGATGAACGAACCATTATTCTAGCCTTCCAAAGCTCCAATATCCTCCTAAACAAAACTAATGCAAGATTCTCCTTCTTAGCATGTAATACCCAGCATCCCAGTAATCTTCCCCCAAGCCTACGTAGCTACTGGTCATCCTCTTCCCCTGTAATACAATCTCAGTTCTCGTCTCCTACATCCACCAGTGGATTGCTGGCAACTGCAATAAGCCTAAATTCTCTGGAGCTTCTTCCCAAAACATTTATTCTTTCTTAATGTTTTTAAATGCTCCCATTTTATTTCATTTGTAATCACAACTGTACTCTCTGAATCTTTTCACACTCACTCCATTTTTGCCTTGCATCTAGCAAAGTACTTCTTTCCCCTGAAAAGGGACAGCTAAAGAAAAAACATGATCTAATAACATTTCAGTTATCTTAATTCAACTTTTGGAGTGGGACTGGTGCATCTCTAGTGGCCAGGTTTCAATCCTGGCCTCTGATGTTATCTGTGTTGGTTTATGCTGGCTCCATGTGACCATGCAAATTTCCTTTAAATACTCTGAGTCCTCTTACATCTCTAAATATATGCCAATTATTAAATAAATAAGCATGCTGTGAGTGGGAGGACTGGAGTTGATGGCAACATGGGGAGAATAAAAAGGGATTAGTGTCAGATTTGTGTAAACGGGTGTTTGACGTTTGGCGAGTACTAAATGGGCCAAAAGGCTTCTGCCTGTGCTGTATGACTATGTCTTATGTGAAATGTCAGTATGAAACTTAAATCAACAGATATTAGACAGAGTTACTGTGATATTAACTCATTCCACATGGCTATGATTTCAATTTATACTAATTATTCACTCTGTCCAAAATTGTTCTCCTATCTGTTCAGTAAAGGCTCCACACATTGTGAAAACAGGTAATATTTGAGCCAATTTACCACAAAGGCAAAGAAGCAAGCAAACAAATAAACACAGTTTTTGAGCCAGAGAGGGGGAAATGACTTTTTAAAAAATTAAATATAGCCACTAAATACACTGAGAATGTGTGTGATCTGTGACCTAAACCACATTCCTTTTCTCATATTATATCACAATTTTGATGAATATAAAATCCATCAATCTCAAATTTAAAGCTGACAATCAAGTTCCAATTTTTAATCACTCTCTTTGCAATTGAACTGCTCATGGAATCCTGGGTATGGTCAAACCAGGCCTTTGTTTAAGTATAGATGAAAAACTGGTTATATAACATAGCTTAATAAAAGGTATTAACATAAAAAATCTTACCCAGCTTTTGCCTCTTTACTGATATCCATTCAGTTTCATCATTGGAAGCCTGGACACTAGAGCAAGAGACAATATTCAGAAATTTTCTTAGCCATGACTTCCCCTCTACCGCAGTAGACACAGTCCTTGGTACAGCTTATCTCATTTATTTTCTGCACTTCTACTCTCACCCTTTCTCCCTCTGGACAGAACAAGAACAGAGTTCCCCTGGCCCTTCCACATTTAACAAACTGCAGTTTCCCCCTACTCCAGACTGGACACATACTCCCTTCTCTGTATTTTGAGGAGATCTCTTTTCGCCATTCTTGGACGCAGACAGCGGTTCACCTGCATCTCTTTCAATCTAGGGTATAGCATTGAGTGCTCACATTGTGGCCCCCTCTGTATTGGCATAATGAAGCATAATTTGGGCAATCACTTTATGGATCATCTGCACTCAGGATGCAGGAATGACCTTGAGCTTCCATTGTCTGCTGCTTTAATTCTCCATTCCACTCCTACTCTGATTTATCTGCTTGCGACATCTTGCACTGTTAAAATAAGACCCAATGCAAACCCAAGGAACAACACTGACCACGGTAACATATAACCCATATGTAACCTAGCCTGCTGCTGCTGTTATAGAGGCACTCAAACAAATACAAGCAAATGGGACCAGCTCAGGAAGATACCTTCTTCAGCATGAGCGGGTTGAGGCAAATTACCTGTTTCTGACAAACACCTCATCTTCCATCAAGACACAATAAATAAAGCCTTTTGGACACAGCTTTAGATATCATAAACAGAAAACATTTTGCAGATGCTGGAAATCCAGAGGAACACAGTCTTGATGAAGGGTCTCAGCCAGCAATGTTGGCTCTTCATTTCTCTTCATAGATGCTGCCTGAACTGCTGAGTTCCTCCAGCATCTTGTGTGTTACTATATCATGTTTTTGTTTTCTCCTGTCTATACAAGAACTGTTTCTACCTGCCATCCTTTCTTTCTTCTCTGTGCATATTCTAACCTGTTGGGCAACTCCCACTGTCAAAAACCACAAAAGTAACATTACACAAAGATAATGAATTAACCTTACCCTTCATTTTATCCGACAAATTACCTTTGTTTCATCCACATTTTGCTGTTGTATGGACTCACTTATGTATTTTTCTCAGGTTTGATAGGAGTACTTCATTTGAAACTTTAACTGGTTCTCAATCCACAGATGCTGCCTGACCTGTCCAGCTTTTCCAGTGCTTTCTGTTTATTTTCTTTCCTCATGCTGACTCAGTTTTGCTTAATCCTACTCACTAAGTCCAACTACTGGGCAAATTCCATTACCTTATCTGTTACACAGATCAAACAGCTTAAGCTTAATGTGCTGATGCAGGGTTTCCACCCAAAATACCAAAAATTACTTCCCCACCCAACAGTTGCTGTTCAACCTGCTGAGTTCTTCCAGCAGTTTTTTTTTGCTCTAAATTCTGGCATTCGTTGGTCTCTTATGTCTTCAGCTTAAGGTGCTGTTAACTAAATAGTCATTAAGCCATTTCAACACATCCTATCACAAACAAATCCCTCTCCTTTCTCCTCTACTGAAAACTGGTTCTTTCTGGTTGTGATGATGGGTTGCAGACCCAAATTGTTGACAGTTCTCTTTCCATTGATGGTGCCTGACCTGAGATTTTACATCATTTTAAGTTTTTAATTCAGCAAACTATTTCCAAAAGAAAAACTTCAGTTTTAAGAATAGTCAGAGCTTTTCCTCTATACGAACTGTTTAGTCAGAGGGCCATATTCTTCAGAAAATCGTATTTGGCATGCTTACTTATTTACTACTTCAGTGCTCATATCCATTTGTAATTTGGTTTTAAAAAATTGCCTGCAGGCAGTTGAATAAGTAGTCATGATAGTCCTTATAAATATAAGATCATAAACCATAAAAGCAGAATTAGGCCACTTGGCCCATCGAATCTGCTCCACTATTCCATCATGGCTGCATTATTATCCCTGTGAACCCCATTCTCCTGCTTTGTCCCCATAAACTTTGCTGCCCTGACTAACCAGGAAACTATCACCTCTGCATTAAATATACTTAATGATTTGGCCTCCACAGCTGTCCACGGCAATGAATTTCACAGATTTACTACCATCTGGCTAACAAAATTCCTTCTCTCCTCTGTTCTAAATGGACGTCCCTCTACTCTGAGGCTGTGCCCTCTAGTCCTAGACTCACACACATCCTCTCCACATCCACTTTGTGTAGGCCTTTCGATATTTGATAGGTTTCAATGAGTTACCCCATCATTCTTCTAAACTCCAGTGAGTACAGGCCCAGAGCCATCAAATGCTCCTCATATGTTAACCCTTTCATTCTCAGAATTATTCTTCTGAACCCACTCTGGTCCCTCTCCAATGCCAGTACATCTATTGTCAGATAAAGATAGTGTTCAGTTTATTTATTATTTCCTCTTTTATTATTGTACAGTTAGGGCAATTCAGATGCCAGGCAGGATAGTGGAATGCTCCTCTTGCGGGTTATGGGATGGTAGTGAGACCTCCAGTGTCCCTGACGACTTCACCTGCAAGAACAGCATCCAGTTGCAGCTTCTATAACACTTTGTGTTAAGAGCTGAAGCTAGATCTGGATGAACTCCTAAGGTGCAGGACACAGGAAACTGGGTGACAGTCAGAAGGGTGATTGGAGTTAAACAGCCAGTGCAGAGTCCCCCTGTGACCATCCCTCTCGTCAACAGGTAGAAGACTTTGGATACTGTTGGTTGTATGGCCTAGCTGAGGAAAGTGACAGTGGTCAGGTCTCTGCAACGGAGTCTTACTCTGTAACTCAGAAGGGAAAGGAGAAGAAGAGGCAAGCTGTGGTGATGAGATTTGTTAGTTAGGGGAACAGAAAGGAGGTTCTGTGAATGAGAACGAGATTCTTGTTTGGTATGTTGCTTCCTAGGTGCCAAGGCTTAGTACATCTCAGATCGAGTCCACAGCATTCTTAAGTGGGAGGGTGAGCAGCCAGAGGTTATAGTCCACATTGGTACCAATGACATAGGTAGGAAGAGGGGCGAGGTTCTGCAAAGTAAGTTCAGGGAATTAGGTGCTAAGTTAAAGGACAGGACTACCAAGATCTCAGGATTGCTACCCATACCACATGCCCGTGAGGACAGAAACAGGAAAATCATACAGTTTAACATGTGGCTAAAGAGTTGGTGGAGGAGGGAGGGGTCCAGATTTTTGGATCATTGGGGTCTCTTCCAGGAAAGGTGGGACCTGTACAGAAGAAACGGTTTGTACCTAAACTGGAGGGGACTAATGCCCTTGTGGGAAGGCTTGCTAGTACTGCAGGAGGGATTTCAAATAGAGATGTAGGGGGATGGATACCAGAGTGCCAGAATAGATAGTAGAAAGGTTATGGAGACAGATATTGTTAAGACCTCAGACAAAGTCAGGAAGCAAAAAGTTGAACATGGTGTGACTAATGTTCTCAGCTGTGTATATTTCAATGCAAGTTGTAGGAAAAGCAGATGAGCTCATGGCATGGATCAACACATGGAATTATGATATTGTTTGCTATTAATGAGACTTGGTTGCAGGAGTGGCAGGACGGGCAACTCGATGTTTCAGGGTTCAGTTGTTTTAGACATGATAGAGGGGGAGGGATGGTGTTATGCTAGTTAGGGAAAATGTCACAATAGTGCTCAGTCAGGACAAACTGGAGAACTTTCTAGTGAGGCTTTACGAATGGAATTGAGGAATAAGGAAGGTATGACCACATTAATGGGGTTATATTATAGACCACCCAACAATCAGCGGGATTTAGAGGAACAAATTTGCAAAGAGATCACAGATTGTAGCAAGAAACACAAGTTTGTTTTTGTACATAATTTTAGCTTTCCACGTTGACTGGGACTCCCATACTGTAAAAGGACTAGATGGGATAGAGTTTGTCAAATGCGCTCAGAAAGGTTTCCTTAATCAGTACATCGAAGTCTCAATGAGAGAGTTTGCAATACTTGATCTCCTATGAGGGAATGAGACAGGGCAGGTGACAGAAGTTTGTATAGGTGACCACTTTGCATGTAGTGATCATAATGTTATTAGTTTCAAGGTAAATTGGGAATGTAATGGACAGTAAGAAAGACTATTAAAGCTTGCAGTGGGATCAGTACCAACTGGGAAAAAAACGGGCTGAAAAATGGCAGATGGAATAAAATGCAGACAAGTGTGAGATGTTGCACTTTGGGAGAACCAACCAGGATAGGTCTTACACAGTGAGAGAGAGAGAGGGCACAGAAAAGTACAGAGAACAAAGGGATCTGGGAATAGAGGACCATAATTCATTGAAGATGGTATCACAGGTAGATAGGGTCATTAAGAAAGCTTTTGAGAATTGGCCTTTATAGATCAAAGTACTGAGTACACAAGTTGGGATGTTATATTGAAGTTGTATGATAGATTGGTGAGGCCTAATTGGGAGCATTGTCTGCAGTTTTGGTCACTTACCTACAGGAAAGATGTAAATAAAATTGGAAGAGTACACTCAGACCCTGCATAACGATAGCCTGTATAGCACTGATTCATTACAAAGCGGTCATTCATATTTTTTTTATTGAAATTGTTAAAAATGACAAAAAATTCATTCTAAACAACACTTAAAACTTCTCAAGAGCAACAGCCATTATAGTAAACACTTAATCAGCCAATGAGAGCCCGTTACATAGGTTCTGGGCCACTCACAGTTCACGCTCTGCCTCCCACACGATAGGCTGAACAGCCCGTTTCAGTACTGTAGCTTTCTATGACTCCAAGGGACCTAAAGCTGCTCACAATATTCCAAGTGTGTCTGACCAATGCCTTATGAAGCCTCAGCATCACATCCTTACTCTTATGTTCTATTCCCCTCTAAATTAATGCTAACATTGCACTTGCCGTCCTTACCACTGACTCCACCTGCAAGTTAACCTTTAGGGAATCTAGCACAAGGACTGCCAAGTCTCTTTGCACCTCTGATTTTTGAATTTTCTCCCTATTTAGAAAATAGTCTATGCCTTTATTCCTTCTACCAAAGTGCAAAACCATACCTTCTACACTATATTCTATCTGTCACTTCTTTGCCTATTCTCCTAACCTGTCAAAGCCCTCCTGCAGATTCCCTGCTTCCTCAGCACTACCTGCCCCTCCACCTATCATAGTATCATCTGCAAACCTAGCCAGAAAGCCATTAATTCTGTCATATAACCTGAAAAGAAGCAGTCACAAAACTGACCCCTGTGGAACATCACTTGTCACCAGCAACCAAACATAAAAGGGCCTCCTTTATTCTAACTCTTTGCCTCCTACCAATCAGCCAATTGTCTATCCATGCTGGGATCTTTCCTGTAACACCATGGATTCTTAGCTTGTTAAACAGCTTTTTGTGCGGCATCTTGTCAAAGGTCTTCTGAAAATCCAAGTAAACAATATCCATTAATTCTCCTTTGTCTATCTTGCTTGTTCCCCCCCACCCCCTAAGAGTTCTAACAAATTTGTCAAGCAAGATTTCCCCTTAAGGAAACCATGCTGACTTTGGCCAACTTTATCATATGCTTTCAAGTACCCCAAAACCTCATCCTTAATAAAGGACTACTGTACAACATCATCACACCACTGAAGTCAGGCAAACTGGTCTATAATTTCCTCTTTTCTGTCTTTCTCCCTTCTAAAAGACTGGAGTGACATTTGCAATGTATTTATTTCATTGCACACAATGTAGTTTAAACATAAACTTCTGAAGGTTTGGAGACACATTTACAGCGCTGTCTACTGAACATTAATTACTGTAACAGTAAAACTTGAAAAATAGCAACGAGTCTGTGTAGCAGTTTTGACTTTCTAAGCACTTCACAGGTACATTTTCAAAAAACTAGACACAACTAATGACTGTCACGGTACTTAGTTCCTAAACGGCAAATTATTGTAACATTGTTCTTTAAATCTCCACGACAAAAAAAATGTGGAAAATACCACTCTAATTGGGGAGAAGCTTGCAAATGGAGTGAGGCCAACCTGCTAAAGTTTTGGGACACAATCTGCTGCTCGGATGCAGAGGATTGCTCGTACTTGGGTATTCCCCTGTGGGTCCATCTGTCACTTTCAGTTAGGTCTAAAATCCGACATAAAGTTGATTAATCCGCACACCATGACCTTGTGAGGTGCAACAATCAAGAATGCATGGGAATAGTCAAGCGTGCAGGTTTAGAAGCCATGGTTGATGGTTCGGCGGCGGTGGGTTACGTGTTTTTCTTATTATTTGGAGCTCAAGTTACACATGACAATGGTTAGTAGTCCACAAGCCGCGAATGAAAACAATAAGAGGCCCGGGGTCGTGAACTGCAGAGATACGCTTGGTTAACGCCCCCATACGTCCATGGGCCCGCCCGCTTCTCACACCCACCTCTCGTAGGTTCTTTTCAAAGGGCCAGCGCCGGTGCGGTTAGAATCGCCGAGTGGTGGAGGTTCCGGCCCGGGGGGGAAGAGCGAGGAGAAGTTGCCGCGAATCCATTGGTACATCGGAGCTGCAAGGCCCCAGGCCTCCCGTTGCCGTGGAAACAGAAGCGGACGCGCAGGCGTAGTGCGTTCTGGTGGCGGCGGGATGAAGCAACCTCGCAGATTTCTATCCCGAGGTTACAGGCGCTGTGTGAAAATACGGACTCTGCTTTAGTTAATCTCGTTACCTTCCACGGTCAGTGAGTAACCTCAGGACACGAAGTTTAGTGTAGAGCCGCCCTGCTGTGTGACATCCCAGCGTTTTCCTTCATTTTGTGGGCTGCTTATAGCCTCTTGTGTCCTTTACGGACTTTTAGAATGTTTTTAGACAGGAATATATATACACAGTACACCCAATGTAGTCTCGTTAAGGTTATTAATAATTGCAGAAAAACATTATTTGTATGCAAGCCCTTTTATAACAAAGGTAAAATGCCATTTTCTAATTGCTTAAATTCACCTGCATGTTAGACTTTAGTAATGCAGATTTAAGAAAGGATGTGCTGGCTTTGGAGAGGCTCCAGAGGAGGTTTACAAGAATAAACTTAGTAATGAAGGGGTCAGCTTATTGGAAGAGATTGATAGTTCTGGGTCTGTTCTCGCTGGAATGTGGAATAATGGGGGGGGGGGGCGCGGGGAAGTCACATATCGAACTTTAAAAGGCCTGGATAGAGTGGATGTGGAGAAGATGCTTTCAATAGCGGGAGAGTCGTGGACTGGAGAGCACAGCCTCAAAACAGAAGGACGTCCCTTGAGAATAGCGGAATTTCTTTACCCAGAGAGCGGTGAATCTGGAATTCACTGCCATACACGGTTGTGGAGGCCACGCCATTGGACATATATATATTGATATATGATAGCTTCTTGATTTGTAAGAACATCAAAAGTTATGGGGAGAAGGCAGGAGAATGGCTTTGAGAGGGACTAACTATTAAACAGCCGTGATCAAATGGTGGAGTAAACTATACAGGTTGAATAGGCTAATTCTATTCCTTTGTCTTATTGTCAGCCTTTTAACCTACTCTTAAGATCAACCTAACCCTTCCATATAACCCTCAATTTTCTTATCCTTGTGCCCTTCTAAGAATTTCTTAAATGCACCTAACGTATCTGCTTCTACCACCACTCCTGGCAGGATGTTCCATACACCTACCATTCTGTTAAGCACTTACCTCTGACATTCCCCCCCCCCCCCCATACTTTCCACCAATTACCTTAAAATTATGCTCCCTTGTGTTACCCATTTCTGCTCTGGAAGAAAAAGTCTCTCTCTACGCCTTTTTACATTTTCTGCACCTCTATCAAGTCACCTCTCATCCTCCTTTGCTCCAAAGAGAAAAGCCCTACTTACACAACCTACCTTCATAAAACTTGTCCTTTAGTGCAGGTGGAATCCTGGTCAATCTCCTCTGCACCCTCTCTAAAGACTCCATATTCTTCTTATAATAAGGTGACCAGAACTGAACACAATATTCCAAATGTGGTCTAATCAGGGTTTTATAGAGCTACAATATTACCTTGACTCAATCTGACTAATGAAGGCCAACCCACCATATGCCTTCTTAGCAACCCCATCAACTTGTGCAGCAACTTTGAGGAATCTGTGGACATGGACCCCAGGATCCTTCTGTTCCTCTGCACTGCTAAGCATCCTGCTATTAACCCTGTATTCTGCCGTAACAAATTTCACAGCATATGACATTGATATTAATTCTGATACAAATTTGACCTTCCAAGGTTGAACTCTGCTACTTCTCGGTACAGCTCTGCATCCTGTCAATGTCCCGTTACAACTTAAAACAACCCTCCGCACTATCCACAACTCCACCAATCTTCGTGTCATCTGCAAACTTACTAAACTCTTCCACTTTTGTATCCAAGTCATTTATAAAAATCAGAAAGAGCAGGGGTCCCTGAACAGATGCCTCTAGAACATATATGTCAAACTCAAGGCCCGCGGGCCAAATCCGGCCCACGGTGGAATTATCTTTGGCCCGCGAGATAATATCTAATTACTATTAAAGCTGGCCCCAGTAATCGAAGCGCCTATGGCGTATGATATGGCTAATGCTGAGTTTATTCAGGTACCAGGTTTTCAGGGTTTTTAGTGTTTATTCGGCAGTCTTGCTCGGCAGTCTTCTTCATAAGAAACGGAATTTGTAAAGTGAAACACTTTGTAGTTATAGCAGAGACTGAGACACATGAGAGCAGGCTGAAAAAACGGAGGCAACGAAAGCTGCGTTCGCACGCGTCCGACTGATCCGGCCCGCATGAAGCTGCATTTTGCTCAATCCGGCCCGTGACCTAAAATGAGTTTGACACCCCTGCCTAGAACATCTAGACCACCAGGCAGTTGACTCTCCATCTGTACCACCTTCTGCCTTCTATGGGCAAGCCAATTCTGTATCAACACAGCCCTGTTTCCCTGGTTGCCATGCCTTCTGACTTTCAGAATGGGCCAACCATGAAAGAACCTTATCAAACACCTTACTAAAATCCATAAACATCACCATCCACTGCTCTTCGTTCATCAATGTGTTTTATCACACCCTCAAAGAATTCAATCAGACTCATGAAGTATGACCTTCCTCTCACAAAGCAATGCTGACCATCCCTAATCAGATATGCTTCTCCAAATACTCGTAAATCCTGTCTCTAAGAATTCTCTCCAATAAATTTGTCTCCCACTGTTCTATAATTCCCAGGTTTATCCTTACTCCTTTTTTTTGAACAAAGGAATAACATTTGTTACCTTCCAGTCATCTGCTACTATTGTAGCCAGTGAGGATGCAAATATTGTCAAAGTCACAGCAATCTCTTCTCTTGTTTCCATAGTAACCTGGGGTATATCCCGTCTAGCACTGGGGACTTAGCTATGCTGATGTTTTTCAAAAGTTACAGCATATCCTCTTTCTAAACGTTGACGTGTCCTAGCATATCAGCATGTTTACACTGTTCTCATAAATGTCTCTCTTTTGGGTGGGTACTGATCAAAGTATTCATTAAGGACTACACCTACCGCTTCTGACTCTAAGCACATTCCCTTCACTAACCATGATCAGTCTTAAACCCACTGTGGCCATCCTTCTGTTTTTCACATATGCATGGAACGCCTTGGGCTTTTCCATAATCCTATTTGCCAAGGTCTTCTCATGCCCCCTTCTAGCTCTCCTACATCTGTTCTTCAGCTCCTTCCTGGCTACCTTGTAACTCTCTAGAGCCCTGTTTAATCCTTGCTTCCTAAACCTTAAGTAAACTTCTTTCTTCCTTTTGATTACATGTTCCTCATCTTTTGTCAACCATGGTTCCTTCACCTGCCTCAACAGGACAAACCTACCCAGAACCCCAAACAAGTGCTCCCTAAGCAATGTCCATATTTCTGTTGTGCATTTCCTTAAGTACATCTGTTCCAAATTTATGCTCCTCAGTTCCTGTCTAATAGCATGATAATTTGCCTTTCCACAATTAAATACTTTCCCATGCTATCTGCTCCTATCCCTCGCCAAGACAACAGTTAAAGTCAGAGTTGTGGTCACTGAATATTGTCACCGCAGTTAACTCTGATTGACTACATTACCTAAAATCGGTCTCCAACTGGATCTGCCTCCTTTTTGGAGAATATACACAGGATTAGATGCCACATATGCACAGAAACAGGCCACTGGCCAAACGGGCTCTGCCACCACTTGGACCTCACTGGTATCTTAAACCTTTCTTTGCTACCATAACCATCAAGAGCAACTTACTAAATTGCAAGTCCAGCCTCCCCTCAGAAAAATAAAAATTATTTAGAACACAGAAAATTATAGCACTGGCTAGGCGGTGTATATTAAATGCCCTCCTCCTGTGTATCATCCCTATCCCTCCATTCCCTTCGTGTCCATGTGTATACCTAAAAACCTCTTAAACTCCACCAAACTGCCTGCTTCCATCACTGTCTCTGGTAACCCATTCCAGGT